>NW_006785353.1:228233-361066 GCF_000442215.2 Lipotes vexillifer | reverse complement strand
AAAAAAAAAAAAAAAAAAAAATACTCATGAACTTGAGGACATGATGAGGGGGAGGGGTGGGCTGGGACGAGGTGAGAGAGTGGCATGGACATATATACACTACCAAATGTAGAATGGATGGCTGATGGGAAGCAGCCTCATAGCACAGGGAGATCAGCTCGGTGCTCTGTGAACACCTAGAGGGGTGGGATAGGGAGGGTGGGAGGGAGATGCAAAAGGGAGGGGATATGGGGATATGTGTATACATATGGCTGATTCACTTTTTTATACAGCAGAAGCTAAGGCACCATTGTAGGGCAATTCTACTCCAATAAAGATGTTGGAAAAAAAAAAAAGAAGAAGAAAATGCTCTCACCATGTAGTGTAAACCCTTGACAGTTGTCTTGTTTTGCTTTTTTCTTTTTGTAAATCAAGTGCCTGACTTGAGCATTGATTACCCAGGCATCCACTTCAAAGAGACATCCACTTCAAAGAAGGTATCTCAAATAAACACATTTCCAGCCATATGATTAGATAAAGAGAGTCAAGCCACCTTTGTTTTGGTTGATTTCAATAACTGACCATTTGGGTCATTTGTTTCTTTTTCTCTTCCTGCACTTTAAATTCTCACTCTTATGTATTAATTCACCAATAAAGAGTAAGACCATGAAACCCTAGGTCCTCACCCTCAATCTCAATAAAAGCAGAACCTCAGACCCATGCATTCCCTCTCTCTCCCCTTGACCTCGCTGTGTGACCCCAGGTGTGTTGTGTAATTTCCAGGTCTTGTAAGTAATAAACCTTTTCTTTTTTCCCCAAAGTTTCCTGATTATTGCTAATAGTGTCTAACAATTATAAAAACCAAAGGGCTGATCCCACCACATCAGTCCAACTGTGACAGTAATGGATAAAGTGATATTGTAACAAGACTATTGCTGTAGCATTGGTTTGGTTGCTATTCCAGCCATCTTTACATCCCTGGATCCTGTATGGTTTGTTAAATTAATCTCCCAGCTTACCAACAGGTTCTTTGAGTTACCTGTATTATCAATAAATTTATTTTTTAAGTGGTTTCCATCTCTTCCAATCAAGAACTATGTTAGATATATCCAATTTTTCCTTACATTCTTTACTTCTGGAAGAAAAGTACACGATGAAGACAATGATAATGACTTGGTAATCTTTCTTTTAACTACTTCCTTGCTTAGTAAGTAGTGCTTTCCTAAGATCTCTGAACAGAACCTTGGAGTAGACAGGCGGATAGAAGAAGTAGACTGGTGGAGAGAACATGGGTTTGAGCCTCTTCATATGGCACAAATGACAGTTGGAATGTGGGTTCTGATAATTTAATTGTGCATTTACTGTCTACCTAGGAAGCAATGCAGCTGTTTTATATGGGCTCTTTAAATCATTTTAGCAAATTATTTCAGTTCTCATTTTAGCATAAAAATATAGCATAAAAGAAATTCAACTTATAATAAGATCATATCAAGTTTAAAAACCATCTGGTATTACAGTCTTAATAGGAATCTAGTATTACAGCAATGAATGAAAAAAGAAAGACATCTCACTGTATGAGTCTGTAATGAATTTCAATGTAGCTGCATTAAACTTGAGTAAATCTAGACTTCAGTGAAGGAGCTCACTATTGAGCAGGGGAGAAAGATAAGCAAACCTCACATTATAAAATAAAGGTTGTTGTGAAAAAATAAAACACGTGAAAAGAATATAGCTGAGGACAGATTTTTTATTTTTATTTTTTCAGGACCATGATGTAAGAATAGTATTTATATGCTAAGCCTTACAGAATGAGGAGGTGCTTCTATGGAATGAAATAGAGGAAAAAGGTATTATACAGCAATGAAAGTATTAGAGTAATAATTATACTTATAGCTCAAGTCTATTGCTTACTCTGGCCATTCTTTGGGCTTTACAAACATTAGCTCATTTAATCCTCACAACATTACAGGGAAAACAATGAAATCATCTTCAATTTTCAGATAACAAAAATGAGACTTAATGAGGTAAAATAAATTGCCCAAGGTAATAGTTATTCGACAATGACATTGTAACCCAAGCAGTCTGACTTCAATGGATATAAGAATATGTCATCTTAAGATGTGAATGGAATAAAAATTGATTTAAGAAGACTCTTAATGGAGAATGTTGTGATGAAAAGATGAAAAGATGTCAAGTAAAGGAGAAGAATTGGTGATGAAGATGAGATCTCTTTTAGGAAGATTTAAATGAAAGAATTAAAAATAAATCAATGAATGAGGAGAGGAGACAAATTAAGAATTATTTTCATGACTGATTTTTCAGTCTTGTAGTATTAGGTGGATGGAAATACCAGAACAAAGGGTCTGGAGGCAGAAAGGGTACATGTGTAAGAATAAACTATTAAACCATGTTGAGGTTCAGTTGCCTACATAGACACACATTTGGAAACATTCTTCAAGCAGAAAAATATCAGAAGAAAGGCTAGATTAAGACAGATACAATATAGTGCAAATAAAAACACATAGTGATGGGCTTCCCTGGTGGCGCATTGGTTGAGAGTCCACCTGCCGAAGCAAGGGACACGGGTCCGTGCCCTGGTCCAGGAAGATCCCACATACCGCGGAGTGGCTAGGCCTGTGAGCCATGGCCGCTGAGCCTGCGCGTCCGGAGACTGTGCTACGCAAAGGGAGAGGCCACAACAGTGAGAGGCCCGCGTATCGCAAAAAAACAAAACAAAACAAAAAATCATAGTGCCAGTTAAATTTGAATTTCAGGCAAATGATATTTTTTTTAGTACAAGTACGTTCTATTTGATATTTTACACATTCCTATTTTAAAAATGTATTTTTTGTTTATCTGAAATTTAAATTTCACAGGTTGTCCTGTTTTTAATTTGGCATCCCTATAAACTGGAGATATAGACTTGAGAGTCATCAGCTTGCAGAGAAGAGATCACTGATTGCCTTGAGTAATGACATTACCTAAGAAAAAGAATTCTCAAAGGTGAGGGTAGACAATGAGGTCCTTGATAAAATACAAAGTTTTGCCCCTTTTCTCATCGACTCTCTTTGCCTTATGACTTTTTAGTGTTCTCCCAGTCTGACCCCTAGTTCAGCCATATAAGATGCTTTGACCAAGAAAATGAGATAGAATTAATTGTGTGTCAGTTCTGGGTTTGGGTATCCAATATCCTTGCAGGTATTTATTTTGCTCTCATACCCCTGACATTTGTATGAAAACAGATCTGGTCTATATTGGAGTATGAAAGATGTGTGGTGCAGAGCCAAGTACCCACACCAACCCCAAGTCATGTTAGTGAACTCAGCAAATCTATCTCACTTCCCCCAGCTCTCAGATGAGCATTAGACTTATTTTTGTGTACAGTTGAGGTTTGTAGTCATTAACCAGCAATGTGATGGTAGCATGAAGGTACATTCTTATTACCAACCATCTTTACTACATGTATACGAACTTGTGCTGAGGTTGAAAATCTTTTACTTTTTTATTTATCATTGATTATTATTATCTCACAACTCACTATTGTGTGATTTGGGATAAGTAATTTAGCCTCTCAAACTATCATTCCCTCACTTATTACCCTAGAATAGCAACAATCTCTTAAAATCCTAACTTTAGGTGTGACAATGACAGGCAAAGTAAGAACACAATAAATATGTTATTATTACTAGTAGTTATATTGATGTTGAATTATGATTATGCCTTTGTACCAAGCAGAGTGCTTAGCATATTGTAAATGGTTAATAAATATCTGTGAAAAAGATGATGAAGCATCATAAAAATAAAAGTTTATTTTTCATTTTCATCAATAGGATCATATTATTATAATAAATGACTTCTAATTTAATGAAGAATGTGACATAAAAAAATAATTAATAGATTAGTGCTAGCAGAGATTTATTCAGTACATACTTTATGAAATACTTTAAATGGATCAAACATTGCTCTAGGCACTGAAGATTCAGCAGTAAGTAAAACGTATTAAGTCTCTGCCCATATGGAGTTTACACTTCCTGGGGAAGACACACGATATATGTGAATAAATAAGCAAATATATAATATCCATTGGTGATAAGTGTTATGAGGAAAAAGCTACATAGGGGACTAGAGGCCAATAAGGTAGTCAGGAACGGGCATTTGTACATGATGCTGTTGGGTGCCTTGTGGAATACAAGAAGGCAACCCAACAGAGATAATAATTAGGTTGATATTTGAAGATGAGTAGGAGCTCATCATGAAAAGTGAAGACAATACCATCTGAGGTGAGGAAGGAGCTAGGACAAAGGCAATTATTTGAGAAAGATTATGGATTATTTAAGTAATTACACATATTCATTCAGTCAGTGTTTACTGAGCTTCATATCTGGTGTACCAAATTTATGATCCATGCTTTTCTGCAAATTGATTTTTAATTGAATTCTTTCCATATCAGCACATTGGGAGCTGAATTATTCTCTTCATAATGGCAGCATAATGTGTCATCCCAAGACAGATAAGAAACCATTTTAAACAAAGGGCTTTCAACAAAGGGACCAAAGGGTGAAAGGAGGCATTGAGGGCTTTCCTTGTGGTGCAGTGGTTAAGAATCCGCCTGCCAATGCAGGGGACACGGGTTCGAGCCCTGGTCCGGGAAGATCCCACATGCCGCGGAGCAACTAAACCCGTGTGCCACAACTACTGAGCCTGCGCTCTAGGACCCACGAGCCACAACTACTGAAGCCCGCGTGCCTAGAGCCCATGTTCCGCAACAAGAGAAGCCACCACAATGAGAAACCCGTGCACCACAGCGAAGAGTAGCTCCTGCTCGCCACAACTAGAGAAAAACCCACACACAGCAACGAAGACTCAATGCAGCCAAAATAAATAAATTAAATTAAATTAAAAAAAAAAAAAAAGAAAGAAAGGAGGTTTTGAGTCCTGGAAACCAGACCTAGAGACTGGTCATACAGTCATACACAGTGAAGTAAGTCAGAGAAAAACAAATATCATATAATACCGCTTATATGTGGAATCTAGAAAAATGGTACAGATGAACTTATTTGCAAAGCAGAAATAGAGACACAGATGTAGATAAAAAACTTATGGTTACCAAGGGGGGAAGGAGGTGGGATGAACTGGGAGATTGGGATTGACATATATACACTACTTTGTATAAAATAGATACCTATTATCTATAGAGAACCTACTATATAGCACAGGGACCTATACTCAATGCTCTGTGATGACCTAAATGGAAAGGAAATCTAAAAAAGAGGTGATATATGTAAGTATAACTGATTCACTTTGCTGTACAGCAAAAACCAACACAACATTGTAAAGCAACTATACTCCAATAAAAATTAAATTTACAAAAAGAAAAAAAAAGAATAGATGAGAATGTATAGCCATAGCCCAAGAGACAAACGATGACTATAGACTTTAAAAAATGAATAAAATTAAATACATACATTAAGTAGGCAGCACAAAATGGTTACCAATTGGATATGGATGAGAGAAAAGACATGTGAAGCCTCTCCAAATTCTGACCAGAGTGGCTGTATGGATCACTATGCCATTATCAACAAACTAGACAATAGAATCCACATGGTTTCTACAGCCCATAGCAAGGTGTTTGGCAAGAACATAACTAAATATATGCCAATATTAAGCCTCAGAATCTCCAAGTTCATAGCTATAGTTATAGGCGGATTCATAGATTTAGCCTAGGTCCCTTCATTTGGAGACCAGCAATTATATTTGTTAAATATATTTAAAAAAAATAAACTTTGATTCAGACTTGGAAAATGGACTAGGTATACTGAATTTTTATTCTATACATACATATGATAAAATATTTACTAAACTGCCCTTTCATATTAATAGAGTACTTTTCATTGATTAAAGAGTTTTTATATTTATTTTTATCATTAGATTGCCTGTGACCAATTTAAGCTGTAATGAGTTGTGATTATGAATGTTATGTCTCTAAAACCCTTTTTAGTGGGGGTAAGAAATTTTACTTTTTGTATCCACATTTCAAGAAATTATTCTCCCTCCACTCTATCCTTTAACATTAATCTTGGATCCTAAATTATGCAATCTTTATTTACTAGCATACCAGGGATAAAACTAACACTATTACGCTTTCTTCAAAATTAGGACCTTATTTTTAATCAGATTTCTCCCTTACTTATTTTCTAATGTATTACTGACATAATAGATATAAACAAAATTCTCTCAACAGAACAATTTAGTGATGGCAATTTTAAAATGTTTCATGTTCCTGGCTTCCAATTCTTTTACAATCTAACGAAGGACATAAACGTCACTTTTGCAATATGCTTCTAAAAGATATGACACTCAGGAGAATCACTAATTATGTTTGGGCACAAATCCAATTTAATAGCATCTAGACAGTTCAAAAAATCAGAAACACCTTCAAATAAGGCCAATATTTAAACATAACATACATGGTATACAAGGTCATACTTAGTAGGAGGTACTATCTGTCTGGAGAAAATTAAGTTGAGCAATCACATACTATATATTCCAAGTAATAGTCCTCTAGAAGGCTCATATGTTTTGTATGTTTATCAGAGTACGTGCAAATCAATTCACATATTGTTAAATTTTAGGCAATAGAAAATGAAAATCAAAGATATAATTCATACAGAATAAGAACTACAGTTATCACCATTATTAATCTACAAGGATCATTCCATTGCCCTTTTTAGTTAAAGGACAAAATAATTATCTGAAGAACTCTTCTATTTTATCCAAGGGATTTAGAACATACTAAGCTTTATGCATGAAAATACAAAGTTTATATATCACTAGCAAAGTTAAATGCATACAAAGGGATCTTCTGGAGATTCTTTGAGTTGATGCCTTCCACCTAATAGCACTGGGTGTGTGTTCACTCTGAGCTTCATGTCATCCCCATGATGTAAGCCATCTTCTATGTAAGACACTGAGCCCTTGATCTATGAATTCTTCTTTTTCATTTATTTTTTTAATTTTGCTTCTAATGTTTGGTTTTTTTTTTTTAATTTGAAATCTAAACTGCAGTGTAGGCTAAAAAGTAACACTTTTTCAGTGGGAAATTTTTCATACAGTAATGCTTTTCCTTTAGATTTACAAAAGGATAAAAAGAATTTCTCAAGAGATAAGCAATAGTGGTCCAAGTATGAATTTAAGTGGATTCAGACATGTCTGGTCATGTCAGACAAACTGGTGAAACAGGCTGCTCTGGCCTGTTGGCTAAGAAACCTTCTAGAGGAGGATTCAATCTGTGTTCACTGTTTTTGTTCCAAGAGGCTTGTTCCAAGTGGTGAATGATGAAATAAGCTAAAAAGAAAGTCCCTCTAGAGAAACTGAGGAATTTTCTGGGAGAGAATAAATCTTGAAAGAAGAAAAAGCCAACCAATTTTCTTGACCTTGACTGAGTAATGGAGCCAGAGTTGACAGCCATGAGAAACTTATCAGCAAAGCATCTTTTGTGTTACTCAGGTTTGACTTGTACCATCATCCATTCGTGAGAAAATGTATAGAATATTAAGAACACTCTAATAGAATGCAAAAAGAAATGAGAAAAGATCCCCCACCTCTATTTTCCATAGAACACTGTACCTCTATGATCCAGGGCATCCTGGCAGTGCTAGGTGGATCAACCTTGTAAGGGAAAATGGCTTTCAGTAGTTGCCAACTATAGAAATGTAGTTCCTTCCCAGGAAATGAGTGATACTTCCCCATCACTTCCCCTTGTCCAAGAGAAAGTTTGGAAATAAAGCAAAGGCATGTCTGGCCAGTGGTACCAAGAAGATATTCAGTGGGAGAAAGGATGAATAAGAGTAGCATAGAAGAGATTTAGGACAGTGAAAATATTTTGTATGATATTATAATGATGGATACATGCCACTGTATATTTGTCCAAACCCATAGAATGTACAACACCAAGAATGAACCCTAAGGTCAACTATGGACTTTGAGTGATTATGATATGTCAATGTAGGTTCTTCAGTTGTAATCAGTATATCACTCTAGGGAGATATTGGTAGTGTGTGGGAGCAGAGAATATGTGGGAAATCATAATACCTACTTTTCAATTTCGCTGCGAGCCTAAAATTGCTCTAAAAAAAAAAGTCTTAAAAAAAGAAGATATTTAGCTAACAGCAATGTCACGCAGAAGAATGTACTTGAATGCAAATATGAGAACCACAGAATCCTTAGTAATTCTAGGAATATTTGAGGGACATTTGAGGGGGCTGATATCCTAAGTGAGTAAACAGGGACACGTTAATTTCATTTAGTGTTAACTGACACCATAGGTGTTCTCAAGCTTATATAATGTGGTGAATTAGAAACATTTACATCATACTATAACATGTAACCACAGCTCTCACTGCTTCATAAGTAAATTTTTTAGATTAGTTTCAAAAGAAGGAGTTTAATAAAAATAAAAGCATCAGAAACATTTATATTTTATTAAAGTATCAGTTTATTAGACAAAAGCAAAATACAAGTTTTCTCTGTGGTCTTGCTAGAAAGAGAACGTCATGGTAATGGTGGCAAGAAGAGTAAACCAAAATGAGAATATCAAACTAAAATGGTAATACATATTGACTATGCATTTAGATGGCAGCTTTAGAGGTAAAACATCACCAAATATTCATAGGGACAGTGTAACCATTGATAAATGCTATTAATTGATCCTGGATAAAATAGGGTGGATGTTTTGGGGATGAAAGCACAAAATAGGACCAAACAAATTTGGAGGTTTTCCCTCTGCATCCAATTTCCATTTTTTTTAGTAAAAACTAAGGAATCCATATCCTCCGTAGCACGATGGATGGTGACAGCAGCTGTAACTGTAGCTTCCATAACCAGAGCCATATCCATAGCCTCTGAAGCCACAACCATGACCCAGTCTTCGGAAGCTGCCATGTCCACAGCCATGGCCATAGCCCAGGCCACTAAAGTCTCCATAGCTGAAGCCCAAGCCTCCGTATAGTTGTTGTAATGACTCATGGTATCAGAGGTGGTGAGTTAGTTTGCTGCTCCATGCAAGACACAGAGTGTGAATGTCGAGATCTTTACAGGGAAGCTTATATACCCTGGTCAGAAAATGTGATAAAACAGGTGTCCATCCTTTGGTTTCATTCATGAATTATACTTGCCTAAGAAAACTCTTTAATCTATGATGCCCTGACCATACTTGTTAAGAATGCGTTAACCAGCTTGGCTCCCTAGTTAGTTTGTTCCTGAGATAGGTGCATTAATTTTCTTAAAATGAATTGCTCTTTTTTTAAAGTATAGACATACCAAACCTTAAATGGAATTCTTTATCACCAGTCACTTAACATCAGTTATATTAAATGTTGTTGAATTTCTAATTATCTTCTCATCACGGGCAATTGAGGGTTGTCATAACTGATTCTAGGAAATATCAAGACTCCTAAATTGATCAATTTTGTCAAAAGGCACACATATTTTGCAGCATGAGACACAAAGGATGCACCTCTCTTCAGAAGATAAAAGAACATTCTAAGTCCAGAAAGATTTGGTTCGCTTGCTGTGTATACCAGAAAGCGACAACAAAAGCTCACTTGATTTCTAGAGTTTTAGAACTTTGACCATGTACTATGATAGATTTATTTTTGGTTTTACACACCAGCATAATTGTTTTGGTTTAAAAACATAGCAGAATTGGACTCAGAAATGGAGATACTATCACAGAGATCAAAACTCCATCTTGTGAAAAACATTCACGCACAGTTATTTTTTTTTAATATCCTAAACTGTTTCTCCAGAATAAGTTCTAGTCTCACTGATGCTCCAAATGCAGATTATACTCACCTCCACACATTTTCTCTCTTTCTCTACTCTTCATCATTTATCCATGTACTTTACATCTTTTTCAAATTCCACTTTGAACATCATCCAACTTCCTCCCTCCATGATTCATTATGCATCCAGGTAAAGGTGTGAATAGAGAAAAATGGTTTGGGCTCCAACCTACATACTCAAATCAACACTACATTCCTTCCATCTAGATCTCATAGGCAATATATTACGTTTGCCTTTGTCTTCTCTTTACCTAGTCTTTGCCAATTTTTTGTTACTAGCCTTTTCTAAGATATCAACTAGACTTTTCTATAAGATATTGATACTTGTTTAAAACATATTTCATCTAGAGTCTGTCATACGGAGTGAAGTAAGTCAGAAAGAGAAGGACAAATACCGTATGCTAACACATATATATGGAATTTAAGAAAAAAAAATGTTATGAAGAACCTAGGGGTAAAACAGGAATAAAGACAGAGACCTACTGGAGAACAGACTTGAGGATATGGGGAGGGGAAAGGGTGAGGTGTGTTAGGGCGAGAGAGAGACATGGACATATATATACTAACAAACGTAAGGTAGATAGCCAGTGGGAAGCAGCCGCATGGCACAGGGAAACCGGCTCGGTTCTTTGTGGCTGTCTGGAGGGGTGGGATAGGGAGGGTGGGAGGGAGGGAGACAAAGAGGAAAGAGATATGGGAACATATATATATGTATAACTGACTCACTCTGTTATAAAGCAGAAACTAACACACCATTGTAAAGCAATTATACCCCAATAAAGATGTTAAAAAATAAAAAAAAACAAAAAACAAAAAAACATATTTCAACTCCTAAAATCATCTGAATTTTAAAAGGATTTGTACAATCTGGAATACTTAAATTATCTAAACATGCAGCATAATTGTAAAAATGGATAGAGAATAAGGAGACACTCTTTGGAAATGTTTGGTCTGATATTCACAGAGTTCCTCACCTCAGCCCAGAGAGGTAGTTACTAATACCCAAAGTTGATCCCATACCTGAATAAGCCCTAGGTAAGTGTGCCCATATCTTGAAACTTGAGACTCACAAAACATGTCTTATATGACTATAACCATATTGTTAAGCTTTTGCTGAGATTTATAAGTAATATTTGGATGACATATTTTTTGACAGGTTTGTTCACTAAGCTAACCCTAGTATCTAAATAAAGCATAGCAACAGTTATTTTTTAAAGAATTATAAGACTTTAATATTAAAACAAGGAACATGCATATCATAACCTGAGCAATTCACTGGCTATTCTAGAAATATTTTAAGTTTGACATGAGTTCCAACAGGCTTTCTGGTTACAGGCTAACACTTAATCCAGTATAAGGCTTTAAACTCCATACTACTCTAACCGTACTTTATTCCATTTTTATTCTTCATTTCAGAAAATCAGCCAATTGAAAATAAGAATCTTTTAATTTTTAATGAATAATTTACAAATATGAATAAATTACATAACATTAAGGATTTCACGTTCTTCTTGAGTAACTCTGTCAGGGCATGCGACCATGATTAAGAGCTATTTTTTAAAATGTATAATACTGTCTCTACTTTATATATGGAAAGAATATGGGATACAAATGAAAATCTTCAATAACAATAATGCTAAATGTGTTTTCAAAAAAAAAAACATGTGACAAAGGTATGCATATTTCATAAATGTCCATTAGTTGCAAAAGCAAGCAAAAACAGTTTGAAAAATATGGAACAAATTTGTATTTTTTTCCTCTGCATGCACAAGAGAAAAATTCATGTTGGAAATTTCTTTGGGGAGTTATTATTTTTCTGTCCAATCAGTGGATCAAAAGCAGATTTGGATTGTCATTATATTTTTAACTCCTGACCTAAGTTTCTGTTCATGGAGCGAAAAATGTTCTCACATTTTCCCTGGAAGTAAAGAAGTCTTTTGTTATAAATTCAAAATATTTTCTCTCACTTAAGACATAGATCAATGCAATCTTAGCACAGAATTATGATAATATTGATTATACTAAGAATGTCGGCAACAATAATAATATTGTTTGATTGTATTGATTATTTACTCCTTGTCAGCCCCATGGATACTGTCCCTAGAGTTATTAACCAAATGAAAGGAAAATAGAAATTTTGTCCTCCTGAGTCAAAGTACATAGTCTGATGCTTCAGTAGAGTAACTTGTCTTTATTTCTCCTGCTCAGCCCACTGTGAACTACATACAACTTTTAGGTAGCAATGACTAAAAGAAGAAGTCATGGGTTTTTTGTTTTGTTGTGTCTTGTTTTTACTTAGACTTGAGTTTTAACATTGCTCATTGTTTAGTTACATTCAATATCAGGTAGACTAGAAAATTATAAGTACAATCCCTATCTCAGAACAATAAAACTGTTAAAGAAGCACAGGTGTTAATCAAGGTAAAGGGACCAATCTTCAAAAATCAATTGTCATAATTTAGCTCTTCTTGTAACCATGAACAGAACATTTTAAATGGTCTATTTGACAACCTTCAAAGAGAAAATACATAAAGAGAGAGTCAACATAGTATAGTTGTCCTGGGACTCAGGACAACAGGGCTTAGACCCTAGTCTTACCACTAATTTTCAAGGGAAAATCATTTATTCTGAGATACCCTGCCTGCAAGATTATGAGGCAGCATTATAGAGTTATAACATCCCTTTCAGTTTTTTAACTCTATGATTTAATTTTAGTCCTTTTTTAAAGTTATATTTACCGGGTTTATACCAAATATTATTTGGTTTATATCATTACCTGAAGATATCATTCAGTTTTAGGAAAACTAGTTAGAAAATCTTGTATTTTACCTATTCTATTCCTTATTTCTTATGTTGCAATAAAATGATTGTTTTTGAAGAGATAATGTTTGACTGAAATTCCTCTTTATATAAATTTTAAAATAATTATTGAATGGTAATTTTGGTCAGTGGAAGGTAAACAATGTTTTGCTCCTTGATGATATTTCCATTCATTTATTGTTCTTCCTGGATTATGAATACTTCAGTGTAGTAATGATGATGAAGATGAAGGACAGTGTTCCCATAAAAGGATAAATGAGATGAGTTGAATGTCCAAAGTTCACATTTTTATTATCCAATTTGTCAATGACTTTTAAGTAATTTAAGTCAGTCTTATCTTACATGCATAACAAACTAGATGAAAGCAGATTATGAATAAAGGAAGATAACATATAATTCAAAGATTCACAGAAAAGCAGAGCTCACATTCTCTAAAAATTTAGAAATATGGATTATAATATTTGTGAAATGCAAGTATGCTCTGACTACAGTTTTAATAATATGGATGGCTAGCAACTATAAATAGGTGTGTCTAACATGACTTGTTTTTATAAAAAAAAATTAAAGGAGATAATATTTGTATTTATAATTGACAAATAGCAAAAATACATATAGGTATGTACACATAACTGAGTTAAATGAACCCCAAAGAGCTATATTTTCTATTTCAAATTAGGTCATTTATTGGTAGTCAACATACATCATCTGTTAGTGTCCAAGCTAACAGATGCCAGAAGACATAAGGCAGACATGCTTATAAATAATAAATTCTCTGAAATTCTTTTTTCTCTTGCTAAATAGGTCTAGGGTAATCTCAATTCATTGACTGAATAATGTTGTGTCAAATCCACTCATGGTAGCAGATATTGGGTTACTAGGGCCATAGTTCAGTAGAAGCTAGAGAATCCATAACCTCTATAGCACAATGGACCACAATGGCAGCCAGATCTGAAGCTTCCATAACCAGAGCCATGGCCGTAGCCTCCGAAGCCACAACCATAGACCAACCTGCAGCAGCTGCCACATCCACAGCCATAGCCATAGCCCAGACCACTGAAGCCTCCATAGCCACAGCCCAAGCCTCCATAGTAGTTGCTGTCAGGGGTGGTAAGTTTGGTTTGCTGTCCAAAGCAAGAATCTAAGTGTGGATATCAGCATGTGTAGAGGGATGTTTATATACCCTGGTCAGAACATGTGGTAAAACATGTGGCCATTCTTTTGTATCATTCCAGATTATTCATTTACTTGAGGCAAATTGTTAATCTGTTTGCTGACACAAGGAAAGGCACACACTCATTAAAATTTTTGAGCTTGGTTAGCTGCCTGGTCAAAAGGCCCTTGAACTCATTACAGTCTTTTTTAATGAGAAAAAAAAAATCTGTCTTCAAAGTCACAAAATAAAACTTCCCTGAATAGCATTCTTCATTACTAAGCATATTACATCATTCATATTTGATGTAATTTTCTCATTAAATATTTTCTCATTTTCATAGCATTCTTTGGATTGTTGTGTATTAATTCCACCTAGATTTAAATACGCTGATCAAGATTAAAGTTTTTGTTTCTTTGTTTTTTGATTTTTGCGGTACGCGGGCCTCTCACTGTTGTGACCTCTCCTGTTGCGGAGCACAGGCTCCGGACGTGCAGGCTCAGCGGCCGTGGGTCACAGGCCCAGCCGCTCTGCGGCATGTGGGATCTTCCCGGACTGGGGCATGAACCCGTGTCCCCTGCAACGGCAGGCGGACTCTCAACCACTGCGCCACCAGGGAAACCCAAGATTAAAGTTTTTAAATCTATAAAATTCTCCAAATAAATATCAAATTTATTTCCCATTTGTATATACATATAAAATATATATACATATACATATATATCATATATATATATATACACACACAAGACAAGCTCACTTTCAAAACCAGTCTGAAAACTATTAAAAAATATTCCCTTTACACAATTACTCTCTTTTCCAGAATGGACAATACCCAAAATATGATCTAAAAATGCTGATGATCTTGGCTCTATGCTACACAGTTACCATTTTCTTCTCTTCTCTATGCTTCTTTATAATCCATATATCATTCTCTTATTAAACATCTCTTTAAATTTCATTCTACGTTCATTCCCAATACATGCTTGCACCAGCTAGGTCTTTTGTTCTTACCCATTTTTTCCAATCAATATTTTATCCCTCTACTCATGTCTCTAATTTTATCATAATATTTTTGCTCTTAAATTTTTCTTTTCCAATTCTGTGTATACCAGACCCTTATTTTTTCTCAGGTAATCAGCAAATATTTTTTTCATAGTTACTTATTCATTAAGGTTTTAAATTTAAGATATATATATATGTTTGTATGCTCTTAAAATCATACAATATTTTTTAACAGGGCTTCTTAAAATCCTCTTGCCTTGAAATCTCCAAAAATGAATGTGCAGTGGTGAAATGACTGAGACAGGAGTCAGGTATATGAAGTAGTGGGCCAGTCTTCTGCTATTTCTCAGTTCACTCTGTGAAGATAGTAAACCCATTCCAAGTTTAAGCCCCATTGGATGTGCCCATATCTTGGACACACATATATATGTAACACATTTTCTTTATCCATTTATCCGTCACTTGTCTCTTAGGTTGATTCTATACCTGGGCTATTGTAAATAATGCTGCAGTGAACATGGGAGTGCAAATGTCATTTTTTTTCTTTTTATCCTGCTGCACAGCTTGTGGGATCTCAGTTCCCTGACTAAAGGTTGAACCCAGGGCCCAGCAGTGAAAGCCCAGAATCCTAACCACTAGCCCACCAGGGAACTCCCCGCAAATATCTTTTAGAGTTAGTGTTTTATAACTTTTTTGATAATACATTTCCCTAACTGCATTTGTTTACTGTTTTTCCAAACAAAAAGTATTTGTTGAATTAATGAAAAAATAAATTCTGCATGACACACAACTTGTAATAATTCTCTAAGTTGAATTATGGACTCAAATGGCTTTCAGGTTTTAAAGGAATATTTAACTCAAAGGAATAATTAATCCTACTGTTAAATCCTGTTTATTCATTTAGCAAATGTTATTCCATCTTTATTTTTTATTCTGAAAAAGAAAATAGTTGGCAAAAACTATCTTTTTTCTTCAGTGAGTCATTTTGAAGTCAAATGATCACAAATAAATCTAACAAGTTTAAGAATCCCATGAATGGTTAAGTAAATTTGCTAGATTGTCTGTGATGAGGGCTAATTTATGTTCTTATTTCCAATGAAAATAGCTATGCTTACATGAGATAAAAATCCAATAGATTTTACAAATTTTTAAAAAAGCTCAATGAAATATACCATGACTTATTTGTGTATTTTCAAAGAAAATAATATTATGTAAATATATAATTAAGAACAAAAAATTGTGAAACAATTCTGTGAAATATATGAACCAAATATTTTTTATTGATTTTTTTCTGGGTTAAAAAATAAAACAATTGTAATATCCTTTGGATACTAATTATCTTTGAAAACTGAAAAATGTTTATTTCTTTTGAGATTTTTTTGTGTTTTTTTTTGTTGTTGTTAATTCAGTGGACTCAAAGACTTGCACAATTCTTTGTTAATCTTTTTGGGAGCTTTCTACAAGAAGACAATCAGTTGATTGTGAAGCTCATATCTTGTGTTGATGTGCTAAATGATGAAAATATATTCTTCCACTGGCCAAATTATAGCTTTTATTAGGAAGCTAAGGGCACTTCTACCATGAATTCAAAATGTGTTTCTTAGACACAATTAATTAAATCATAAAATAGGATGTAATAAAATATGATAATATATTTCACTAGGAGTATCATGCATACTAGATTGTTTCTCAGTCTAATGACGTTGATGGCTATTTTTATTTTTAGACCTATAAGGCATGTCCATAGACTGTGGAACTATTACCTCATTAAGTGTGCAAAATGGAGCCACACAACTCTATCTCAACTGCTCTGTACACTGATACTCTACAAGACCCAGACTGAATTGATTGAAAGGATAGGTGATAACTAAAGCCTAAGAAAATTTCTCTTTATGTAGGTTAAGTATGTACCTTTCAAATGAAGACTTTGATCTTGTATAAATATAGGTATACATGTATAAATATAATAGATATACATATAGATATAGGTGAAATCTAGATAAAGCTAACATTGAAATTGAGTTTTATTTTTATATGTTCTATAAGAATAAAATGTTATAAAAATGGTAATTCTATTTAAGAAGGTGAATCCTCTTTCACATCCTCCATAAATTCAGCTAAGTTCATGGAAGCTGAGCAAAGCTTTCAAAATACTCCATTTGCTTGTATGAATGGGGAAAATACACTGAAGAAGGCAGCTGCATTCTGGCGCCTAGATTCAGAAGATCTTGGCCTTGGTCCTGATGCTATCACTAGAGCTAATATATAATTCTATAGAAGTCAATTACTTTTCTGAGATTTTTTTAAGCTGAGAAATGAGGTACAAAGCACTGCTGACATTTAATGTTTGTTTATGATACTGCTATCTGACTGAATCAAATATATTTGACCAATTTTGACCAGTTTAAACAAAATATCCCCTCATAGATACAGAGAATAGATTGGTGGCTGCCAGAAGTGAGGGGGTTGGAAGTGGGCAAAATGAGTGAAGGAGGTCAAAAGCTGCAAACTTTTAGTTACAAACTAAGTAAATCACGGTGATGTAATGTACAGCATAGTCACTATAATTAATAATACTATAGCGCATATTTGAAAGTTACTAAGAGAGTAACGTTAAAAGTTCTTATCACAGGAAAAAAATGAAACTGTGTGTAGTGATGGATGCTAACTAGAATTATTGTGGTGTATACAAATATTGTATACAAATATTGAATCATTATGTTGTATACCTGAAACTGATAGAATGTTATATGTCAAGTATACCTCAACAAAAAAATCTTAATTTTATATTATTACCTGAATATATCATTTGATTTTAGGAAAAAATTGGTATTTGCTTACATATTTTTCTTATTTCACTAATGAAATGTCCCCTCCTGTCCATTTTTATAAGGGGAAATTCAGATTTAACTGAAATTCAGATTTATAGGAAAGCTCTTTGGATATAGCTGTGCTTGTTATCAGCTTAAGCTAAAAAATAAATTAGTTCACGATTATGTCTTGTTGTTTTTTCCCTTCTTAGGTTGAAAAAGTGGCCAATATAATGATGGTAGTAAAGAAGAATACTATGTCAAGTCATGAAGATTCAGTAAGAATATAGGAAAGCTAACAGAAAAGTTTAGTTAAAAGGTTTTGAGTTAAATGACTTCATATGAAAAACGTTACCCTAATTCATTATTTACTTATAGATCAGCTGCTTGATGAAAATATCAAAGAAAATAATGTGTAGAAGACTATGATACACAGGGTGGATTATACTAAATATAAAAAATTTGGAAAGGTGGTTTACTTTCATAGCCTAGTGATGGTTGGATCTATTACCATGTATTTGCATTTACAATAAAAAACCAAATAGATTTTGAATAAATGGAAGGATTCATTATGCATTTGGACTGAATTGAGAAATGTGAGTTAAGTTAAATAAAACACATGTATTTGATAAATAAATATATAGATATGTTAAATCGGCATTGCATTTTGTTGTTGACTTAAATTTGAATACTATCTAAACAAAAGCAAGAGATGTAAAAATAGTAAATCACTAACAGTTTTGAAAAAATCTTTTCATATTAGTCTAGAATTAGTCTTTATGTCAGTCTTTCTATCTGTATGGATATTTGTGAGGTATATGGAAAAAAAAAATGATTCTAAGCCAAGGAGATACCATCCCTTACTGACAATTGAGTAGAATGGAACCATCGTCACTTCCATATAATTGAGTTTCATGAACAAGACAAAAAACATATTTTGTTTTCAAATTTAATGTTTTACTGAAAGGTAAACAGATAATCCAGTTAGTTTAAAAAAAAATTAGAGGATTCTGGGATTATGATGGAGGTATAGGAGTGTATTGAAAAATTGTCCAAAATTCTGAGAAGCTAGATACTTCTGTGCAGATAATTCCAGTATGATCTTTGTGGTCAATTTTTGAGATCAGTTTTGGAAAGTCCCCTGTAATTTCAGATATAGGGCTCCTAGGGTAAGATTTCAGTGGAAGCTAGAAAATCCATATCTATCTTCCACAAAATGATGGGTAGTGATGGCAGCCATATCCAAAGCTTCCATAACCAGAGCCATATGCATGGCCTCTGAAGCCACAGCCATAGCCCAGTCTGTGGAAGCTGCCACATCCACAACCGTAGCCATAGCCCAGACCATCAAAGCCTCCATAGCCATAGCCCAGCCCTCCGTAATAGTTGCTGTAATGGCTCTTGGTGTCAGGGGTGGTGAGTTTGGTTTGCTATTCAAAGCAAGAACCTGAGTATGGATGTCAGCATGTGTAGAAGGATGCTTATATACCCTGGTCAGAGCATGTGATAAATCATGTGTATACCCTCCTTTTATGTCATGTTTACATTACATATACTTCAAATAACTCATTAATTCTTTGTCCCCTGACACAGGGAGAAGGCCTCACACTCATTAAAATATTGGGGATCACTTTGTTACCTTGTTAGGGTGTCTCTTAAAAGTTATTTCATCACTTTATTAAATCATCACTTGGCACAATTTAAATATACACAATTATATTTGTCAATTATACCTCAAGAAAGCAGGTGAAAAAAAGTTATTGCACCACTTTATAAGAAGGAATGCTGTATGTTCAAAGTCTAGACATATCAGACCCCAAATACTATTCTTCATAGCCAGGCATACCAATCAGGTTTGATCGTGTTGTGGTTTTCAATTAAATATTTCATCATCTCTGGTTTTCTTTAGATACTTCACTTAAGAAAATTAAACCAAAGAAATTGGTCAAAGTTCTGTAATCGATAATATCCTTTTAAAGCATATTTTCCTCTGTCCCAAAACTGGATTATTTATTTATTTCAGAAATAAGAAAACAGAAACATTTGAGAGCTGGAAAGAACCAGTTTGACTGTTGTGAACACTGGTAAGGAACTTTAGAAAAATAAATCTACTTTTTATTTAGTTTTAGAACATTGACCATCATAACTGACATACTTTTTACTTTTCATGCTACTTTAAAAAATAAAATAACATTTTTTCTTTTTATGTTGATGAGCCAATAATGACATATAATTATTAATTAAAATCCATACTTTACTCTTCATTCTTTGTGTTGTACCCTTCTATGGGCTTTGACAACCATGGGATAAAATTGTTCAGAAACTGATGGCAAATCACAGTAATCAAAAATTTATTTCAAAAGTAGCTTTAAAAGCATATTAAAAGTTATCTTCTCAAATCCTGACCCTATTCTCTGGCATGTCATCTATCCAAGTTGCCTCAAAAGTGTACATCTTCCTCCCTGTCTTTACATTAACCATTTCCTCCTGTTTATTCATCCATATATCTATCTTATACAATATCCTTTTTTTTAATTAATAAACTTTATTTGAAGAATAGTTTTAAGTTTTCAGATTAATTGAGCAGGAAATACAGAATTCCTATATGCCACCCCCCATACACACACATACACACCAATATTAATACATTAATAATTAAAATCTGTAGTTTAGATTAGTGTTCACTCTGTGTTGTACTGTTCTGTGGGTTTTGACAAATGCATAATGTCATTAACCTCTATTACAGTACCATACAGAATAGTTTCACTGCCCTAAAAATCCCCTTTGCCCCCTCTATTCTTCCCTCCCTCCTTCCAAACTCCTGCAAATACTAATCTTCTGACTGTCTTCATAGTTTTTTCTTTTCCAGAATGTCATAGTGGAATCATACAGTATTTTGCCTTTTCACATTGACTTCTTTCACTTAGGAATAAGCCTTTATGATTCCTCCTTATCCTTCTGTGGCTTGATAGCTCATTTCTTTTTATCCCTGAATAATATTCCATTGTCTGGATGTACCACAGTTTATTTATCCATTCACCTTTTGAAGGACATCTTGATTGCTTCCAAGTTTTGGCAAATAGGAATAAAACTTCTATAAACATCTCTGTTCAGGTTTTTGTGTGGACATAAAATTTCAAGCCATTTGGGTAAATACCAGGGAAAATGATTACTGAATCTTCTCCATAAGACCATTTTTAGCTTTGTGAAAAACTGCCAGACTGTCTTCCAAAGTTGCTGTACCATTTTTCATTCCCATCAGCAATGAATGATAGTTTTTGTTGCTCCACAATCAAGCCAGCATTAATTGTTTTTAGTGCTTTAAATTTTAGCCATTCTAACATATATGTTACTATCTCTTTTTACATATCATCTAGCCTCTGTCCTCCAATTAGCCATTAGGCTATGGTGGCTAGGTAAAATTGCGATGTACATAACATTTCTCTTTGGCACCCATCAATTTTCACTCAGTCTATAGTTAATTAGTTAATCTCTTCCTTTTCCTTCTTCTTGTATCTTTACTTTTATGAAAAGTTTTCCCTTTTATTCCCTTTGCTTTTTCTGTGCTTTATTTATTTATTTTTTTGTTTCCCTTATTCTCTGGAAACACCATACTAGTCTCACTAAGATATTAAATATTTGTTAAGGTTTCTGATGTTAAAAAAATAATACAAATCCAAGGGCTCTATCAAATTCAATAAGATACCATTAACATTGGAAATGTCTTCAGTATCTCCAAATTGTAGATGTTATGTTAAAAGATAAGGGGTGGAAAAAGACAATTGAGAGCAAAAGTCCCTCAGCTGACTCTAAGAAGTTAGTCACTTATAGCTGAAGCTTATCCCAAGCCTGGTTAAATTTATCTAGTTTTGCGTTTAACATTCAGCTCTAGTCCTTAAGTTCGTGTGAACTTTATATAACCTCAAATGTATTGTTCAGGTTCTTTTAGTCTTTTAAGTAATTTTCAAATGATGCATTCTCCCAACTGAATTTATTTACCTTTCTTAATAGCTACCATGTAATAAGAACACAACAAATATGTGTTGAAAGGATGAATGAATTCTAAGGTCTTTAAAATTAAGCATCACGCTTCTGACAGGCATGGGTAACTCTGTGACAGCATCTAAACAATAAAGATTTAAAGGAGGAATAAGCTCAAATGGCTTTCTGAATTTGGAGGAACATATAACCATCATTTCATTTGCACTGGGGTTTTTTTAAGCATAAAAATGAATTATATATTATATATAAATTTCAGTGTAAACTTTGATGAATTCTTATAAATAAGCATACACTACCCATACTAAGCATGCCCTAACGCCTAAAGTGTCTCTACTGCTCCTTTTTTTTTGTCCTCACTCTCTAGAGATAACCATCCTTCTAGATTTTGACAGCAGTTTTTTTTAGATCTTATCAATAGTTTTCCAAAATGATTTTCAGGTTTACAGTCCCACCAGCAATGTAAGAGAGCTCCACTTGCTCTAAATCTTTGAGAACCCTGCTATTTTCATACTATTTAATTTTGATCATTCTTCTGGGAAAGTAGTAGTAGCTGAGCATTGTTTTAATTTGGCTTTTACCTGATAAGTAATAACACTAGGGACCATTATATACATTTATTGATCAGCTAGATAACCTTTTGGAAGTGGCTGTTCAATTATTTTGTTCATTTTTAATTGAGTTTGTAATATTTTAGTATTGATTTGTAGAGTACTTGGGTAAAAGTATTTTGTCAAATCTGTTTTAAAAGTATTTTCTCTCTGTTTGTGGCTTGTTTTTGCACTTTAAAGTGGTCTATGTATGAACAGAATTTCTTAATAGAATGAGTCCAGTTTATTAATTTTTTAATTTTATGTTTAATACATTTTTGTCTTAAAAAACTCTTGGCTACCTCACCTCTTATTTTTTAATTCATTTGTCTTCTCTCTTCAGAACTTGTTCCATTTTTTATTGTTCATCCTACATTAAAAGACAGTTGTTAATTTCAATATTTCATTCTCATTAAGTAAACAGGAAGCCATAAAATCAGAAATAAATCAAACAGGTTTAATGATGTCACACGCTGACCATTTAATTCTGCCATATCTTCCCTCAGTTGTGGTGCTGATTACCCTGTGACGCGTTTTCTCCAGACCAGTAACAGCTTTTCTCTAAAAGAAGATTTTGGAGCTCTTCTGTTAATTCCAATACAAATCAATATAATTTACCAGTAAGAGGTATAATAATAAAGCTGCATTATACTAAGAATGCTAAGCAGTTTCTCCAAATAGTTATACTGATTATAGTTTTTCTTTAGCTACATAAAGTCTTTCTTTAGACTATGATTCTATTGTCCAGTTAGGGGGTAAAGTATTTTCATATGAAATTATGTTTTATACAGTCAAACTGAAGATTATCATCCTCCAATGGTGACACTGAAATATATCTACCCTGACCTATTTACTATGAAGCTACGATTCGTCTCCTGAGTTGACTAAAATGATATGATTAGGCTGAGCAAATCCATCCATATGTGCAGTAAACAAGTCTAAGCTTTTCAAATGCATTATAATAATTTTTTAAAAGTAGAGTTGGCTTTAACACTATTTACTAGAACCTATTTTTACAAAGAAGCTCAATTAGAAATTGATAGTTCGGAGGAGGAGCTTCAAGACGGCGGAAGAGTAAGACACGGAGATCACCTTCCTCCCCACAGATACACCAGAAATATATCTACATGTGGAACAACTCTTACAGAACACCTACTGAACGCAGGCAGAAGACCTCAGACCTCCCAAAAGGCAAGAAACTCCCCACGTACCTGGGTAGGGCAAAAGAAAAAAGAATAAACAGAGACAAAAGGATAGGGACGGGACCTGCATCTCGGGGAGGGAGCCGTGAAGGAGGAAAGGTTTCCACACATTAGGAAGCCCCTTCGCGGTCGGAGACTGCGGGTGGTGTAGGGGGAAAGCTTCGGAGCCGCGGAGGAGAGCACAGCAACGGGGGTGCGGAGGGCAAAGCGGAGAGATTCCCGCACAGAGGATCGGTGCCGACCAACACTCAGCAGCCCGAGAGGCTTGTCTGCTCACCCGCCGGGGCGGGCGGGGCTGGGAGCTGAGGCTTGGGCTTCAGAGGTCGGATCCCAGGGAGAGGACTGGTGGTGTGAACACAGCCTGAAAGGGTGAGTGTGCCACAGCTAGCCGGCAGGGAGTCCAGGAAAAGGTCTGGAACTGCCGAAGAGGTAAGAGACGTTTTCTTCCCTCTTTGTTTCCTGGTGCGCGAGGAGAGGGGATTAAGAGCGCTGCTTAAAGGAGCTCCAGAGAAGGGCGCGAGCCGCGGCTATCAGCACGGACCCCAGAGATGGGCATGAGACACTAAGGCTGCTGCTGCAGCCACCAAGAAGCCTGTGTGCGAGCATAGGTCACTCCACACTGCAGGAGCCTGTGCAGCCCGCCACTGCCAGGGTCCCGTGATCCACGGACAACTTCCCCGGGAGAACGCATGGTGTGCCTCAGGCTGCTGCAACGTCACGCTGGCCTCTGCCGCTGCAGGCTCACCGGGCATCAGTACCCCTCCCTCCCCGCGGCCTGAGTGAGCCAGAGCCCCCGAATCAGCTGCTCCTTTAACTCCATCCTGTCTGAGCGAAGAACAGATGCCCTCAGGCGACCCACATGCAGAGGCTGGGGCCAAATCCAAAGCTGAATCCCAGGAGCTGTGGGAACAAAGAAGAGAAAGGGAAACTCTCCCAGCAGCCTCAGGAGCAGTGGATTAAATCTCCACAATCAACCTGATGTGCCCTGCATCTGTGGAATACCTGAATACACAACAAAACATCCCAAATAGAGGAGGTGGACTTTGGGCGCAACAATATATATTTTTTCTTCCTTTTACACTTTTTGTGAGTGTGTATGTGTGTGCTTCGTTGTGTGATTTTGTCTGTATAGCTTTGCTTTTAACATTTGTCCTAGGGTTCCGTCTGTCCATTTTTTTGGTTTGTTTTTGTTTTTTATTACTTACAAAATATTTTTTTCTTAAAAATTATTTTTTATTTTAATAACATTTTATTTTATCTTCTACTTTCTTTCTTATTTTCCTCCCTTTGTTTTTTTTTTTTTTTTTTGTGGTATGCGGGCCTCTCACTGTTGTGGCCTCTCCCGTATGGAGCACAGGCTCTGGACACGCAGGCTCAGTGGCCATGGCTCACAGGCCCAGCCGCTCCATGGCATGTGGGATCTTCCCAGACCAGGGCACGAACCTGTGTCCCTTGTATTGGCAGGCGCACTCTCAACCACTGCACCACGAGGGAAGCCCTTTTCCTCCCTTTTATTCTGAGCCATGTGGAGGACAGGCCCTTGGTGCTCCAGCCAGGTGTCAGGGTTGTGCCACTGAGGTGGGAGAGCCAAGTTCAGGAAACTGATCCACAAGAGACTTATCAGATGCACATAATATCAAATGGCAAAAATCTCCCAGAGATCTCCATCTCAACAACCTTGGAGTTGAGAGTTGGAGTTGCCAAAACCCAACTCCACTCAACGACCAGCAAGTTACAGTGCTGGACACCATATGCCAAACAACTAGCAAGACAGGAACACAACCCCATCCATTAGCACAGAGGCTGCCTAAAATCACAATAAGGCCACAGACACCCCAAAACACACCACCAGATGTGGACCTGCACACCAGAAAGACAAGATCCAACCTCATCCACCAGAACACAGGCACTAGTCTCTTCCACCAGGAAGCCTACACAACCCATTGAACCAACCTTAGCCACTGGGGACAGACACCAAAAATAATGGAAACTACGAAACTGCAGCCTGCAAAAAGGAGACCCCAAACACAGTAAGTTAAGCAAAATGAGAAGACAGAAAAACACATGGCAAATGAAGGAGGAAGGCAAAAACCCACCAGACCTAACAAATGAAGAAGAAATAGTCAGTCTACATGAAAAAGGATTCAGAATAATGATAGTAAAGATGATCCAATATCTTGGAAATAGAATGCAGAAAATAGAAGAAACGTTTAACAAAGACCTAGAAGAACTAAAGAGCAAACAAACAGTGATGAACAACACATTAAATGAAATTTATAATTCTCTAGAAGGAATCAATAGCAGAATAGCTGAGGCAGAAGAATGGATAAGAGACCTGGAAGATAAAATAGTGGAAATAACTACTTCAGAGCAGAATAAAGAATGAAAAGTATTGAGGGCAGTCTCAGAGACATCTGAGACAATATTAAACACACCAACATTCGAATTATAGGGGTCCCAGAAGAAGAAGAGAAAAAGAAAGGGACTGAGTAAATATTTGAAGAGATTATAGTTGAAAACTTCCCTAATATGGGAAAGGAAATAGTTAATCAAATCCAGGAAGCACAGAGAGTCCCATACAGGATAAATCCAAGGAGAAACATGCCAAGACACATATTAATCACAGTCTCAAAAATTAAATACAAAGAAAAAATATTAAAAGTAGCAAGGGAAAAACAACAAATAACACATAAAGGAATCCCCATAATGTTAACAGCTGATCTTTCAGCAGAAACTCTGCAAGCCACAAGGGACTGGCAGGACATATTTCAGGTGATGAAGGAGAAAAATCTACAACCAAGATTACTCTACCCAGCAAGGATCTCATTCAGATTTGACGGAGAAATTAAAAGCTTTACGGACATGCAAAAGCTAAGAGAATTCAGCACCGCCAAACCAGCTTTACAACAAATGTTAAGGGAATTTCTCTAGGCAGGAAACACAAGAGAAGGAAAAGACCTACAATAATAAACCCAAAACAGTTAAGAAACTGGTGATAGGGACATACATGTAGATAATTACCTTAAATGTAAATGGATTAAAGGCTCCAACCAAAAGACATAGACTGGCTGAGTCGATACAAAAACAAGACCCATACTTATGCTGTCTACAAGAGACCCACTACAGACCTAGGGACACATACAGACTGAAAGTGAGGGGATGGAAAAAGATATTCCATGCAAATGGAAATCAAAAGAAAGCTGGAGTAGCAATTCTCATATCACACAAAATAGACTTTAAAACAAAAACTATTACAAGAGACAAAGAAGGACACTACATAATGATCAAGGGATCTATCCAAGAAGAAGATATAACAATTGTAAATATTAATGCAGCCAATATAGGAGCACCTCAATACATAAGGCAAATAATAACAGTCATAAAAGGGGAAATCGACAGTAAAACAATCATTATAGGGGAGTTTAACACCCCACTTTCACCAATGGACAGATCATCCAAAATGAAAATAAATAAGGAAACACAAGCTTTAAATGATACATTAAACAAGATGGACTTAATTGATATTTATAGGACATTCCATCCAAAAACAACAGAATACACATTCCTCTCAAGTGCTCATGGAACATTCTCCAGGATAGATCATATCTTGGGTCACAAATCAAGCCTTGGTAAATTTAAGAAAATTGAAATCGTAGCAAGTATCATTTCTGACTGCAATGCTATGAGACTAGATATCAATTACAGGGAAAAAATATGTGAGAAATACAAACACATGGAGGCTAAACAACAGACTACTTAATAACCAAGAGATAACTGAAGAAATCAAAGAGGAAATCAAAAAATACTTAGAAACAAATGGCAATGAAAACCCAACGACCCAAAACCTATGGGATGCCGCAAAAGCAGTTCTAAGTGGGAAGTTTATAGCAATACAATCCTACCGTAAGAAACAAGAAACATCTCAAATAAACAACCTAAACTTACACCTAAATCAATTAGAGAAAGAAGAGCAAAAGAACCCCAAAGTTAGCAGAAGAAAAGAAATCATAAAGATCATATCAGAAATAAATGAAAAAGAAATGAAGGAAATGATAGCAAAGATCAATAAAAGTAAAAGCTTGTTCTTTGAGAAGATAAACAAAATTGATAAACCATTAGCCAGACTCATCAAGAAAAATAGGGAGAAGACTCAAATCAATAGAATTAGAAATGAAAAAGGAGAAGTAACAACTGATACTGCAGAGATAAAAAAGATCATGACAGATTACTACAAGCAACTCTATGCCAATAAAATGGACAACCTGGAAGAAACGGATAAATCCTTAGAAATGCACAAACTGCCAAGACTGAACCAGGAAGAAATAGAAAATATGAACAGAACAATCACAAGCAACGAAATTGAAACTGAGATTAAAAATCTTCTAACAAACAAAAGCCCAGGACCATATGGCCTCACAGGCAAATTCCAACAAACATTTAGAGAAGAGTTAACACCTATCCTTCTCAAACTCCTCCAAACAATAGCAGAAGGAGGAACACTCCACCACTCAATCTACGAGGCCACCATCACCCTGATACCAAAACGAGACAAAGATGTTACAAAGAAAGAAAACTACAGGCCAATATCACTGATGAACATAGATGCAAAAATCCTCAACAAAATACTAGCAAACAGAATCCAACAGCACATGAAAAGTATCATACACTATGATCAAGTGGGTTTTATCCCAGGAATGCAAGGATTCTTCAATATAGGCAAATCAATCAATTTGATACACCATATTAACAAATTGAAGGAGGAAAACCATATGATCATCTCAATAGATGCAGAGAAAGCATTCAGCAAAATTCAACACCCATTTATGATAAAATTCCTCCAGAAAGTAGGCATAGAGGGAACTTTCTTCAACATAATAAAGGCCATATATGACAAATCCACAGCCAACATCGTCCTCAATGGTGAAAAACTGAAACTATTTCCACTCAGGTCAGGAACAAGACAAGGTTGCCCACTCTCACCACTATTATTCAACATAGTTTTGGAAGTCCTAGCCACAGCAATCAGAGAAGAAAAAGAAATAAAAGGAATCCAAATTGGAAAAGAAGAAGTAATGCTGTCCCTGTTTGCAGATGACATGATACTATACATAGAGAATCCTAAAGATGCTACCAGAAAACTTCTAGAACTAATCAGTGAATTTGGTAAAGTAGCAGGATACAAAACTAACTCACAGAAATCTCTTGCATTCCTATATACTAATGGTGAAAAATCTGAAAGTGAAATCAAGAAAACACTCCCACTTACCATTGCAACAAAAAGAATAAAATATCTAGAAATAAAACCTACCTAAGGAGACAAAATACCTATATGCAGAAAATTATAAGATACTGATGAAATAAATTAAAAATGATACAAATAGATGGAGAGATATACCATGTTCTTGGATTGGAAGAATCAACATTGTGAAAATGACTATACTACCCAAAGCAATCTACAGATTCAATGCAATCCCTATCAAACTACCACTGGCATTTTTCATAGAACTAGAACAAAAACTTTCACAATATGTATGGAAACACAAAAGACCCCGAAGGGCCAAAGCAACCTTGAGAAAGAAAAATGGAGCTGGAGGAATCAGGCTCCCTGACTTCAGACTGTACTACAAAGCTACAGTAATCAAGACAGTATGGTACTGGCACAAAAACAGAAATATAGATCAATGGAACAGGATTGAAAGACCAGAGATAAACCCACATATATATGGCCACCTCATCTTTGATAAAGGAGGCAAGAATATATAATGGAGAACACCATAACACCTAACACCTAACACCATACACAAAAGTAAACTCAAAATGGATTAAAGACCTAAATGTAAGGGCAGACACTATTAAACTCTTAGAGGAAAACAGAGGCAGAACACTCCATGACATAAATCACAAGATCCTTTTTGAGCCACCTTGTAGAGAAATGGAAAAAAAACAAAAATAAACAAGTGGGACCTAATGAAACTTAAGAGCTTTTGCAAAACAAAGGAAACCATTAACAAGTCGATAAGACAACCCTCAAAATGGAAGAAAATATTTGCAAATGAAGCAACTGACAAAGAATTAATCTCCAAAATTTAGAAGAAGCTTCTGCAGCTCAATATCAGTAAAACAAACAACCCAATCCAAAAATGGGCAGAAGACCTAAATAGACATTTCTCCAAAGAAGATAAACAGATTGCCAACAAACACTTGAAAGAATGCTCAACATCATTAATCATTAGAGAAATGCAAATCAAATCTACAATGAGATATCATCTCACACCTGTCAGAATGGCCATCATCAAAAAATCTACAGACTATAAATCCTGGAGAGGGTGTGGAGTAAAGGATACCCTCTTGCACTGTTGGTGGGAATGTAAGTTGATACAGCCACTACAGAGGACAGTATGGAGGTTCCTTAAAAAACTAAAATAGAATTATCATACGACCCAGCAATCCCACTACTGGGCATATACCCTGAGAAAAGCATAATTCAAAAAGAGTCATGTACCAAAATGTTCATTGCAGCTCTATCTACAATAGCCAGGACATGGAAGCAACCTAAGTGTCCACTGACAGATGAATGGATAAAGAAGATGTGGCATATATATACAGTGGAATATTAGTCAGCCATAAAAAGAATGAAATTGAGTTACTTGTAGTGAGGTGGTTGGACCTAGAGACTGTCATACAGAGTGAAGTAAGTCAGAAAGAGAAAAACAAATACTCTATGCTAACACATATATATGGAATATAAAAAAAATAATAATAAATGGTCATGAAGGACCTATTGGCAAGACGGGAATAAAGATGCAGACCTACTAGAGACTGAACTTGAGGTTATGAAGAGGGGGAAGGGAGAGAGGGAAGGGTAAGCTGGGACTAAGTGAGAGAGTGTCAAGGACATATATACACTACCAAAGTAAAATAGAAATAATAAATGGTCATGAAGGACCTATTGGCAAGACGGGAATAAAGATGCAGACCTACTAGAGACTGAACTTGAGGTTATGAAGAGGGGGAAGGGAGAGAGGGAAGGGTAAGCTGGGACTAAGTGAGAGAGTGTCAAGGACATATATACACTACCAAATGTAAAATAGATATCTAGTGGGAAGCAGCTGCATAGCACAGGGAGATCAGCTCCATGCTTTGTGACCACTGAGAGGGGTGGGATAGAGAGGGTGGGAGGGAGGGAGATGCAAGAGGGAAGAGGTATGGGGACATGTATATGTATAATTGATTCACTTTGTTGTAAAGCAAAAACTAACACACCATTGTAAAGCAATTATATTCCAGTAAAGATGTTAAAAAAGAGAGAGATTGGTAGTTCAAGATTCTGTGTCGGAATATTTGCAAATCAAAATAAACAGAGGTGGTCCACCAGCTGTGATAATTTATCTCTTCAAAGACACATGGCCAGAACTTTCAAGATGTTTTATTTGATAGCACTTAAAAAGGAAGTGCTCAAGGAATGGGATAGAAAGCATGGTGAAGCAGACTGTCTAGTATTCAGTAAAACTGGTTCTCGTCTTAGGCTGTCCTGCTCGTGCCATTTTTGATCCTTAGCAATTCATTTTACTTTTTGGAGATACTTTCCCATCTAAGATGCTGTTTTGTTAAGTTTTACAGTGCCCCAGCCAGCTTCACAATTCTGTCATATTATTGCCTTAGTTTTATTGAATTTAATAACTCAAACAAAAAATATTCACTTTTGTTTCACTACCTAAATACATAACATTTTTTTGAAAAAATGCTGACATTTTGTTATGTGTTTTTCATGGTCAAATATTTATTTGAAGTACTAACAAGAAATGACCCACTTTTTGAAGGTCAGCAGTTTAAGACACTTGCTAGAATGTATAAAGCTTCAGATCAGCCATAGCATCAATACAGATTTTTAAAAAAGGACATATATACACTACCAAATGTAAAATATGTCATGATCAAATGTCATTCCCAAGGAATGACTGTGATTTTTAAATTTCCCTGATGAACTGCAAAATATTTCAATGTGCTGATAATACTGAAGAACAATGTCATGTCACACCATGGCAGACCATGAGGAAAACATGATAGAGATTCACAAAAAGAAGTTCATTTTTCAGTGTATATTTAGAGAGGTGTTTTATTCTATCATCATGTTTTCTTATCACTGAAAGAGCTAAATAAATATCAATTTTGAACAAAACAGAAGAACATTTATTTTTCATGTTAGCTTCACTTTAAATATGAAAATATATAAAGTTGATATTTCAGTGCTAGTTTTAAATACCAATGTTATCTAAATAAAAGTATTGAATAAGATCTGGTTTAGCATTCAGAGAAAAAAATCTTTATTTCAACTGAGGGTTATGGTTTATGTGTATCTATCTAGTCATATGGGTGAGTGTAAGATCTATTACCTTAGCTCTTCATGGAGTAGTTTATTTTTTTCATTGTCAATTAGGTGTAATTACAAATAATCACATTGCTATTGTGAGTTAAATAAAAAGATAACAGTCATGTATGCTGTCTTAACTTAGGAAAATTTGTTGCAAAAGGATTAGATAAATCCCACAGTTAAGAAAGCATGAATAAGAGACAACAAGAAACATGAAGCAGACAATTATGAAATGATAAATATTCCTAAAATCTTAGACAATAAATACTTTTGATCTTGGCTTGGTCCTGGGTGATCTTGTTTGGTATAGTTATTGTAGTCAGACTTAGATAATTCTTTTATGGCCTCAAATATTGGGCTCCTGGGGTAGGATTTCAACAGAAGCTAGAAAATCCATATCTTCCATAGAAGAATGGGTAGCGATGGCAGCCATATCCAAAGCTTCCATAACCAGAGTCATATCCATAGCCTCTGAAGCCACAGACATAGCCCAGTCTGCAGAAGATGCCACATCCACAACCATAGCCATATCCCAGTCCACCAAAGCCGCTGTAGCCATAGCTCAGACCTCCATAGTATTTGCTGTAGTAGATCATGGTGTCAGGGGTGGTGAGGTTGGTTTGCTGTTCAAGACAAGATCCTGAGTGTGTATCTCAACATGTGTAGAGGGAAGCTTGTATACCCTGGTTAGAGCATGTGAAAAATCATGTGTCATTCTATATATTACCTGTATGGCCTTCCTATGTGTCATTCTGCATATTACCTGTAATGTTATAACTCATTAATCTGCTGTCTCCTGACACAGAGAGAGGTTCTCATTCTCATTAAAATATTTCAGGTTACTTAGCTTCTTATTTAAGATGTCCTTGAGCCTGTTGCTTTGATTTTATGGGAAGAAATGTCTGACTCTTCAAAATTTGTTCATTCCAAACTCTAAGTTGAATTGTTTATTATCAGGTATACTACACCATTTACATTTGATGGCATTTTTTTTATAATTAAACATTTCCTCTGTTCTGTCATCTCCTGAATGAATAACTCCACCTCCAACTAAATTCACAGATATTTGTTCAATTTACAGATGTTAAATCTATATTTTTTAGAAAGCAAACATATGGGGTGAGAACTGAAGAAAGTGCCTCTATTTAGAATATATGAAAATATTTTAAATTTTTTTAAAAAGCTATATGTTGATTTTTAGCATTTAACTCATAATAACCTTTATAATTTTTGGCTTTACACACCATCTTCAGAACCTTTTGGTTGCAAAACATGGAACAATTAATTTCAGAAACTGAGGACACAAAATCCAGCTTTTAGCTGGCTTATCAGAGTAGCAGTTCAGTTTTCATTTCAAATCCTAAAACCTTCCTCCATAATTGGTTCTATTCAAAGTCCTACTAAAATTGCAGATTGCATCTGCGTCTATGTTTTTGCACAAGCCAGCTTATTTCTCCCTTTCTTTACCCTTCTTCAGTTATCCATATATGATCTCTATTTTCATTCTCACTTTAGCTCTCATTCTTCTTCCCTTCCTCTCAATACTCACGAGGAACAACCAGGTAAATTTTTTAAGTTGAAAATATTTCCCCCTACCCCAGTCTTCCACTTTCTATTCCAATAAATGTCTTTCCTTCTACCTCTTCTTTATATTTACCATAATATCTTTCCATTTGTTTATATGTGTGTCCTGTACCCATTCATCTTCAGGCGATTTCTTACCACTCACTACTAATCTGTTAATTGTTCATTAAGGTCTTGTCTTTTAAAACATACAACAAAATCCTAGGTCCTTCTGAATGTTAAAATAGTATCTTAATATTGAAAATATCTTCAAATTTTTGAAAATGAGAACATAATGTTGAAATAACACAGAACCAAGAAACAAGAAGTATATGTGAGGACTTTCGTCTTGGACTTCATGGAGTTCCTCTGTTAATTTCACTGAGTTAGTCAATGAGGTCCAAGGTTGACCCTACACTGGATTAATCTCCATGTAGCACCTGACTCTTGGGTCAGTAAAAAGTTATTTAATTTACACAGTCTTGAACATGTAGTTGAACTTTTGTAAGATTTCCAAGTATTTTATCAAAGATTAATTTCTTCAAATGGATGTTTTCAATTCTAAACAACAGAGTAGGGAATTAAGAATTGTTTATAGAACTAATAAATAAAGTATAAGTAAATTACATTTACTATCATGGCTACCACAATCTGTGCAACTCTCTGACTGCACCTTAGCAAGCTACCTTTTGAAGCCACAATATGACTCAGTATGCCATAATCCATTTGCAATGTGTCTTTTATCCAAATACTGTTTCATGACTTCTCATTCTGAACTAGAAAGAGTTGATAAGCTCAATTTTCATTCTCAATGAGTCCTTTTGAAGACATAGAATCAAAACTAATTCAGACTGAGTTAAGGATATCACATTTTGCCCATATAACTCAGCCATATTGTGTGAGTGATTAATGGAGAGTCTTGTTTGTTTGGAATAAAAAGGATGCATCGTCCTGAGATAGAACACTAAACAAAACATAAATGGAAAACTTCAACAGTCAAATAAAAATCAAAATAGTTTCAAGGAATAAAATGTGAGTTTTGCCCAAAACCAATTCGATTCATGATTATTGGCAATAGAATATCAACACTAAAATATTATAGACTCTATAGAACAAATATTTGCCTTGTTTTTTTCTAAGTGAAAAAAATGATCAAAATGAAAGTATCCATTGGAAAATGAGCGATATATATATTTCTTTAGAGAAATATTGCTTTTATGCTTCGTTGTTAGACCCTAAATAGACTGAATGATGATCTTTTTTTTTTCCTTCATTTCACTTTTAGGAAGTTTCCTTTGAAATTTATGTTAAACAATTCTATGATAATGGATGGCAAAGAAGAAAATGTGTTTTCTTTGGGGGTAAGTAATGGTCTTTATTTATATGTAATGGAAACTTTTGTTATACATTCCATAGTTTTCCTTAAAATTCAGACGCAAATCAATAAAATATGAAAATGTAGGTTACAAAAATATTATATTATACTAGGAGTGCCACACATGCATATTTCTCATTCTAATTTTTTTATAATTATTTTTCTTTGCAACTTCGCAACAGCTTCCTCAGGCTGTGAAGATACTGAGCTGTGTGAGAATAGAATAATTTCAAATGAAATTTGGTTATATGGGTCAAAGTTCCTTTAATGGAATGACCAAAATTTAACTAGCATAACCTCTCCTATGAAAGCATAACATATGATTGAACAAGTGACCAGAACTGGCCGAGTTTTATTTTTTTCTATCTTCATATAGTTTAAACAAATTTAAATCTAATAAAAAGTCATGATCTTGAGAATTGAAATTTAAAATTATTCATTCTTCATTTGCCTCGAAGCAAAACTAAACTAGAAATTGAGAAGTAGGAGATTACATACAATAAAATAAAATTGTAACAATAAAAATGTAAGAGGAAACACAATAAGAGGTAGTTAATCTAAGAGGAAATTAATCCCCATAAATTTAGCTATAAAATTATAACTGTTCATGAAAACATGATGAGAACTTTCCAGATGGTATTCAAATTTTTTAAATATACAATGAAAAAGAATCAGCATGATGGAGCAGAACACCAGAATTCAGGCAAACTGTTTTCTGATCTTGGTTCTGACACTTGGGTTTGTGACTCTAGGCAAGGCATTTAACCATTTGCAGTTTCCCTAGTTGCACTATAGGGGGCAGCATTATACAATCTTAATACTAGGTCCAGTTCCTATTTCTGTTGCCCTTATTAGATTTCACCAACTTAAACAACAACAACAAACTTCACTGTATATGAATTATTCATATTCATATTATTCATATTACCTGAACATGCCATTCAAATTTGAAACAATATATTTATATTGTATCATTTATATACCCAATTATGTGAAACACCAGCAATAAAATGGTTCCTTTTTGGTGTGTGTTAATTGGTTGAAATTCCACTTAAAAAAAAAAAAAAAAACTTTTTTGATGATTCTCATCAAGTAAAGCTGCAGAGTAATATATTTATTGGTTATAACTAGGTGTTTGCATTCATTTACAGTTGCAAAAGAATTTAATGTCAGATGATGATGATGATAGTGAAAAAGAATATCGTTGCATGCCACAGAAGGACAGTAACAATAAAAATCTAAACCAATTTATATTTTTAATACTACATATATTTTAATTAACTAGCTTGTAACACTTTTAGTAAGATTATAAAATAACTATTTTCATGAGAATACCAAGTGAAATAACAGCAAATAGAGAAAGATGATATATATAATCAAGAAATTCATTTAACAAATATTTTTCTTTCCTAGAAGTTTGGAGTCTACCATTGATCTTTAATTACCGCAAAAGGACAGATTTTGAAAGAAGGGATGGATTATTTACATATTTTGGACTGCATTGATAAATAAAATTGCATCGAATGTTAAACATATAAATCATTTTTATGTGTTACCATAGATATGTTACTCAAAATTGTAAAAGTTGAATTTTTTACTGTTGTTGAAATAAACTCTAAGTATTATCTGATTAAAATCAAGGAAATAAAAATTCCAGAAAGTATATTAAAATATTCCTTCAATGTTGACTAATATTTATACTGAGTTATATGTATATATAATTGAGAATAAATGAATTAAACCAAAGCTATATTTGCTGTTTCAAATTAAGAGACTTTATTAAGGAAATTGAGGAGACCTGATGTAATTATAAATGTACTAAATGTCTTCGGCACTAATTATATTGAACAAATGGACCGAGCATAATCTTGATTGGCCCAGTGATTGAAATCAGATTAAGCAAGTCTACTTATGGAGCCAGATATTAGATTCATAAAGAAGAATTTTAATACAAGCTAGAGAATCCATATGATCCACAGAAAAATGGGTAGTGATGGCAGCCATATCTGAAGCTTCCATAACCAGAGTCATATCCATAGAATCTGAAGCCATAGCCCAGTCTGCGGAAGCTGCCACATCCACAACCATATCCATAGCCATAGCCCAGGCCTCTGTAGTATTTGCAGTAGTAGTTCATGGTGTCAGGGGCTGAAGTCTTGGTTTGCTATTGAAGGTGTGTTTCCTGTGTATGGATCTCAACACCTGTGCTGAAGTTTTTATACCCCAGGTTACAGGTGTAGTAAATCATTCAGAACTACCTCATTTTCATTCCTCAGAAAAAATTTTATGAAACTAATGTTATTGGCTATTTGTTTTGTTTAATATGCATGGAGTCATCGCCCATCATAGTAAAACTTTTAAATTAACTCTTTAGCTCAGTTAGGATTCCTCTGATTAAATTGTGTCTATAATAAGAACTATTATTTGCAACTTCAAGACTGTTCTAACATAAAGACTGGCATAACCTCCACCTCATTTAGGCTTTTGAGAATCTCTCCAGTCCAGTTTAGTGGCTGACAACACCGTGAAGATGACTCTCCTTTGCTGTGAAGTCTCTCTGTCTTTATTTTTCCATAATAATCACTAATTCTTATCATTTGAGGTAATCAAGGCACTAATTATACTCCTAAATCCATGTCTCATTTGAAATTAAAATCACTTAGATGTCAAATATCTAAACATACTGATGTACAAACAAGTTCTACTTGATTGTGTGCAGTTTGAAGCCAACTTAGAACCAATCTTGTTTAAAGTGTCCAGCATAGACCTATTTTTAATTTTTAATGGACAATATTTAAAACCTTGATGCCTCCTTAAAGAAGGCATTTCCAAACCTGAGAAGAGATAGAAAGAAGAGAGAGAAAACAAAACAAATAAATGTTCCTTCTCCCCTATATTTAAACCTAGTCAAAACCGACAGCGCCCCAGTTAAATAAATGTTGACAATCCTTTGCAATAATAACCTCAAAAAACTCAAGAGGGCATTCTGGAAGTTTAGGACTGGTTTCTGGAATCCAGGATTATGATAACATGCTGAAAATAAATAAATGGCTCTATTGATCTTGTGCAGAAACTGGGAAGAGGAACAGAGTAGTAGGCAATGTGAGCCTTACAATAGTGATTTCTTTCAGAGATTAATTATGGATGTCTTTAATATTACAGATCTTTAAAAAAATTTGGACACATTTTTGAAATTCATCACCATCAAAGGATGAGCAAATGAAGGAAATATTTGTTAAGGGTTTACACATAATGTTAATGGGATATTTGATATTCCACTGCCTGATATCCATGTGATTCATTTTTGAGAACCTGCTACTAAATTACTAGAAGCATATTTGAAGTTCTCTGACGTGAGATTACCACAGAGCTTCAAGATAATTATGGTGACTTAAAAAGTCACAAAATACTTCATGCCATTGCTTTATTCTACTGTCTCAATTTTGGATTTTATTGAGTTATATCCATATTATGATTATATACATAAAATGACCAATTGCTCAAAACTGGTTCCACCCAGGACAGGACTAATGCAATAGAAAACAAACTAACCTGATTTTCCAAAGGCTTTCTTTTTTTTAATTTATTAATTTATTTATTTATTTTTGACTGTGTTTGTTCTTAATTGCTGTGCACGGGCTTTCTCTAGTTGCGGCAAGCAGGGCTACTCTCTTTTGCTGTGTGTGGGCTTCTCATTGCAGTGGCTTCTCTTGTTGCACAGCATGGGTTCTAGGTGCATGGGCTTCAGTAGTTGTGGCACATGGGCTCAGTAGTTGTGGCTCACGTGCTCTAGAGCACAAGTTCTGTAGTTGTGACTCATGGGCTTAGTTGCTCCATGGCATGTGGGATCTTCCCGGACTAGGGTTCAAACCCAAGTCCCCTACATTGGCAGGCAGATTCTTAACCACTGTGCCACCAGGGAAGTCCTCCAAACGCTTTCTTAATACCAAATAAGATAAAAATCAAGCGCTCTGTACTGATTTCTAAACTGCATACTGCTTGGAAGAAGTTAAAACATTCTTCAAAATAAAAAGTTTCCTAAAACTGAAACAAGAAAAAATAAAGACTTTAAAGATTATATTTCTTAAGAAAATAAATTTGTAGGAAAAAAAAATAGACTTCTAATAAGAAAACTCTAAGCCCATATTGCTTTAATGAAGAATGTTAGCAACTATCTAAATAATTCTAATTAGTGCAATAAATAATATTAATTTTACACTAATTATTTTATAAAATAAGCCCAAATTTAATTATATACAAATTAATAATACAATTATACATGAAAAATTGGAAAATAAAATGTAAAAATATTTTTGAAAAAATAAACTCAATCTACAAATCCAGTATGAAATTATACATTAAAACTTAGAAAATAAAATGCAAAAATATCATTTAAAATATTATCAGAACACATAAAATACTTAGAGATTATTTTAAAGAGAGATGTGCAAGACCTAGACCTTGATAGTTATAAATTAATGCTGGAATAAGTTAATAAATATATATATGTTTATATATAATGTTTGTGTATTGACAGTAGGTTGAATACCTCAAAATTATATATTAAATAAAATCTTAATCAAAAAGCCTGTACAAAATATGTATTTACAAAGTATTCTAAAACATATAAGGAAATCCTAGGGACCTAGAATATCCAACACAATCTTAAAAAAAATTGTCTTAACTGATTTTAAGACATTAAACTAGTATAATCAAGAATGTGTGATACTCAAGTGAGGACACACAAATAAAAGAATGGAAAATATTAAGAAGTCTAGAATTCGACTTTTTCTTCTACAAAGATTCCAGAACAAAAGACTTTTCATTAAATAGTACTGAAACAATGAAATACTCATATGAAAACAGAAAAAAATGGCTTAATTTATTCATAGTATACATAAAAATTAATTCAAAATGTATTATAGACCCGAGCATAAGAGCTAAAATTCTAAAGCCTCTAGACGTTTTTATTTTGTTTTGTTTTAGATGCAGAAAGGAATGACTATAAAATAAACATTGTGAAATCTCCGTCATCAACAGCAATCCACAGCCTGGAAGAAATAAAGTATAAATATAAATGGATATACATATAGATATAAATTTTATAGATATAAATTAGACACAGGGAATAGAGATATAGAGATCGATATATTCATCAAAAGATCTCCTACAACTCAAATGTCCAAAGATAAAACATCACTAAAAACCTATGCACACTGAAACAAATACATACAAACGTCCAATAAATAAATGAAATGTTTGACATCATCAGCTATCAGAGTTATCAGGAAAATGCAAATTAAAAACCACAATTATATTCTCATCCACTAGAAGTGCTAAAATGAAAAAAAAAAGTTATGTTCTTTTTACTCAATGGACTATGATTTAGATTAATTGTGATTTACAGAAAATTTCTTATCAGGTTAATTTTTAAATGTTTCTAATTTAAATTAGGGTGACTTTCAATTAATTTCCCAATTAAGGTTTTGGTGCAGAGTACCAAAAAGGCTCTGTGAACATGCTTTTAAAAGGTGGAAATAGCAAAGATTTGGAGAAAGGAAATCAATCGAAATTTCTAGCTGATAAGCAGCTTAAGTAGTCCTCACCCTATAAATAAGTCGTGAGTCAGCTAATTAAAAGACAAATAACAGGGTCTGTGTGATAGGATGGGTAGACTCTTTGATTCAGTGTTTCAGTATAAAGCTCTCACACAGCTCATTGATATCAATTTCCCTTTGGTGATTCAGAATACTATCTGTAGATATAACCAGAGTCTAGGTGGCTAAGGAAATTAAAATCAAGAATGTTTATAATCAGAATCTCAACCCAGGGATTTTAGCACACAAGATCATTGCCATAAATTGCAGTTAACACCAATATAAATTTTGATTAAAAATTCAAAAAGCCATTGAGGCCATATTTACTGTCTAATAAGTACTTCAGTGATGACTGATGACACTACTTAGGACTGGAAGTCTGGATTCTCATTCACAAACAGAATAGAGAAGAAAAAAAGCAAACCAGGAAAGATCAGCAATCTCTCCCTCTCAAACTTAATTTGTGCTATTTGTTTTCCACTGATTTAATAATAGGAATAAATGTTGTCTTCAGGAAGAGAAACAGTTGCCTTCATTTCAAATACCATAAAACAAAGGAAACATTAAGATAAGTGACTAAAGTTAAAACCATACTATGCCATCTTAAACACATGTGTTGAAAAGTGATTATAGAGATCTCTTCCAGTGTAAAATACACAAAATAAATTTCAGATGAAAAATCATTATCTTGAGAGTGCAAGGAGAGATAACTGTTGTGGTAAAATATCCAATATTTACAGAATAAGTCCAAATTGCTATTGAACAGCTGTACATATACAGACAGCTCTTAAATCTTATGCCAACAAGTTTGTAAGCTTGCAATTCATCTTCTCTGCTTGTTACAAGCTGGAAATAGAGTTGATAGGATGAAACACTTGAAAAGTTTGATTTTGTTGTTGGATCATTCTCCCAAGAATCTTAGGTCCTAAAACTTAGTAGAAACCAAAGGTGTCTTCCATAACAAGCTGGATGGCAGCATTCATATCCACCACCACCTATTCTCAAAAGCTGCCACATCCACAGATTAGCAACACCCCTGGCCACAGAAGCCACAGCCCAATCTATTTTATTGGCCACTAATTTTTCATCATATTAAATGATGCAAATGATTTCTATCTCTTCAATGTTCAAGATATCTCTTAGACCTGTTAGTCACTGAAGTTGCAATGCTAATAAAATTATAATTAATTTAACATGACAAGAGGGCAATTATTTAGTAATATATATGCTTTTTTAACATTTATTTCATTCAAATTTTGTAAACTATCTGATGCTACATTTTACCATTTATTTTCTGCAACATGTTTTAATCTTTTGATAACACAAAAATATTTCATGGGTGAGAATTTTGATCTTGGCATTTTAGTAGGCAATCAACAAGACCAGCATTTAATATTTACAATTATGTTCTGGTAATAGCAAGAAATAGTATATTTTCATATTCTTCTGTCAATACTACTTCAATTTCTTATATCAAAAAGTAATAACAAGTAATTAAAGATTACTTGTAATCCTAATTACAAATAATTACAAGTAATTAAAGATTTCTACCAAAATCTATATTTACATTTGTAAGGCTAAATAATTTTATAATTGTATTGTGGTTTCTTGGTTATTAAAGAAAAAATTACTTTTTATGTACACTTTATTTACACAGAACTATCCCTTCCTTCCTTCCTTTTTTTCTTTTTCCTTCCTCTTTTCTTCTTTTGTTATTTCACCTTTTTCCTGATCCCTGATGTTCAACCCCACATCTACCTTAGTTTTGCATCTACTGAAATATTATTCTAATTTATATATATATATATATATATATATATATATATATATATAGTCATGCAATATTTAAGAACTATATGATATTTTTGGACAATAAATGATGAATAGTACCTAGTTTTTACTGTAGTTATAGAATTCACTATTATGGAAATTAAATAAAAAATGAAATATATGTTTTATAATTCAATATTGTCATAGTTATGGTAGACTATAAAATCTCTTAAACTTAATAAGAGTATTAAATTTAAATATTTAAGAGAGCAGAACATGGAGACAGCTGGGGTGACCAATTGTCCTGGTTTTCCTGGGACTGTGCCAGTTTGGGCACTGAAAACCCTCAGTCCCAAGTAAATTGGAATGGTTGGTCACCCCAAAAGTAATTCATATCTTAAGAAGCTCAAACCAGCAAACCTCCTATAACCATGATTGCATATGTATAAGTTTTTTCAGAAAGAGAAACTAAGAATTTAACAGGTAGAAGAAAAAAGGAAATATAACCTTCTATACAGAAGGAACTTTAAGTATCACACTATAGAACCACAATACTTCATAATTTGTATGTAGAATAAAGTTTAATGATGTTGGAATAAAAAGCGGCAGGGTGCGGGGAGGTATTGGTATAACATAAGGTAAAAAAAAGAAAACCTTTATTTCTAAAAACCTTACATGCCCATTAAAGTATTTTTATTTTATCTTTTAGGTCTGATAATATAAAAACTATAGCCCATGGGCTAAATCCTGCCAGTGTTTGTAATTGTCAATAAAGTTTTATCGAACAAGTACACTCTTCATTTGTATATTTTCTGTGACTACTTTCCTACTACAACAACAGAATTGAGTAGCTGTGTTAGAGAATATTTGACCAGAAAGCCTAAAATATTTACTGTCTGGCCCTTTACAGAAAAAGTTTGTCACTGACTCCTGCTGTAGATATGGGAAAGCCCACAGAGGTATCCAAGAAGGGATGTGATCAGCCTTAACCAATCTTTGTATTTAAGTAAAGATACTGCCAATACACCAGGAAGTTATCTCCCAATGAGATATTTAAGGAGAATATGGGTTATTTATCCTTTTAATCCTTGAAGTGAGAGTCATCCTAGTAATAACTTTTCCCCTCTAAATTACTATTCCATTTTGTAACTTATTCCATACTCCTGTGAAATGAATGAAAGTAAGATCAGAATTGGTGGGGAATGGGAGAAACATGTCTCTTTGAGATATCACAAGAAATTTAACAAAGTCTGTTTGTTTGTTTAAGCCTAGGGGAAATAGCAGTAGTTTAATAACATACTTCAAGTCTGTAATTTAGAACCAACATGAATGAGGATAACTCATTTGAACAAAGGCAATTTTGAAAGTATCTCAAAACTTTTATCAAAGTTAATTGTTGTAGGAAAAAAGCATGTGAATATTCATATCTAATGTGGGATCCATTTGATCTCCTAAAGGGAAAACAACTGAGTCAACCTGTATAAAATAACCCAATCTTAGAATTAATATATTGAAAAATGGAATATTGCCTGCCATATGATAGGTACAGAGTAAAGGAACGCAGTAGGTATTTAAATAGTTAATCCCACTAGGGGATTGTAAGTAAAGAAAAACGTGTAGGAGACCCCTGTAACTGATGATTACTCAAGAAAACAGGTTTAGTTAACCACAAAACAAAGAAAGCTTGCTTAGCAACAAAAACCATGCGACAGAGACACGAGACATGCTCCCAAACAATAAAACAATGGTGGCATGAGACCCACATCCTGCCCAGTAAGCTCAGTAATTTAATGACCCCTAGGACATGCTCTCTGCACACATAAAAAAATAATAATTTCCATAGTGCCATGACAGTCCTGGCCTGACCATGTAGGGACAAGAGACCCAATCTAGAGGAGGAGCTAATGATGAAAGCATGATGTCTACTCAAGAATGAAGAAGAAAATGGTCTTTGCCCCCTTCCCTCTCTTCCTTTGATTATAAAATTGTAGCCCACTAAGTTTTCCGGGGGCAGCACATTCTCGCTTGCCCACTTGTAAGACTCAGAAGCATCCTATTCTAATAAATCACTTATCTATCATTTTGCCACTCACTGAATTCTTTCTGCACTGAGCCATAAAGGATCAAGCTCCTTGGAACCTCTGGAAACGACACCTAACCATTTCAATATCAGTAAACAAAGGATGTCACAGTCATTAGAGATTGCAGCCACCAGCCGAAGGTGAGCTGGTGAGCCCTGGGGGAACTCAGGATGTGAAAACACAGGATACTGGCCCCAGATAGCTGAGGTGCATATCAAATGAATGATTTCAGTGAGCCCAGACTCTTGAATCTTTCCATACTAAGTGCTAAATTCCTTAACTTGACCTATCTGGTTTTCTTTAATTAACAACAATATTTTGATGTTCGGACTACCCGCCCTTTGTTGCAAAACTCCTATATATCCTGGCTCTCCCCTTCATCTCCTCAGAGCAGTTCTCTCAGGCTTACTTGAGATGCTGCCCCTCGGGCTTGAAGCCTTAAAAATTCCAGCTGAATAAAACATAACTGAGTTTTTAGGTTGTGAATAATTTTTTAGTTGACAGTCTCTGGTTTCTAATGATTAAGTTATCAATAGAGGGTTTTTTTCTTACCTGTTATTTATCAAGTTGAAGAAGTTCTACTCTGCTCCTAGTTGGAGGTTAGTTTTTAAACATAATAGAGAATTGCATGCCCCACATCCATTTACATGACCCTATGGTTTTGCTTCTTTTTTTATTTGTTTTCGCCTTGATGACAGATTGAAATCATAATGGGATAAACATAGTTCAGGCATACAAAATGGAGTCGGGCAGCCACTGAGTTTCTGGTCTCAGATACGTTTCTGCACCACTGAGAACTTGAACTTTCTGAACTATACCAAACCCAAGGCAACCATTAGCCATTTTTAGTACAACATCTGTTAGCTATAACCTTGTTGCAAATACGCAACCATTTCAGACCCCAACTAATCCTTGCTTAACAAGCACTCTTACTTCCTTTTGTTCAATCCAATAATAGTTTGGTGATAAGACGTGGGGAAAAGGATCATTCTACCATCTTCTGATTAAGTATCAATTGTTTTTACGTGGACTGGTCTTAGTGGTATGACCTTCTTAAATTTTTCTTCAAGTATATAGTTTCCCTCCCACTTCTCCCTACTCTCTTCCTTGACTGCTGCGTCCTTGGAATTAGATCTATTTCCTTCATCTATTTCTTGTTATTTATGCTCCTCAGTCTACTTTAGGTAAGGCAAGAAGGTTGGAGGAAGCTGTAGTCATGAGAATTTCTTTCCCTCATCTGGGGTAAAGTTTCAGAATTGCACTCTGGCAAAGTTTTTGGTTTTGAGTTTTTGTTTATTTTTCTCCTGGAGATTAGGCGTTTTTTATCTAGAAGACTCTGGGCATATTTTACTATGGTTACTCTTCCCTCTCCCTTCCAGAATCAAGAAGAGATCTTTCCCATTTTCACAGTGAAAACCTGGTGAGGTTCTTGGAGGGAAACCCAAAACAAGTATGAGGACTTCCACATACTGTTCCCCCAGCTGTTTCTCATTTATGTTTGTATAGAAATTCACAAAAATATCACCATTTAACTGTTCCCATTAGTTTATGACTTGCTCAACTTCTGCTCCATGTAAGCAGATTTTGGTAGCTGTGTTTTTCTGAAGGTACACATCTTTCTAGTTTTGGGGTGGTAGTTTGCCCAGTAACTTTAGTTCTCTGAAGAATCTAAGAAAATTAATTGAGTTTCAGTTTGTCTGAAGACTTCCAAGCTCTACATGCCAGAACTGAAACTAGGTGTCCTGTATATCACAGGATCTTTTCCAAATAACTCACCTGAAAGTCATCTGACTCTTTAGTGGAATAAAACTTTATTTGAATAATGGATTAGGGCCCAGCATTTTCCAACTATAAAACTGAGGAAGTGTGATGAGGCTGTTTTCATGAGCGTAGAGAGCTACAAAGATTACTGTTTATTGCCCACTTGCAAATTAATCATTTTTTGATCTAACTTAGCTATCTCAGTATTTCTTTTGTTCACTGCTAATGAATATCTTGGTTTTTCACATATTCTTTTGAACCAGTTTTGCCATTCTGTTGGTTCCCTGATTAATGCATATAGGAAAATTTTGTGCATGCTTACTGTCTCTTTTTATAAAAATTACAGTCTTTAACCATTAGAGAACCTATGTTTTGATGGTACCTTGGTGTCAGATTGTGGAAGGCTTTATAATATGATCCAAAGGATTACAAATTTTATGGTGTACTTATTGATGAAGAAAGTTATACTATACCATAATTATACATAATAATTTGCATGGTTTTTGCCTGTCTGGATACCATTTCTCATGCTAATAAGCACGTCTTGTTTCTTTCAACCTTCTTATTTGCCAAAGATGAAATACATTTTTCAGTACTTAACTGAGACCTCACATCTTCTTTTTTTTAATGCATATATCTTCTTTTTTTATTGAAGTATAGTTGATTTATAATATTGTGTTAGTTTCAGGTGTACAGCACAGTGATTCAGTCATACATATATGTGAAGAGTTTTCATCCAACGTTAAGTTTAAAAATTATTGTATTAAAACAGACTTTTCTGTTATGTATTTTCTCTCCTCAAAAATTGCATAATATTTAATCTTTCTTGAAATAATGGAATTTAGCTTGTTCATCTTAGGAGTCCCAGTAGTTACCATTGTTTTTAGAATGCAGTAGAAAAAACGTAAAGTGTCCAATAAATTGAATGGAATACAAAAATAACAGAAAGATGGTCCTGCCTCAACATGTTTCATTCCAAATGGATAGATAAATGAAGAATAAAATTTATTTTAATAGATGTCAGCATGTATATGTTTAATTATATAAGCATAGATAAAAATATACTCAAGTATAGAGGAAGATATAACTTATAACAAAGAAAATACTTAGGGCTTCCCTGGTGGCGCAGTGGTTGAGAGTCCACCTGCCGATGCAGGAGACACGGGTCCGTGCCCCGGTCCGGGAAGATCCCACATGCCGCAGAGCAGCTAGGCCCGGGAGCCATGGCCGCTGAGCCTGTGTGTCTGGAGCCTGTGCTCCGCAATGGGAGAGGTCACAACACTGAGAGGCCCGCGGCCCGCAAAAAAAAAAAAAAAAAAAAAAAATTAATTAGAGTGCATTGAGGGAGCAGACGTTGACCTGTTTTGAAAAGTATAGACACTGAGAAGAAGAAAAGTCATTTATAAGAGAGAAAATAGTAATAAAGAAAGTACTGAGACACTCAAACAATGTATATATAAGACAAAATACATTTTTCCACTAAATTTTACCTTTAATTATTTAGACCAAGTGTTCTAGAGGTCAATAATAATAAAAATACTATATAAAATGGGAATCAAATAATAAAAACTTTTTAAATGGTATTGTAACTGAAAAATTATTATATGCAAGAATTTTATCTAGAAGACTAATAAAAATGAAGCATTTTTTTTGCTATGTGAACTAAGGACATTTTTTTTATTAATCAGCAGAAAATTCACACAGGAGACCCCTGTGTTTAAGAACAGTTTGACAATGATAGCATGGTAGAACATTTTCCCAATAGTGCAATCCATGAAGGTATTCGAGGTGTGAGATCCTGCTAACACAATTTGTACTAGCATTTATTCAAGAGTACACATTCTTCATCATTAGGCTTGTATGTGACAAAGATTCTTTTCTTGACCAAAATTTATCCAGGTTCCTCTGAGCTCCCTTCAGAGCTAAGCCTTAGACTTGACTTATAAGAACTGCAACTCTCAGCCTTCCTAAACTCATCAGTGCCCAAAGAAGTTGGTTGTTGCAGCCAAAAGCTGACCATAGGCCCCTGACCACCCTTTTCTTAGAAGCATTTACTTTAACAAGTTGTGACTGTAAATCCCTTCTCTGTCCCTTTTAGATGTATCTTCTACAACCCAGGACTGTCTCCTCATGGACCTGGGAGTCATCTCTTTGAAATGGAAACCTACAAGGTTTTCCATTGCCTGTAGTCCTATAAGAGGGTAAGGGCTTAACTTCACTGGGTGCCCTGATACAATTTTCAAAACTACCTCTTGCCCTGAAGATTTGAAAGGTGGTTTTTCCTTCAGATAGCCCAATGAAAAAACCCAGATGGCCTAATCACGTTAGTGAACCCTCTCTTCCTGTTTTTTTGTAATTTTCTACTGCTCTGACTCTGCTCAAGGCCATGTTTTTTCCTCCACCCTATTCCCTCATTCTCTCTCTAAAGCACCCTGTCATTTCTGCATAGATTGGAATTCAGCTCGGTTCTATGAAACTTTTTCCCCTACCCTAGTAGTAGTGAATAAAATCTTTCTTACTACCTTTAATCAGTGCCCAGATTTGTTTTTTTTTTCATTTGTTTTGTTTTGTTCTGTTTATTTTTGTTTGTTTGTTTTGCCACTGGATGCCAAATAAATAGCTACAAGCCAAAGAAGATAAATCAAATATGAGGTTTATGATACAGAAGAACATGCAAGTAGAGGTAACACATGACTGTGTGTAGCTTCTAAGGGCCTAAGAGATCAGCAAGTTCTACAGAAAAAGTAGAACCCAAAGGACCAGTAATTTCCATCAATAGAGGAAAGGTAGTAGTAGTAGTACAGCCAGAACCACTATAGCTTCCAAATCCATTGCTGGAGCTAGAGACATAAAACAGGCCACTAACACTAAATAAGGCCACTGTAGGTGTTTCCATAGTAACTCATCATATCAAGGGTTGAAGATTTGGTTTGATGGTGAAATAAATGTCCTGAGAATGAAGACTGGAAAGAAACCAGTTCATTTTGGCATTCTCAGTGAAACATGTGGCAAACCACAACATGAGTTTCATTGTCTTTGCAAATGAATATCTGACTAAAAAATATTACCACTTGGACATAACTTTATTACTAAGGGTAGTTTCAAACATGGATGAAGTCAATTTTTCCTTTGAATTTATTTAAATATTATGTCTAAGAACCAGTCTTTATATAGAAGAACAGGTTTTATGTTCAAAGCTAACGACTACACCTTTTTCTACATTTAAAATGTAATCATCAAATCCCTTGCATCAGGCAGCTTGTTTCTGTCGTTTTCTGAGTTTGGATTTGTCAAAAGATATTTCCTTCACTTTGCCTACAATAGAGTTTCAATTTGTACCAAGTATCATGTTTTATTTCTTTTTAAAATTGAATAAACTAGCATAACAATTATAAAATTACCATGCATAATTATATAATTTTAAAACAGGAGAGAGAATTTATTCAGAGACTACAACAAATATTTGACCATCCTTCTGTTTGCCTTTTCTGCAAAACAACATTCTAACTTCCTGCATATTGTGTTGGTCAAATTCTATTAAATTATATTCAAGCCTAACTTTCTTCTCACTACTACCTTTCATGAAGCATCCATCCTATATAGAAGGATTATCCTATTGTTTCTAAAACTGCAATTTGTATCTATAGTCGAAGCTTGTTCTTACACCTTTCAACTAAATGTTCCTACACTTCCTACACCTATGGAATATATTCTCCTTATAGTCTTTCTTAATATTCCAGACCACAGTCATCTATTGAATTGCTCTCTTTTTGTATTACTTAGTCCCTATCATATAAAAGGTAATTTATCATATTTTAGACAGGAAGATGATAAGTGAGAAAAAAATAAATGATTACTTCATGATCCTAGAAAGCTTACCCTTTCATTATAGACCCAAGGGGTGCTTGTGTGTGTGTGTGTGTGTGTGTGTGTGTGTGTGTGTGTGTGTATTCTACATGTGTATGTGTTGTATGCAGGTACAAAGCTAAATATATGGAAGTAGAAGATTAAAGGAAGTTAAAATTATTTAAGTTTATTTAGAGAAAGAAAATCTATAATGGGCTGGATTGTCCTGTAAAAGAAATTCTGGAGAAAGTTTAAATTAGGCTGAATCAAAAATAAATTATAAGAATTCAATAGGGAAGAGAAGAGGAGACTTCCTCAAAAGGCCATGGTTTTAACAAATGCTGAGGAGGAACACTAAGCAAGATGTGCATGTAGACAGGACAGAAAACTTCTGCGAAGAATAACTGAAGATTAAGAAGTACGTTGTTTCCAGATCCATGAGGATCTTTGCATATTCCCTGCTGATTATGGAGAGTCAGTCATTCTATGGTTATATCCAGGGTACTGCCACAAAGATATGACATTTTAGGAATAATTATTTGATGTCAGGATTAATTGCTTGTAAAGCCCAGAATAATTTAGATATTTGTGTGGTCTTTTGTGCTTCCACATGAATTGCACAAGTGGTTTTTTTTCTTCTTTCTATTTCTGTAAAAATGACATTGGTTTTTGATAAGGATTGCATTTAATCTGTAGATCACGTTGGGTAGTATGGATATTTTAACAATATTACTTTTTCCAATCCATTAACACAAGATATCAATCCATTTGTTTGTGTCTCCTTTAATTTCTTTCATCAGTGTTTTGTAGTTTTCAGTATATGCCTTTGTCTTTCACCTTCTTGGTTAAGTTTATTCTTAAATAATTTGTGTACCATTAAAACCCATTTCTTTGCATTTCAGTTACTAAACTACACTTCTAGAAATCTTCAAATAGACCTAATTAGGGAAAACTTACTTATCTAGTTAGGGAAAACTTACTTATCAAGTTGAAGCTTTCCAAATGCTATATTCAGCCTAATTATCCAATATCAAATGTTGAAATTTAGTTTCCTTTTTTATTTTAAATTAAAAAAATTTTAAATATAACATATCCATTTCATATTCAGAAACCATCAGCTGTTGTGTCATTTGTTATGCCTTTGATCAACTAGTTCATGTCTCAACAATTTTGTAAGGTTCAGATAAACTATATTCTCCTCTGATTACTTAGTTCAGTGTGACCTATCTATCCAGGTTCTTTAAGTCCTGTAGTGCATATTTTTCCATGATAGAAATTTTAATTGGGGTACAGTTTTCGTATACTTTTCATGGAAAAGTACAAACATGGATTATGTAATAAACCCATAGATGAATGTCATTCATCCTCAGCTATAATCAATTCATTGCCAATTATCTTTCATTTATACCTATACTAGCGCTCTGTTTTTATAATTCTGAAAAAAATCCAGACATCATACCATTTTATCTAAAGGTATGTGTGTATATAATATATATGGAACATGGAAACATAATATACAGAACATAAGGACAAATTAAAAATAATGGAACCAATTACAGTTGTACTTTGATCTTTCTTATTTCCTGGTAAAACAGGCTTTCATTAGTAGGGTCACTTTTTAGATTCTGCTGCAGTGCTGCATAAATACTTGCTACTGAATTGGGTGAAAAACTTCAATTCTCTGTGGAATTGGTGAGTATCATTCCTGTAATCATTCATAATTTCTCTAAGTTATCAAAAAGAATCACTACTGACACTCTTCTTTCTTGAATTCATTGCTGAATTATTGTGAGAATAGATTATGACATGAAAACACAATAGGTTCACAATTGAGTGAACGGTAGGTCAGGAGGAACATTGTGTGAGATCGAGGGATAAGAAGAGAGATCTGAGGAAGCCAAACATGAAGCAGAAGTTCACAGCCCCTCTCACAGATGAAGCCAAAAACCAAGGACAAGATCTCGGAAGTAATGCTTGTCAAGTTTTAGATAAGGCGAAAATAGTAATTGAACAGCTGAAAGTCACTAAGAGAATTAATCTGACTTAGAGGTGATGGGGTTTAATCAATATATCATAATGCCTTTGGCTTCTAAGAAGACACGTTGCATCAAAGTATCCTGAAGACACAGCAATTGTTCACAGCTACCTGTTTTATGCACCGCTTAGTAATTCAACAAAATCTGATGTCACTAAGAAAGGCATCCCACATGTCACAGCACTGAAGATTCTTAGTAATGCATATAACAATATTGAAAATAAAACAGGTGTTCCATGGAGTGCTGAATTTTGTACAGGAAAAGTGTCTTCATTGGAATTCAGAAGGTCTAAAACTATTTGGTTCTGTGGGATTTCCAATCAAATGCAAACATGAACTAAGCAAAACATGTATCACTGGAAGGAGTTATAATCTTAAACATCAGTGAGTGTCATGTATAAGGGAACATAGTAGGAAGTAAATACTTCCACTTGGAAAAAAAATTTGATGAAAAAAACATTATTATTATAAAGCTTGAAAATCAATTATGTCAAAATGAATGAAAGAAAATAAACCCAAGTTTTTAGGCTTGTGAAAAATGTTTATTAGAAACTATGCCCAGAATTATCACAGAATAGATAATGAAAGAAGCTACATGTCAGTAATGTTGCAAGAATGAGAACGTCCAGGATGAGTGATGAAACTCTGGTTTAGATTCATATGTCTCCTTTGATTCAAAGTGTCAATCTTTATTAGCCATATCCTCCAAGACCATAATAGCCCAGGCCTCCAAAACCACCAAAGCCATAGCCAAGGCCACCATAGTAGTTGTTGCAGTGGTAGCTCATTGTGTCAGGCGTTGAAGCTTTGGTTGGATATTGAAGGTGACTTTCCTGAGAATGAATATCACCAACTGCACCCCGCCTTTTATACTCCCTCTGTGTGGGTGTGGTAAACCACAGCACACAAGTGTCATTCTCTCTGAAAATCCATCTTTGGTGAAACACAGTACTATTAAGCCATACCTTTCTTTAAGAAGGGTAGTTCCAGAGATACACAAATATGTTTTTTCTTTAAATTGAATTGAATTTTCATTCTTCAGAAACAGGCTTTTTGTTAATAATTATTTTCATGTCTTCAAAGTTTATGTTTTTACATATTTCTATACCTACATCATAATGATCAGGCTCCCTTATTTTTGATAATTTGAGATTTTGATCTTTGTCAATGATATCTCCATTTTGCCTCAGATAGGGTTCTCTTCAATGATGATTTTTCCTTATTATTTATGATGAAATAAACTAGGGTAAAATTATTAAATAATCCATAAATGATTGAGAACACTTATTTTTAGAAAGGAAATATGCACAAGTATGTGGCTTTTCTTTCTTGTTGCATATTTTTATGATAACCTTCTAAGCACCTTCATATGTGTAAAGATAACATTCAAGTCTTGTCATAAAATAATCTAAGCCTACTTCCTCCAGTTTCTTGCCACTACAAGTGGCAATAAACCTCCACTCTACCTAGGTGAGCCCTCTCCAATTGTTTCTTGAAACTTCAGTTGTCTTTCTCACTCTAAGCTTTGTATCAGACATCCTTTTTCACTCTAAAATAACTCCCTCTCCCCATAGCTTTCTTCAACAATTCTAGTCCACAAACACCTACAAACATACATCTACTCTTTTAAGTTGACACTGCCTCTTACAAAATTTTTCATTTTTTGACTGGTTACTGGAACTGGTCTAAAAGCACTTCAAAGGCATGAAGCTGACACCTAACACAATACCTTGTAAAAGGAAACAACATACGTATTTGCTGATTTTTTTTAATTTCTTTTTTCCTGAAATGCAAATTTATATTGTATGAGTTTTTTTGTAAATAGATAAGTATTTATATGAAGAGATATAAATATTTATATTTATATACTTCAAATTGTAAAAAAATCAATTAAAACAAATATACTCAATAAAATTCATATTTACATTATATTATGAGAAAGAAACAATGATAAGCCTTTGCAAAGGGAGATGATAGATGATAAATATATAAATGATGACTCCATTGACTTTAAATCCCACAACTTAATTGTATTCTCAATTGTATGTGTATTTGTGTGCTTGTCTCTTTATGTTGTATGTATGTGTGTGTTATTTGGTGTATGTGAATGAAGACATATGTGTTTTTTCTTATAAATACCATAAAGTAGTATAATGGAGGAGTAAAATGATGGATAGTTACACTGATTTCAAGGGTAATTTAGAGGAATTAACTATTATGGTGGCTGCAATGTCTTGCAAGTAAGAATTCTGTAGAAATGTATAATGAGCTGCATCTAGAGGATGTGTATAAGAATTTTACAAAGTGAGAAGAGGAGTTTCCAACACAGAAACTGGTTTTAGCTTATGATCAGATACAAAGGTAAGCAAGGTGTGTCCTCAATGAGCAAAGCATTGTGGTTGGAGCACAGAGTTTAAGAAAAGAATAATGGGCTTCCCTGGCGGCGCAGTGGTTGAGAGTCCGCCTGCCGATGCAGGGGACACGGGTTCGTGCCCTGGTCCGGGAAGATCCCACGTGCCGCGGAGCGGCTGGGCCCGTGAGCCATGGCCGCTGAGCCTGTGCGTCCGGAGCCTGTGCTCCGCAACGGGAGAGGCCACAACAGTAAAAAGAATAATGGATGGTTGGGAAGCATTTTAACTTACCTGCAGGGTGGGCCATACATTATATACTATAGTTTTGTTTCGGGCTATGGGTTCAGAGAAGTGATGTTTTAGGAATATATATTTTCTCTGAAGTGTGGATTGTATGGTGAATTCTTGAAAGCAAGAGGACCACTTGAGAAGCTCTTACAATATCCCATCATAGTATGAAATAAGAAAAATTGACTAGAAAGGATGAACGTAAGGTATATTATTAAATATCAGTAGCATCTGTGCAGATTTGAGACAAATATGAAACTTACAAAACATAGTTATTATTTTTCCTTGTTTAAATGTAATGTGCTATCCTCCTTTAAGTTATTAAACTTTATTAAAAATTAAATAAATAAAGAGTATCAGGCCCCAAATTTCTCAGTACCAGATAATTGTGACAAAATCCATTTCCTTGGAATTCTAGTCAGTCAACAGCCAATTGTAGGGGAAATATATTTGTAAATACCTGGGAATGAGAACACAAGAACGCAACCTAATTATAACAATAAGAAGAAAACTCTAAAAAAAATAAATATTTTGGTGCCAAGACCAACTTTGGAAAGTCACTTTGATTCCGTTACTCTGTATTTAAGATGCAATTATCTGCTGTGCAGAAAGTAAATTTTGAGGCATTTCTTCATAATTACAAATAATTTATAAGTGGAAATTACATGATGAAAACATCAATCATAATATTCTGTCAACAAGGTATATTCATTTGGCAATCAAAGTGGCAGTGTAGATGCAAATATTCTGAGGTCAAAGCTTCTTGTCTTTTACTCATACATATGTCTATTTCTCTGCTCATAAGATCATGAGCAGGAACATTATTCGGCCTCGAGCCCTGAAAATGTGAACACAACTCACATTCTTCTTCTTTATCATCATTCATATGATCAGTATGCATGACATTTTTTTTAACAACTCTCCAAGAAATTTATTTTAGCATATGCCATATATTGATATAATTGATATAATAATTTTATATGAAGAGAACCATTGCAGAAGTAACTAAGGTGGTGCCCTTACAAGGAAATAAAAGAAAGGCAATAAAGAAATTCTTCCATATAAAGACTTTCGATCTGCATCATTTTTTCAAAATATAAAACCTTAATATTAGAAGCAAAGAGAAAAAGAGCAAAAACACAATAAAACAGAAGACCAAGGATAAGGAATTGCTCTATGCAGATGTTTGGCATCTGTAGTATATATGTATGGACTGAGTGATAATAAAAATACTTATGTATTATAGTCAATTTTCATATAGAGTTAGAAACAGCAATTTCCAATCAAGCGTGATTGGACTGATATTTTCTCAGTCTTCAATTACATGATGAATTACAACTGTATAGCAGTCACTTCTGGTCAGCAGTATCATGATAAATGCTTGATAAGATATAATTTTTCTCCTTGTTCACTTGTAAAAATTGGTGCCTTTTTATAGTGTTCTACAAGTTCTTCCATGGTGCTGAATTTACACTGCCCAATGCAGTAGACAGTTTCTTTTAGTTGGACTTTAAAATGCTTGTTTTTCCCTTGTGCTTTTAGTGATACTGAAAAATCATTTGGCGAAGATTCACTATCATGAATGAGGAAATCAACTTCATGCCCTCTTTTATTTAATGCCATTTCTGCTTGGCGCCTGCTGACTTTCCCATAATACCATGGATTGCCAGCAAACTTTCCAGTGAGTGAAAGCCTAATGTAATCACACTGTGGAGGTGATGGTTCCAAACCTGAGGTTAATGGATTATTCTGCATAATGGTAACATAGTTTTTCAGCACCAGAACAACCATTCCATTGATCTTCCTGCATTTCCACCACTCAGAGTCATTTTCAAGTTTTTCAATAACATCCATTACATCGCCTTTCTCAAAATTAAGTTCTTTATCATTGGACGAGCTGAATGGGTAAAGAGCCTGTACCAGATGTTACACTTGCCCAGTATTTAGGTTACTGACAACTGCTGCTAATTTCTCTGACAAAGAACCCACATGGTCACCCAAAGGACTGTCGCCTTCCTCAGTCACGTAGTTTGAAGGGAACCATCCAACATGTCCATTATAGCTACCCCACCACCACCCATCACTACATTTCTCTATGACGATCATCTTTGTCCCTTTTATCAATGACAATTCATCCTCTCTCTCTGCCATGTCGTTAAATTTTACATAAGTAGGCACGTTGAGGTTATACAGACGTTCCCCTGGTCAACAAAGCTATCATCAGCAGAAGATGCAGAATCTGGCACAGTAGGTTTTCTTTTCACTTTTCCAATGCTTAATGTACCCTTTAGGTTTTTTACAATCGATGTTTTCCGAGCACTGTTTTTCCTTTCCACGTAGTTAGAAGGCACAAAACCCGTTTTATCCATGGAATTTTGAACTCGCCACCAGGACTTAGAATCATCCAGAAGCCACAATCTCTCATTCTTCTTGATGTCCAGCTCTTGTTCTTGTTGGGCCACATAATCAAATTTGGCTACTACCACCACTTCTTCTGCCATTTTTCAGCAGCTTCTTTACTGTTCAAATCCATACTTACTGCTCTTTCATCTCATAATCAGCGTTAAGGGAACTGTCTTTATCACCTTAGGAATCCCCTTTGTCCCTCTAGAATTTGATTTCCTGTTTACTGTATTCTGCATGACATTCTTGAAATAAATCTCCTCAAACTGATTTCCTTTCTAGTCCAGACCCCATATATGGGCACAGTGTTTGAGCTGGGACTTCTTGGGCATGTGTCAAGATTACAGTATTTTATCTGCATTTTCTTTTAAACATTTTTTTCTGTGACACTATTTTCTTAAATTTATGGCAGTATGAAATGAAAATCATTTTCATTATTTAAAGATGTCCATATACTATATTCACTCTAATAATCCAACAATGACCCTAAAGCTCCAATTCCTTCTTTATCTTATGGAAAATATTTTTCTTCTCCCTCTCCCCATGACAATGCATGTGCTGTTCTCTTCTTCAACTCTGCCTTTCTCTAATTTGTTTAAAATACCATTTTGGCAGGGGGTACGTGATGTAAGTTTCTATTCAATACATCTCTCCACATTCCTTAAGTCCTAGAGTCCTTCTCAAATAATAAAACATTTAATTGTTTCTGAAAATATGGTTATGGAAAAAAATTAAATAAAGAAATATAGTAATACAATATAAACAACTCCCACCAATCATTCATTCATTTTAATGAATTACCAAGTCAAGGTCAATTGTATTTCAAACATAGCCTCACACGCTTCCTTCACTGTTGCATAATTTTGAGATGCCCTGCTTTTTAGGTCCATAAATATTTCAGTATATACCTGATAGATATAAAGATTCTTTCTTTAAAAAAAGGTATTGTGTGTGTGATTTTTTAAATTATTATTTATTTCCTGGAATTTAAGCCCCATTATTTTAAATGTCCTGTCAGGTTGGATTTAGTGTTATGTAGGTAACTGTTAATAAGTGAATTGAAGTTTCTGATTTCTAGCTTGAATCAATGAAACTCAACCTCCAAATCATTTCTCTATTCACTAAATCACAAAAAAGTCAGCACAACTATTAGTTTATTAACACATTACTGAAGTATTAGTAAGAATCACTGGAGAGCCATGAGAACTTGTGCAACTTACCTAATTAAATGAGAGTTATATTGGGATTCCCATCATGTATAATTTAAAGATGAAAGTTAGGGATCTTAAGACCCTAATTATGAGAATATGAGATAAAAATCCATAACAGTCTCAGGTTTGAAGGAAGCCACCCCCCCAAAAAAATAACCTGCAATAAAATCCATCTCAAGACTTAAATGAGGAACAAATACTATTCAACCTGAGTTGGAAAAATTATAGAAACATTGATTCAAGCCTAAATTTTTTTTTAACTTATGAAAAAAGTAAGGTAAAACCTGAAAAGTTACAAATTAAAATGTTAAAATAATAAGGAAAGTCTGAACATAGAAAAAGAAAACCCAGGTTTTCCATTTTTTTATAAAAATTGAAGCTGCTGGGACTTCCCTGGTGGCACAGTAGTTAAGAATCTGCCTGCCAAGGCAGGGAACACCAGTTCAAGCCCTGGTCCGGGAAGATCCCACATGCTGCAGAGCAACGAAGCCCGTGTGCCACAACTACTGAGCCTGTGCTCTAGAGCCCGCGAACCACAACTACTGAGCCCATGTGCCACAACTACTGAAGCCCACGCGCCTGGAGCCCGTGCTCCGCAGCAAGAGAAGCTACCGCAATGAGAAGCCTGTGCACAGAAACAAAGAGTAGCCCCGCTTGCTGCAATTAGAGAAAGCCCACGTGCAGCAACAAACACCCAACTAACGTAGCCAAAAATAAATAAATATATATATATTAAAAAAAAAACACACACACACACACAAGGCATACTTAAAAAAAAAAAAAGATTGAAGCTGCTGGAGTGGCCAGTGTGTATGTGTTTGGCAACAGAGGATGGGGAGGGGGAAAAGATTCAAACAACATGTATCCCTGTCATTGTTTTCTAAGGAGGCTCCTAGTAGAGGGCACATTGAACAAAGACCGAGCAAAGAGGTACAGACAGCTCTTCCTTACAAGCTCATAAACATAACAGTTTCTAAAGAGTATATAGGTTTAAAAATATTCTTTCCCTGATATACTGAGGATAAAGTAGTTATTATATTAAACTAATAACTTTACAAAGGAAGTGCTATTATGTTCATAAGAATTAGTTTATGCCTAAATATTTTGTTTTTATAGGATGTCAAATCTAAAAAAGAACAATATATGAGCAAGTTATCACATGAGTTGTAGAAGTTACAGGCTAAAAGTTAATCAGATCAGTTCTAAGGAAGTAAATAATTGTATGGAAAAAATGTTTCAACCAAATATATTAATCAAATATGCAAAACTTATGAATAAAAAGGTAGGCAAAAATAATGAAACAAGGTCCTGAATGTTGACAAATTTTATTGGAAAATACTTCCAGAAATATCACAGGAGGGATGAAGAAGGAAGCTTCATGTCAGTAACATAGTGGGAGTGAAGATAGGCAGCCTGTGTAATGGATTCTGGATGGGGGAAACAGATCATTGTAGATGTAGAATGCTTTCAGTAAAATCCAGATGACCAGTATCTTCCATAGAAAGAAGGACAGAAGTAGCCACAGCCATAACCACCATAGCCTCCACGACCATAGCTGGAACCATAGCCATAACCCAGGCCACCAAAACCACCAAGGCCATAACCAAAGCCACCATACTAGTTGCCGTAGTAGTAGCTCATTGTGACAGGGCTTGAGGGTTAGGCTGGATGTTGAAGATGACTTTCTTGAGACTGAACATCACCTGCTGCCCCCAGACTTTTGTACTCCCTCCATGTGGGTGTGGTCAACCACAACACACAAGTGTCATTCTCTTTGAAAATCCATCTTTGGTGAAAAACAGTACTATTAAGTCATAACTTTCTTATGAAGGGGAGTTTCAAAGATGCATGAAATGTTTTATTTTTCCTTTGAAAACATTTTTATTTTCCTTTTGTCATAACATAAATTACATATATTCCTACAGTTAAAATATCAGCCTCCCTCACAATATATAGATCATTTCTGGTATTTCCTGAGATCTTTGTCATTACCAGGCAATATCTTCTTCATATTTTGTTACACTCAATTTTTGTCTATTTTAAATATCATATTTTCTATCTCTTCTTCTCTTTGGCTTTCAATAAATCAGAGTACCAAGCATTAAATAACCATGAATGGTTGAAACTAATCCAAAAATAGAAGACAAATTATTCAGAATAAAAACTACATTTCAGTAACTCTAATTTGTAAAGACAAACTCCATAGAAGGATATTCAAGTCACAATTGAGATAATACTTCTGGTATTAGTTTCCTAGGACTGCTGTAAAAAATAACCACTCATTGGTAATTTTTTTCCCAAAACAGGAGAAATTTAAGTTCTCATAGTTCTAAAAGCTAGAAGTCTAAAATCAAGATATTTACAGGGCCATACTCCCTATGAAAGGCTCTGAGGAAAAATTATTCTTTGCTTCTTCCTAGCCTCTGGTGGTCCCTGGTAATTCTTAGCATCTCTTGTCTTGCTGCTACATCATTCCAATCTCTGCCTCAATCATCACAGGGCCTTCATCCCGTCTTGTGTGTGTGTGTGTGAATGTGTGTGTGTGTCTAAATCTCTGTCTTCTTATAAGAACACCAGAAATTAGATCTGAGGCCCATCCTAATCTGGTATAATCTCATCTTAACCTGATTACATCTGTGAAGACCCTCTTTCCAAATAAGCTCACATTCACAGGTTAGAACTTAACGATTTCTTTTTAGGAGACAGAATTCACTCCTTAACACTGCCTTTTTGATGAAACATACATCTTTTGTCAGACTGTATTTTGAAAATTAAGCTAAATTGAGATGAGTTTTCAGAAAATCACCTTCCTATATAGTTATAGGTTAGTTAGGGTGGAAAGAAACATTTTGCATGAAATTTGGAAGGCAGGAAATTAAACTAAAGCTTAATCTCTCAGCCCTCCCTTTTGCGAGATAGGAAAACTACAGGGGAGTTGAGTGAGAGGAATGCCCTTTTCCCAGGGCTCGGAGACAAGGCTCTGCTCATTCCCCTTGAGTTGAGACCTTTCCAGTTATGGGAGACTCTGGGTATCTTTCACAAAGCTTGCTTTTCTTCTCCCACTGCCAGAACAAAGAAGGGATCTTTCTCAAATTTTCACGGTGTTAACCTAATAGAGTTCCTGTAGATAAAGCCCATAAAAGTGTGGGCCCCTCTAAGACAAAAGCCCCTTAGATTTTCTCACTTTTGCACGAATCCATACTCAGCCTCTAGTAACTTGTCACAATGAGAGTTTGAGTATTTGTAACAGTTTATGACTCCAGAGGCTTCTTCTGTTGGTAAGCAGATCTCAGCTGTGACTACAGATTCCCCCATTTCTCCAGATTTTAGGAGTGGTTTGTCCTGAAAACTCAGTTTTCTGCTAGATTCTAGAAAAGTCATTGATCTTTAGTTTGTGCAGCTTTATCTTGTTGTAAAGACCAGAGTGACAATTTCCAAGCTCTTGACATGTCAGAGCTAAAACAAGAAGTCCGAAATTTTTATTTAATGGAAAATAGAGCAGTTATTTCATTATTTAAAGAATGGAAGACTTTAAAGTTTAGGTTGCACACAGAAAGGAGTACAGGTGAAATGAAGATTCATTCAATCAAACGATAAGTTTGATTGAATACCTGGAATATTAAAGTTATTTCACTTTGCTTTGAACAAAGTATATGATAAAAGGGAAAGATATAAATGGCCACTCATGGTCTTAGAAAGCCTGCCCTTTAGCTGTGGTCTAAGAATATCTGTGTCTTGTGTGTCTATGATTTTCTGAGTATTGTAGCCTGGAGGCAGGGCTGAGGGTGGGGAATAGATTGAGCCACATGAGGGAGTATAGAGAAATGTAAAATGAAAGGTAACGACTCCTATTCCAAAAGCAACTTAAAGAGCTTAAGATTTCCATGGGCTAGGTTCATTCATCAAAGAATTCTGGAAAAGGTGGGGCACACTGGATGTGAAGGATGTGTAAGATTCATTGAACATCAAAGAGAGAGACAGAAACTAGAAAGAGGCAATGACTTTAGCTACTGCTCTGAGGCAAGACTTAACCACATGTATCCTCGATGTTCACGTGTAGATCAGTGTATCTAGAGCAGAGTTTACATACAGACTAATTAAATTTGGGAGGTACACAGATTACAGTGCAAGAAGGGTCTGGACAGAGAAAGATAAATACTGTATGATCTCACTTATATGTGGAATCTAAAAGAGCAGAATTCATAGAAACAGAATAGAATGGTGGTTACCAGAGACTGGGGGCTGGAAAAAAAATGGGGAAATGTTGTTCAAAGGGTACAAGCCTCCACTTATAAGATGAGTAAGTTCTGGGGATCTAATGTACAACGTGGGTATAGTTAACAATATTGTCACATACTTGAGAGTTGCTATAAGGGTAAATCTTAAATGGTTTCACCACACACAAAAGTGATAATTATATGAGGTTATGGAAGTGTTAAACTAACCCTATTGTGGTAATCATTTCACAGTATATATGTGCATTAAATCATCATGCTGTATTCCTTAAATGTATACATTCTATTTTGATCATATCTCAGTAAATCTGGAAGAAGTTGAAGTAAAATAAAAAGAAAAGAAAGGCTTGGGATTTGGGATTGAAAAGTTTGTCACTTATGGAGTAATCTAATTTGGGGTCAGGGAATTACTACAAGAAAAGTGAAATTTTAAAATACTTGGTTTTTGGTGCAAGCTGGGTGGTGTGGGGAGATGTGGAAAGTAAGGAGATGAGCTAGATAATACATCAAAAATTATAGTATAGTATGGTAAGAGCTGGAATTAAGGTTTTTGTAACAGGGATGGCTGGGAAAGGATGGATATAAGATGCATAATGTTAAAGGAGTAGCACTCATATGCTTCATTGACTAAAAGTAGAAACATTACCAAGCTACAAGTTTGTATTCTTTATATCATTTTATTTTTAACTTTTAAATGAATATAAGCTGAAAAAAATGGATTTCCTGTCAAGAATAAAGAGCATTATGACCAATGTTTGCTTTTTAATAAAATGAGTGAAATACTTCATGTGTGTTTTAATACATATGCAGAAGTCCACTGCATTTTATTTATTCAGTAGCCCATAATATTTGAGATAAAAGCATTTGAGAACAATAAAAAAAAAACAAAAACATGTTTTTGATAACAATCTATATTTCACAGTGGAAGTCACTGAAAGGCAACTTTAAAAGTCCAGTTATTTAGGGCTTCCCTGGTGGCGTAGTGGTTGAGAGTCCGGCTGCCAATGCAGGGGACACGGGTTCGTGCGTGCCCCGGTCCAAGAAGATCCCACATGCCACGGAGCAGCTGGGTCCGTGAGCCATGGCCGCTGGGCCTGCGCGTCCGGAGCCTGTGCTCCGCAATGGGAGAGGCCACAACAGTGAGAGGCCCGCGTACCGCAAAAAACAAAAAGAAAAAGAGTTCAGTTATTTAGAGATAAATAAGTATTTCATCTCAAGTCAATTTTTGGAACTTTACCATGACTCCAATTACCAATACTCTCCTCAAATTATGAAGGGAAATTTTGAGATGTTTGTTAGTGAACAAAATGTATATGAAGGTAATAATTATAAACCATAAAGCAAATAATATATTCCTATATGACATCTTACCTTTGAAATTTGAGTGGTATAACTAGCATATTTGATAGTGGCATCAGATCATTCCTCAATATAACAAAATTATATTCAGTAATAATCATAAAATAAACAGTTATAATGGCCAGAAAGAAAACACACATGACAAATATTGTTTTATTAAAATACATCTGTAAATTTTATAAATTATAGTCCATTAACTAAGCAGTGAATTTAAACAAAAATAAAATACCTTTAAAAAATTTGCTTTGCCAAACAAAAATATTATATTGTATAGTTTCACAATGTTTCATTGTTTCGAATTTGAAACACACACACACTCACACACACATATACATACACACTGCTCTAACTGAGCCATGTTACTACAGACTTTCTCTTCCTCCCTCCCTCTTTCTTTCTTTTCTTCCTTTCTTTCTTCCTTCCTCTCTTTCTTTATTTCTTTCTTTCATTCTTTCTTTCCTTCCTTCCTTCCTTCCTTTCTTCCTTCCTTCCTTCCTTCTTTCCTTCTCTCTTGCTTTCTTTTCCTCTCTTTCTTCCTTTCTTTCTTTCATTTTCTATCTTTCTTTCTTTCTCTCCTCTCTGTCTCTCTGTCTTTTTTTCTTTTTTACTGGAGAAGCAATATGTCTGGATAACAATGTGATTTTCTAAATTTAGTTTTTCTTTCCTATCTTTCGCTCAAAGTCAACAAAATATGAAGAAGTCAAATATCTTTGTCAGTCAGTTAAAGCTCCCTATAAGCTGTATTCTTTTTAATAAGCCAATATTTCTCCTCAAATGACAATCTCTCCATTATTTCATGGATACTATGTTCTCTTCTTCATGCCCATGACATTGTCATATTTTCTAATGAATATTATTATATAAACAGTTAAGTAAAATATAAGAATAATATGGTAAAAGGAATCATTATATACATAACTCATCTTCATAAATTATCACCTTGTGACCAATCATACTTCCTCTGTACTTCTGTCTTTTTCCTTCTTACCAGCTGTGAAATTTTTAAGCAAATCCCAGGAATCATACCATTTTATCTATAAATATTGTCATATGACTCTCTAAATGATAGAGACTTTTAAAAAGCACTGTCAGTAATTTTTTTAAATCTTATTTTTGAACTGAAATAGATTTTTTAAGTAAGGTTGCAAATTAGATTTATTTTGAGATTGATTGAAAAGTTAAACCTTTATTCAGAATCTGTGTGATTCAGCATTCTCAGGATTCCTAATTTCATAAGATCATTAAAAGAAATGAAAACAAACTTTACACTAGAAAGATTTTTCTCTTAAGCACAGTGCTGGAAGTACCTGTGGGACTCACTGGAGACTCATGAAGGCCCATGGGATTCACCCAGTTTATTGGAAGTGATACCAGTGAACATCTTTACGTAGGACTCAAAGGTGAAGCCTAGTATCCAAGGAAACCAAGACTCCACACAAAAGTCAATGATCCATCTCTGGAATAGAATTCTGATCAAGGTATAAATGAAAAACAAAATCCAATCCCAAACTAGAGTTGGAAAAAGGAGTAGGAACATTAATTTAGAGTCAGTTTTTAAGTTTTAAGTGAGTTTAAAGAGAGTTTATCTTAAAAATTGATTTGTATATGCTATAATACTGAGATAACAAAGAATGGTGAATTCTCAGGATTTTATCTCTTTCATAGAGCAAATGAAGGCTATCAAGTCATATGTTTTCCCACATTTAAATTATACAAGGAGGCACACTACTATATATAAAATAGATAACTAATAAGGACCTAGTATACAGCACAGGGAACTCTACTCAATACTCTGTAATGGCCTATATGGGAAAACAATCTAAAAAAGAGTAGATATATGTATATGTATAACAGATTCACTTTGCTGTACACCTGAAACTAACACTAAATTGTAAACCAACTATACCCCAATAATTTTTTTTAAAGTAAATTTAAAAATAATAAAATTATACAAGGAGGAAACTGACACAGAAACAGTTGGAATAGTGAGCTACAAATCAAGGACACTACTTTCTTGATGAGCTCAGAAAAATAGGAATACCTATTGGGTGAGTATAGCACCAAAAAGAGCCTCTTCATACAGTGCTGAAAGTCTCCTGGCTTTTCATTAAACAAGAGAATAAATGGTCCATCAAGCTTCACATATTTACATATTGTTAATGAAGGACATATCTTCATAAGTATTAGAAATGTCTGTATATATTTGGTTCCATGGGATTCCATATTTTAAAAAAGAGGCATCAATTTAGCAAAATAATCTAAATGAGTTATATACTTAGTTGAACAGTAAGGGTTATTTCTAAGGAAACATGAATACAAAGTAAATATGTTCCATGGGAAAATATTTTTCAATGCAAAAATACTACTAAAATTTTGGAAAACATCTAGTGTTTTGAAATGGTTGAAAGAAATAGAGTTTGATATTTAATGTTCACCAAAAAATATTTATTCAAAAGTAAGTCCAGAAATATCACAGAAGAGAAAAAGAGCAAAATATAAGTCATTTTCCAGCAGGGTTGACTATATCTTGGTAGAGCATTCAAATCATTCATGAGCAAGATGAGTGTCTGCTGATCCAAAAAGTTCCAAGTGCAGGGTGATAACGTCTTTGAAGAAAAGTAATAGATAATAAAAATTAGACAAACATTCTGAATCCCAAAATAATGATCAGGTCTTTCAGAAGAATCTAGATGACCAGTATCATCCATAGAAAGAGGGACAGAAGTAGCCACAACCATAACCATCATAGCCTCCAAGGCCATAGCTAGAACCATAGCCATAGCCCAGACCCTGAAAACCACCAAGGCCATAGCCAAGGCCACCATATTAGTTGCCATAATGGTAGCTCAATGTGTCAGGGGTTGAAGGTTTGGTTGGATGTTGAAGGTAAGTTTCCTGAGAATGAATATCACCAACTGCATCCAGACTTTTATACCCCCTCAGTGTGGGCGTGGTAAAGCACAACACACAAGTGTCTTTCTCTTGGAAGATTTATCCTTGGTGAAAAATAGTACTATTAAGTCATACCTTTCTTATTAAACATAGTTCCAAAGATGCATGAAGACATTTTTCCTTTGAATGTAATATAATTTTTCATAACTCAGAATTAATATTTGCTTTTATTGTGTTCATCACCAAAATTGATTTTTTTTTTTGGTATTTCTACATTAAAATTGAATCTCCAAGCTTTCTTCTATGAGATAGACAATTCTTGCATTTTCTGAAATTTTTAATATTGCCAAATATTATTTATTTTTTCTACCTCAGACTTTTTTTATCTTTTCCAAAAACCTGTTTTCTTTACTTATTCAATAATTGAATCATAAAATTGTTAAATTTAATTATGAAAAATAAAACATATGTTTGTCATCAATTAGATAAAAAGATGCCATTTATTTAGAAAAATTTGGACAATTTTTGATTATCTTCCTTATTGGATATTCTGTCACAACATTTTAACCACCTTTATACTTGAAAATACCAAATTCTGTATGAGGAATGACATGTCCTAACACAAAATGCACAATTTTCTTCTGTATCCTTACAAAGAAAATCTCTCCTGACCACATGTGATATACCAATGTTTCTTGAAACTGGCAGTTGACATCTTTGTCACATACTTTTTCTCACATGTATTGAATACTTATTCTCTTGGAGAAAAAAATTTGTCTCTTGTTCTTATGCCATTTTCACCCATTCTAGTCCACAATCCTACTAGCCTACTATTATGCAGTCCTTCCCCCTTCCACTCCGCCACCTAGTGACCTGATTTCTTTACTTTTACGTTTTATTAATTTATTTTTTTCCCCTTTTACCCTATTGTTCCCAGGGATTGATTGATTGATTGATTGATTGATTTTTAACATCTTTATTGGAGTATAATTGCTTTACAATTGTGTGTTAGTTTCTGCTTTATAACAAAGTGAATCAGTTATACATATACATATGTTCCCATATCTCTTCCCTCTTGCATCTCCCTCCCTCCCACCCTCCCTATCCCACCACTCCAGGCAGTCACAAAACACTGACCTGACCTGTGCTATGTGGCTGCTTCCCAGTAGCTATCTACCTCACATTTGGTAGGTTATATATGTCCATGTCTCTCTCTCACTTTGTCACAGCTTACCCTTCCCCCTCCCCATATCCTCAAGTCCGTTCTCTAGTAGGTCTGTGTCTTTATTCCTGTATTACCCCAAGGTTCTTCATGACATTTTTTTTCTTAAATTCCATATATATGTGTTAACATACGGTATTTGGCTTTCTCTTTCTGACTTACTTCACTCTGTATGACAGACTAGGTCTATCCACCTCATTACAAATAGCTCAATTTCGTTTCTTTTTATTGCTGAGTAATATTCCATTGTATATATGTGCCACATCTTCTTTATTCATTCATCCGATGATGGACACTTAGGTTGTTTCCATCTCTGGGCTATTGTAAATAGAGCTGCAATGAACATTTTGGTTCATGACTCTTTTTGAATTATGTTTTTCTCATAATTCTCATATATGCTCAGTAGTGGGATTGCTGGGTCATATGGTAGTTCTATTTGTAGTTTTTTAAGGAACCTCTATACTGTTCTCCACTATTAATTTATTTTTCACCCTACTCTATGGTCAGCGTTTCTGTTCTTTGAGAATCAAACACTATGACGGAGTTAGGAATATTGAGGAGGAGCAGGAAAAGAGAAAGGAAAAGAGAATAAGTAGGACTGAGCAGGGGAGCTGTGAGATCATAATACAGACCCTACAAATTCTCTGACGACCCAGCTGGAACTCTGCAGAAAAGATTGCTTTCAGAGGAGGCCTATGTTAAGCAGAAATGCTGTGCCTAGTTATTGGCTGGCAGCTGCCCTAAGAATAGTGTACCTCTGGCTCAAGGGCTGGGGTAGACCCTGACAACACTGACATCTTGTTGTACTCTGGGTAGAGACTCCTTTCTCGAAAAAAGATTTCAGAGATCAATCTCCATGTTTGCCACATCCTCCAGTTTGATTATAAACAATTTGAAAACATGGACCATGATTTAGTATGACTGAGGATTAAAGTGATGTAATATCTTATAAAATAATGTGTATATATATATTTAATATATTTGTTTTAGAAATACTATTTTAAGACCTTAAAATGTTATATTAAAAAATAACAGGTATGTCATATAGGATACCTCAAACTTTATTTTTCAAAGGAATGGGATAGTGATTTATACCATTTTCTTTAAACAACTTCTTACCGAATGCCTGTTATATGAAAATATTTTGCTATGCATTTGACCAGAGAGATGATGCATTGGAGATATATAAGAATCTAATCCCTAGCCTTAGAAATGTACCTTTTAATTTAAGTCATAGTTGTGTGTGTGTGTTTGTGGTTTGTGTGTGGGAGGGTATGTTCCTGTGTGGCAAATGCATCATTTATATTTGTGTATATGGATAATGTAAAGCAACTAAACAACAGTAAAATAAGAGGTAGTGAGATTTATTACAAAAACAGTAAAATGTTAGAGTGGGTTATATTGATCTGCAAATAATTTCTTAAAAAGGTGGATTTGAGGTAGGCTCTTGAGGGACAGAAGTTATTCAACAGAAAGAGAAGAAAAGATGAGACAGCATCTTGATGCAGTGAACAGAAGTGAGACCAAGCAACGTGTGTCTTCCATGCACGGAGAAGTATGGATATAGTGGAAGGTTTGCAAAAGCAGTAATTGAAGGTTGTGAAGACATTGGATCCCATCAGGAGGGGACTTCATTGATTATTAGGCTGAGGATTTTATATTTAGTTATGTCCTGTTTTTATTCAAAGACAATGACATGACAGAAGTAATATTTCAGAATTACTTTTTGGTGTTCAGAATAGATTATGTGGGCAGAGCTTGGGAACGAGGAGATCAGTTCAGTGGCTATAACATTGTCCTGGATTTGATAAAAAGGATTGGGAATAGGTTTGTAGTGAACTGAATGCCAGGACATAATGGACAGAAAGTATACTAAAAAAATTCAAGAACAGATATTAGGGGGAAATAACAGTAGAAAAAGAAAAGAAAAAGTCACCTAGTTGTATAATCTTTGCTGTCCAAATATAATGTATTTTACCCATTATAAAATTATGATATATCATAGGTAAACAACAGCACACCATATGCTTTCTCTTGAATTTTGTTTAAAACGTTTAAGACCTTCAAAAATAATTTAATATATATGCTTAACTCCATTGCATTTGACATTTACTCAGTTCATAATCACTTGGAGGAAAAAATATTTGAAAGAGTTAGAAAAATAGGTTTGGGGTTTAACAGTATTTCATAATAGAAGGCATCAAAAGACTGCTTTAAATAACTGGTAAATAAATATGTTGGTCTCAAATCCAGTTTTGGAAAGTCTTTATTAACCCCAAGTTCACAAGCTCTGAGCTGCTCATGAGGCAGTGTTTGAGAGGCTTTCTGAATATATTCTGAAATGTTTACAATGAATAGATATAAAATAATTAGATTGAAACATTAACAATATCATCTTAAAATATTTTCATTTGGCAATCTAATGTACAATAAAAATCCAAATTATCTGAAAGCAAATTTATTTTCTTTCTATGTAAATGTGTTTCTTCTTCCAATAGTCTTTTCATTACCAGTCATACTAACTTTCTGGAAAGTCACTGAGCACCAGCACCTTCATGCTACTTTCACATCACTTTTATGATCAGACTGATTAACTATTTTGGACTGTTTCTCCTTAAAACCACCTTTTTTTTCTTCCAACCATCAAACCTCACTAGAAAGAATGAGGTGGGACCTGATTGCCACATGTCTTGAACTCTGCACAGCAGCTTTGCTGGTTAAAAGTTATTTTGTAAACACAGTCATGTTCTTGTTACTCCTTCCTCCAAAAAATCCACACAATATGAAGGGAAAATATCCCTTTACATAATGTCTGAGGTTTACCAAAAGCTGTTTTCACTCTAATAAGTTAACATTGAACCTCAAGCTTCACTTTACATTATCACAGTATACTCCTTGTCCTCAGGAAATGCACCTGTTGATCTTTTTACCCATTGTGCCTTAGGCTGCTAGTTCAAATTCTAACCTTTTTCAAGGTCCATATGAAATAATAATTTTTAATATTACTTCATTCTTTCCTTTTAATTCAATTGTCTCTGTTCTTTATGTCCTACAGACACATAAAATGATACAAAAGAGAGTTTCTTGTGTCTGTATTGTGTAAATATTTTGCTATGGAAAAATATATATATGTAAAAAATAGACTAGTATATGGTAGTTAAATGTCCTGTCTTAAACAACTGACATTTCATTGCCTATTGTGTCTCCTTTAAACCCTTTAGCACCCTCTACTCCTGTATTATTTTGAAGTAAGTCTCAAGCATTATATAGTTTCATCCAGAAATATTTAAGTATATATTCTACATATGAACTAAGGTTTAAATACCATTCATTAAAGCCATTTGTTGGTGAAATACTTGCTTCAGTGTTGATTGAAAAGCTTAAGTTTTGGGTGAAAACAGCAAGAGGGAACTATCTTAGCTTTCCTAATTACATGGAATCATAAAAAGTGATTATTAAAAACTGTTACTTTAATACCCATTTTTTGGTTATCTTTGAATCCAATGTTAGGAGTGCATGTAAGAATCACTTGAGTACCACAAAGACCTGTATGGCTCATCCAGTTGAATGAGGCTTCCATCAGTGCTTGTACTTGTGATAGTAGGGGTATTCAGAGGTGATAACAGAGGTATGAGGAATTCAGAGGTTATAATAGGGATATGAGAAAGCTGATAGTTGAGGCAGGAGTCAATAACCAATCTCAGGATTGATTGCAGGAGGTCAAGTACAGGGATTAGAATAGAATTCCTAGCAAGGTTTAAATGAGTGACAAATGCCAGCAGCCATCCAGACCAAGAGCATTCATTCTAAATCTATGTCTGTAAATGAAGAAAATGAAGAAACAAATATCAAAAAGTAAACATATAAATTACAATGCTGAAATAACCGAGGAAGAGAGAGCACGGAGAACTCAGGCTTTCTCCTCTTTCGTAGGAGAAGACACTACAGGAGTCTAACAACTTTGACTTCTAAAGACACAGGGACACTGAGATATTCTAAAGACAGGGAAAGATGCAGAAGCTGCCTTTTTTTTATACAACTAAGAAATATAACAACAACCACTTTGGGATACACGCACAACACACACATAAAAATAAAACTCTTTTTTTTCTTCTTACATACTGGAGATTTTTAAAAACTCAGTGTTGTACCTAATTAAGAATGAATGTCACCAGTGGAAAAGAAAGAAAGAAAAAAGGAAGAGGGAGGGAGGGAGGAAGGAAGGGAAAAAGAAAGAAAAGGAAAAAGAAAGCCTTCCTGAAAAAGAAGAGAAAGAAGCCTAATTTGTAACTTTTGCTGATTTCTGTGGTGTCAGTATTCTCACCATGGTCTCTTTCAACCAACCAAAGTGAAACCACTAAACATGAATTTGAAAATAGATGCCCAAAATTGGCTCTTGTGAGCTAGTATGAGCCAGCTCCAGCCCACCAACAAAAAACTGTGTATACTGGAGATGTCAAGTGTATATGTAATTAGGAATGTCTAAATTTTTTACTTCCAATGAGTGCTATATGATAATGAAAACCTGGTCTGAGTAAATTCATGACAACTAAACAATGTTCCTGAGAATGAATATTACCACCTGTGCCTGAATTTTTATACTCCTTCAATGTGTGTGGTGTCCCCTCCATAGATATTTCTCATTCCTATTTGTTTTCATAAATGGGCAAAACAGCCCAATTATGCCTTTGACTTTTGATTTTAAAAGGTTTAATGCTACACATGAATAATTTCAATTACATATTTGCTTCATCTATGCTTCTTACAGCTGGAATCTTTTAATAAAAGGCAATTACTATCAAGTCTTCAAAGCCTATGACTGTGCTTAACATAACCTACCTAGACTACTGGGTGCAATCTACCCTCTTCTTGCATCACATCTAATTTTTCTAGTCTTTGGCTTTTATTTTCTTCCTTTAGAAATAGCAAAAGCTTTCCTCCTAAGCCAGAAATTTATGTTTTTTTATTTACTTCTTGGAATGTGTTTTAAGGTGTTGGAACACATTGGTTGAGATCCCAGTATATGGAGCCACACAGGCCTTTGGTTCAAATCTTGGTTCTCTTTATTAGACATTGTGTGGACTTGAATTTCTCACTCTCTTAAAAATATTAATTTTCACAAAGAGAATAATAATTTCCATCTTTGTTTTTGACCTTTGCAGCAAAGTTCCCTAAGCATTGAGTAACAATACCTGTGTGTTTTACTCCTCTCTCAGATCACAAAAGTAATTATGTCAAAGGAATAAAAACAGAACCATGGAAGATTCCCTTCTTAGATACCTTCAAAGATGCTTAAAGGTGCACAATCAAACTGAAACAACAAGAAAAAGAAGACATGTGAGAGTTCTTAACTGTAAAATGAAAGGGCAATACCTTTGTCATTTTGGGGAAAATCTATACTTAATTAGTTCTGAAATATTTGAATTATGACAAGATTGTATCATTTTAAGAAGGAAGGACATATTATAAGGAAGCTTTATTTAAGTCTTTTATAAGGAATCATTACTAAGAAATATAATTCAAAAGGAAGCATATTGTTTACTGTAAAAATACTGGCAAAACTTAAGTGAAAAAACTCTGTTTAGAGAAATAAAGAAAATTTAAGCCATTTTTGCTGTGTCAATAAAGCAATTTTATTTAATAGAAGCACACACAGATATTTTCTCCATGGAATAAGAAAGTTAGAACAACGTTATTAATGTGGCAATGATATAAGAAATTCTCTCTAGGGGGTAGAATTCTAAATAAGAGAAATAGGACATCCTATTTCACATGTCCTGAGAATGCAGTCTGCAGTGTGATTGCTTCATTAGTGGTCCATGGTAAGCTATCAGGAGAGCAGTTGCAATAAAGAGGTCAAGACTATTCATGATTTGCCTGACACTGAAGAAACAAAGGAAGAAATAGACTACAATAATAAAGGTCCAAAACACTGAGAGATCAACAATTTTTGAATGCAATATAAAGAAACTATTTGCTCCATAGAAAGAAAGTAGTTAGTGACCATAGCCTAAATCAGTAAACTGCCCATTGTAAATCCAGGTCACCAATACATCAAGAACAATCATAGTCTAACCTACCATAGTTGTTTACCACAGCAGATCACAGAGGCTAGAGCTCAGTTTTGATGATGAAGATGCACCTTCTGTATCAATTTACATTCCCACCAACAGTGCAAGTGGGTTCCCTTTTCTCCACACCCTCTCCAGCATTAACTGTTTGTAGATTTTTTGATGATGGCCATTCTGACTGGTGTGAGGTGATACCTCATGGTAGTTTTGATTTGCATTTCTCTAATGATTAGTGTTGTTGAGAATCCTTTCATGCGTTTGTTGGCAGTCTGTATATCTTCTTTGGAGAAACATCTATTTAGGTCTTCTGCTCTTTTTTGGATTGGGTTTTTTGGTTTTTTGATATTGAGCTGCATGATCTGTGGAGAACAGTGTGGAGGTTCCATAAAAAAACTAAAAATAGAATTACCATATGACCCAGCAATCCCACTACTGGGCATATACTCTGAGAAAACCATAATTCAAAAAGAGTCATGTACCACATTGTTCACTGAAGCTCTATTTATGATAGCCAGGACATGGAAGCAACCTAAGTGTCCATCGACAGATGAATGGATAAAGATGTGGCATATGTATATATAATGAAATATTTCTCAACCATAAAAAGAAATGAAATTGAGTTATTTGCAGTGAGATGGATGAACCTAGAGTCTGTCATACAGAGTGAAGTAAGTCAGAAAGAGAAAAACAAATACTGTATGCTAACACATATATATGGAATCTAAAAAAAAAAAAAAAAACGTTCTGAAGAACCTAGGGGCAGGACAAGAATAAAGATAAAGATGTAGAGAATTGACTTGAGGACACAGGGAGGGGAAGGGTAAGCTGGGATGAGGTGAGAGAGTGGCATGAACATATATACACTACCAAATGTAAAATAGCTAGCTAGTGGGAAGGAGCCACATAGCACAGGGAGGTCAGCTCGGTGCTTTGTGACAACCTAGAGTGGTGGGATAGGGAGGGTGGGAGGGAGACACAGAGGGAGGAGATATGGGGATATATGTATATGTATAGCTGATTCACTTTGTTATAAAGCAGAAACTAACACACCATTGTAAAGCAATTATACTCCAATAAAGATGTTTAAAAAAAAAATATGCACCTTCTGAGTTCAAAGGACACCATCTACAGAGGGATGTCTACAATTCAACCTTGAAAAGAGTACCCAGCATTACCCTGTTATTTTTTATTAATTTCCCAAGAAAAATGAACAAAAATATTTAGCTGCTTTATGAATTTAAGCTTGGTTTAAATTTTATTACAATTTATTTTATATAATGCTTTTCATAATTGACATTCTTCAGTTCCAGATTCTTTCTAATTCTTGCTACTGCTGTACCCTTGTTAGCTGACTTTTAGAAAATACTTACCCTATTTCTGTTTTCTTATCTCTATGTTGATAATATTTTTTTTCTGAAAGACTAAGTTGTTAATGATTTAATTAAATAAATGAATTTTCAATAATTAGAAGCTAAGGGGGAAAGCGACATTTATATGAATTTTCGCTAGTCGTATACAGCTACAATGAATTTGAACTTACTTCATGACAATTATTCCCAACAAAATTTCAAAAAATATGGCAAGATAGTGAGGGCAGGACTCTTCATAAAGTGATAAGACCAGTAAAAAATCTGTTAGTTAAAGTGGCCAAAATAACAAATTATATAACAATGTTTACTTAGCGTTAGTACCAGAGTCTGCAGTTCTGTGTAATTTATAGAAAGGAAGGAGAAATTATGAAGATCTAAGTCACAGTAGTGAAAGTCAGGGAAAGTAGCTAAGTTCAAGTTTTAATTCATTTTCTAAGCCACATACCTAAAATTAGAATATCTGGCAAGGGTGTGAGGAGCACAAGCTCTCTTTCAAGAAAGTGTCTCAGCTAACTTAGTCTGAGGACAATTTCTAAAGAATTCTTCCTAAGAAAATTAATCCTGCAGGAAAAATAATTGCTCAATATGAAAATATGTTGCTTAGATATTTCAAAACTTACATAAAACATGTTCATCTTAATCCATGGACAAGAAACCAAATTTGCAATGGTAACAAAATAAGCTTATAGGAAATATGATCAGGATTATTATCATAAATAAGGAAGTTAGTACCATGTTAATGAGCCACAATAATGAGAGAAATCAGTCCTTTATATGGAAGCTATTTCCAAGGTAAGTGTATTTTTGTTGAGTTTTTACCTTTTGTGGCCAAACGTGGGCTCCAAATAAAGTAGTTAAAATTAAATAAATCCAAAATGAAAATAACATTGAAAAGATTGAAGAACTCATGTAGAATAAATAATATTGTGCTAATGATATAAAAGATCTGATCTTAATATGTTTTTCAGCAGAATAGAAAGGAAAAATTTCTTTCAAAAAAGGAGGAACAGTGGAAGCTGAAGCCATATCCACGATGGCCATCAATCCATAGTTAGGTGCAGAGACAGAGAGAGACAGGGCTCAGGCTATCATAGTAGATTTATAGAAGCTCATAATTCCACCCTCTACATGGTGCTTTTTATATTCTCTCATGAGTGGGAGTGGCCAAACCCCTATCCAGAAATTCTTATTGAATTGGAATAAGGTCAAAGCATCAATATTTTTAAAAGCTCCCAGAAGATTCTAGAATGTAACAAGAGTTGAGAACTAACAACTTAGTGATATGACAGGATCCCAACTGGATTCCATCAGTTTTCCAATAATTATTTATTTAGACCTCCCTTTATGCCAATGTTCTACGTTCAAAGGCAAAGCTTAAAGTAAAAAAAAAATGCCTGTCCTCATTAGGATTACATTCCAGGGAGAAGGCAAAAAAATACATATGTAATAGAGATAATGTGTATAAAGAAAGCAATTATATACAGAGTGGCAGCATAGGGGGAAGTGCCACTAACATGAGATGATCAAGAAAAGTTCCTTTGAAGAGATATTTGAACACAAGGATGAAGTAAAGGAGATACATTTGTTAAGTGTATAAGTCAAAGAACAAGCTAGGCTGAAGGAAATTCCCATCTAAATGTTCTAAGGTGGGAACTATTTTTGCATAATGAAGCAGTGAGAAAGTTATAGTGACTAGATTACAGTTAATAAAGGAGAGGGTGTGGGGAGATAAAGTCAGAAAGTTAGGCAGGGGTTAGATTATCCAGGGCATTCTGCGGCTTGATAATGATTTTTAATGGAATTTTAGGTGTAATGGAAAGCTATCGAAGATATTTAATTAAGAGAAGAAGGTGATTCGATTGACATCTTGCTACTTACTGTGTGGTGCATGAATTGTAAGAGCTCAAGAGTGGAAGCTAAGAGTCCAAGGTTATTGCAGTAATTCAGGCAAGAGATAGTAGTAGACTCTAATAAGGGCTTGCTGGCAGGTAGGATTTCGATGATGAGTAGAAATAAAAAAGGAATAAAGAGTAACATTCTTGGTTTGAGACTTAAGAATTTGTTGAATGTCTGTGACATTATATTTAAAGGGAAGCCTAGATGGGGGCAAAATGTTAAAATATCAAGAGTTATGATGTGCATGTATGAGATGTCTTTAAAATGTTGAATAGATAGTAGGATATGTAACATCAAGCTACAAGGAAGAGAAGATATAAACTGGAGAGACAATTATTAAAACGATATTTACAGCATGATATTTCATGGGATAATTGGAGAGAGAGTAGCTAAGTGTTCAGCCCTGGGGACTTACAGCATGTAAAGGTAGGAAACAGAAAAAGAATCCAGCAAAGGAGCCTTGGCATCCATTGCACAAGTGGAAGAATAGCTTTTAGACAGGTTAAGATTGTCCATGCACTGTAATATGTAGAAGGTAGATTATATGTTGAGAAATGATTGTAGTGGACAGAATTCTAAAGACATACCATAAGCGTTTTCTCTCTCCTGGTTATTTAATTGAAGATGAATCTAGGTACTGCTGTGAAAGGACTTTGCAGATATAATTTTTTTGTTTTTTTATGGCCACATCATGGCTTGCAGGATCTTAGTTCCCTGACCAGAGGTCAAACCCTGGCCCCAGCAGTGGGAGCGGAATCCTAACTACTGGACCACTAGGGAATTCCCTTCGCAGATATAATTAGTTATTAATCAGCTGACCTTAGAATAGGGATATTATGCTGGATTATCTTGGTGAGCCCAATGTAATCACATGAACTATTTTTTTTTATGGAAACAATTTTTTTTTCAGCACTGAGACAGTATTTTTTTAATTGAAGTATAGTTGATTTATAATATTGTGCTAGTTTCAGGTGTTACAGCAGGATAATTCAGATTCTTTTCCCTCATAGGTTATTACAAAGTATTGAGTATAGTTCCCTGTGCTATACAGTGGGTCTTTGTTGGTTATCTATTTTATATAAAGTAGTGTGTATATGTTAATCCCAACCTCCTAATTTATCCCTCGCCAACCCTCTTTCTCCTTCTGTAACCATAAGTTTGTTTTTGATGTCTGCGAGTCGGTTTCTGTTTTGTAAATAAGTTCACCTGTGTCTTTTTTTTTTAGATTCTACATATGTGATATCATATGATATTTGTTTTTTTATGTCTGGCTTACTTCACTTAGTATGATAATCTCTAGGTCCATCCATGTTGCTACAAATGGCATTATTTCATTCTTTGTTATGGCTGAGCAATACCAATGTTCATTGCAGCACTATTTACAAGAGCCAGGACATGGAAGAAACTTAAATGTCTATCAACAGATGAATGGATAAATAAGATGTGGTATATATATACAATGGAATATTACTCTGCCACATGAACTTTTAAAAGCAGGAGAGAAAGGCAGAGAAATCAGAGAGATATGTCAAAAGAGAAAGGCAGAAGAGACCGGTCAGAAATGGAGCTCAAGTATTAGACTTCTGAAGAGGATTTGTTCTGCCATTTATAGTTTTTCAGATGGAGGAATGGAATCTGTGAGCTAAGGAATACATGCAGCTTCTAGAGGCTGAGAAATGAAATGGGGATTTAAACCCTATAACCACATGGAACTGAATTCTGCCAACAGCCAGGAGTTTTGAAACAAATTTATCCCCAGAATTTCCAGAAATGAATGCATTTCTGCCTTGTAAGACTCTATACAGATAGACACCTGAGCTACTCTGTACCTGCACTTTTGACCTACAGAAACTGCAAGATAATAATTTGCATTGTTTTAAACCACCAAATTTGTGAGAATCTGTTACAGCAGAAATAAGAAACAAATGCAATGATGATAAGTAGATGTTTAAATCTCTATTGTTCCTAATTTTTTGTGACATTTGAAACAAGCCATAATTGGATGAGGAGTAAGGCAGGTTGTGTCAGAAGTTTGAAAAAAGATAAGGAATGAAATAATTATTTTAGAGAGTGGGAGAGTGAATTTAATAAGAAAATAGGGAAGAATTTCTGGGGAAGGTAGAATGCCTAAATAAGATTTAATATAATCAATTTAACATAAGACAATTCAATAAGGCTGTATTTCTCTAGCCCAAATCCCCTGAATATGAGCAAGCAGAGTAGGCAAAGAGTTGGATTTCAGCAAGGGTTGGAGTTTCAAAAAACTGATACCACTGGGAAAGTAAGGCAAGGGATATAAGGATGTAGGTAAGTGGATACTCTTGTGGTAAAAGTAGAAGTGAGAACAAGGATGATGTACAGTAGAAATTTGATGCAGTTCATAGTTTATGGTTGTAATAGGGGAAAAGAATTGTTTAAAAAATGAGGTTAGTTACATAAATCCCTAAAGTGGGAAGTAGAAAACAAAAGCAATTGAAAGTTGAATACAGGGACCAGAGTATATCAGAAATCTGTCAAGGATATATTGAGAGGTAAATACCAGGGGTAAAAAATAAGCAGAAAATTGATTCCGCATCTAAATCCAAATGTATGAATAAGAGAAAGTTTCAATAAAGACAAAATAGCTCTCTACTTATTGTAGTGGCATAGAAACAGGACCTTAGGCAGGGTTCAACAAGTGAAACTACCTTCAACTCCTAGAAAGATAAATACCACTCAAAACCACAGAAAACAAAGAAGATGTCTCCCTTTAGGAGATGTAGGTAAGTCAAGGAGAAAATGTTTCACAAAGGAAGACCCCTCTCCTATATAGCAATGAAGATTAATAGTCATACTATAATTATACTAAGACTGGAAAATGATAAATTAAACTTTATAGTTGTGGGATGAGAGGGCAAAATTTCAGGGGATATGAGGAATATTTGTTTGTCGATTCTCTTGGATGTCAAATCAGATAGAGAGCATCATTCTGAGCAAGATATTATAGAATAAATATTCATTTTAAACACTTCTGTGAGCAAAACTTTTAGAGAAATATTAATAATAAAAAAATCATATTTATAGACATAAATATTAACATATAAATGTATGTTTCAGAAAATTATACTTAGGTTTTGCAAAGAAAACCCCATACTTGTGTGTATATAAAAATCTTTAACAGAAACAAATAAAAATGAAAGCAACATTGCAATGCCAATGAAGAAACTTTATTGGGAAACAGGCATAGAGCTGTCACATGGAGATCAATGAAATAGCAACAGTTCCAAAGTGCAGCCATTCTGAAAGGAAATCCAGTTTCTTTGATGACATTCTTCTGAGAGGAGTGTCTTTTTGCTCTGATTTCTTCAAAGGGCTTTCCGTAATGGTGTGTGACATTAGTAGGCTTTGCAGTTAATAAGGTTAAAAATGTGCCTGACTTTGAAGACAGAAAGAAAAAAAAAGAAGTTCCCCAGTTAGAGTGATAGAAAGTTTCTAATGTTTTAGTGATTGAAAGATTTTTTAGTGGACCCCAGAGGGCAAATATATTCTCTAAAATGAGGGACCATAGCAGCACTAGTTGAATCTACCATAGTCAATATAGCCAGAGTCATTGCCACAGCTACATCGAAGGCTTCCAAAGACATTAAGGCCTATAGCCAAGGCCACCAGGGTAATTGACATGGCAGCTCGTTGGTAATATGAACTTCAAATTAAATTTGTTTTTGTTTGTTTTTGTGTTTGTTGTTTTCATCGAGGTCCAGGAGCTTTTGGACAGAGTCCTGTATTACTCTGAGGTTCTTGGGGAATCTGGGGTTATTCTTTACTCTTACCTTGGGACCTAATCCTGCTTTTTTTATACTTTTGCTGCTGTTGTACTATGCTGGCACAAGACTCTTCTCTATTGGAAATAGTAGAAAGTGAAGTAGCTAGTCCCCTACACTTCAATTGCCCTCACCTCACCTTCAAAATTTAGCCAATTAGAAAAAGGTGAGACATTGGAGCCATTTTCATAGAGCCACTAAAGTATAAGCCCAAGCCACATCTCTAAAAATTTTCCTCATTCCTAGTTTAAGGTAGTTTATGAGCTAGGTAGATTTTTTGTTTTGGGGTTTTTTTTTTTTTTTTAACAAATTCACTTCTTTTTATGTTAGTATATTTTTAATTGGATGTACTGCACAATTGATGAAAACGATCTGGGGAAATATGACATCTAATTTATTTATAGGATAACTTATTTATAGTATAACTTGATTCCTTTAGTTATTTGCTTTTGTTTAACCATTGCAATCTATATGATCTTTCTACACTCATTGAAATCTATGTGATCTTTCTACACTCACTTATTAATTCTGAAGTTGTTTTGTAGATACTTTAGGATTTTCAGCATACACAATTATGAAATATATGAACAGGGACAGTTTTATTACTTTTTTCTAACACATATGACTTTTATTTCATCTGCCATATTTTACTGACAAAGTCTTCCTGTTTGATATCTAATATGGGTACTGAAACTGGACATTTTTCCTTGTTCTTAATCTTAGGAAGAAAACATTCAGTCTGTCACTATCAAGTATGATTTTAATCAGGATTTTTATAGATACATTTCTCAAGGTGAAACTGTCTCCTTCTTAATTCACTGAGTCTTTTTTATTAATGTATGCAGAATTTTGCCAAAATATTTTCTGTATCAATAAAAATGATCATGAGGGTTTTTTCCCCTTCTTTTGTCTGCTAATATTGCTTTCATTAACGTATAAATATTGAACCAGCTTTGCATTCCTGAGATTTGTCATGGGATATTTATTTTTTTAAGTAATTTATTTATTTATTTTTGCTGTGTTGGGTGTTCGTTTCTGTGCGAGGGCTTTCTCTAGTTGTAGCAAGCAGGGACCACTCTTCATCGCGGTGTGTGGGCCTCTCACTATAGCGGCCTCTCTTGTTGCGGAGCACAGGCTCCAGATGCTCAGGCTTAGTAGTTGTGGCTCACGGGCCTAATTGCTCCATGGCATGTGGGATCCTCCCAGACCAGGGCTCGAACCCGTGTCCCCTGCATTAGCAGGCAGATTCTCAACCACTGTGCCACGAGGGAAGCCCCGGGATATTATTATTTTTATAGACTGATGGATTGCTAAAATTTTTTGAGCATTTTTTCATCTAGTTTCATGTGAATTGCTATTTAGTTTTCTTGTACTGTACTCTCTCTTCAGTTTTGACATCAGGGAAATGCTGGCCTTATAAAATGAGTTGGAATGTCCTCTGTCCTCCTTCTCTTTTAATATCTGTGAGATCAGTAGTGATTTCTCATCTTTCATTTCTCATTTCTGTATTTGTGTCTTCTCCCTCTTTCTCCTCCCTTGTTTAGCATGCCTAGATATTTATCAGTTTACTTTATGTTTTCAGTGTACCAGATAGTTGTTTCATTGATTTTCTCTATTGTATTTCTGTTTTCAATTTCACTGATTTCTGCTCAGATTTTTATCACTTCCTTCCTTCTGCCTGTTTGGGGTAAATTTCCCATTTTTCTATAGTTTCCTAAAGTGAAAACATTGATTTCTCATTTTAGAGCTTTCTTCATTTCTAAAATATTCATTTAATGGTAAAAAATGCCCTCTAAGTATTACAATAGCTGTGTCCCAAAATTTTGGTATATTGTGTTTCCACTTTTGTTTATTTCAAAATATGTTTAATTTACTTTGAGATTTCCTCTCTAACCCATGGGTTATTTAGAAATGTAGTGTTTAATTTAAAAGTATTTGTTGATTTTCTAGTTATTTCTTTGTTTTGGTTTCTGCTTGATTCTGTTAGGGTTTGAGAACATATTTTATATGATTTATATTCTTTTAAATGTCTTAAGGTTTGTTTCATGGCCTAACACACTTTTTTGTTGGTGAACATACCATGCACACATGAAGAAACTGGGTATAGTGTTATATAAATATTAGGTCAAGTTGGTTGGTAGTGGATATCTCTATATCCTTACTGATTTTCTGCTTATGTGATCTGTCAATTATGGAGACAGGAATGTTGAAGCCTCCAGCTAAAATTATGCATTTGTCTGTTTCTAATTTTGAAGTGACCCATTCTTCATTATGTAATGTTCTTCTTCATCTCTGATAAATTTGCTGTGCTTTCTCCACAACTTTATTTTTAACTTATGTAACTCTCCATATTTAAATTGGGCTTTTTGTTCACAGTACATGGTAAGATCTTGCTTTTTTCATCTACTGTGACAATCTCTGTTTATAAACTGGTATGATTAGACAATTCTTATTTAAATAAGTTTTAATATAGTTTGATCTCAATCTGCCAACTTTTTACCTATTATGTTGATTGCATTTTTTTTCTTTGTTACTTGTTTCTTCTTATTCTGTTCTCTCTGGTTTTTATTGAGTATTATTTTTGAGTACATTTTATCTCATCTATTGATTTGTAATTTGTGCTTTTTGAAAAGTCTACTTATTAATCTTTCTAGAGTTTACAATATTCATGTGTAAGTAATCTGAATCCACATTCAAATAATATATACTGCTTCACATATAATGTATAAGTCCCTACAACAGATACTCCCAATTCTTCCCTTCCATCTTCATGTCATTGTCATATATCTTACTTTTACAAAAGTTATAAATATACAATGCATTGTTATCATCTTTGCTTTAGTCAGTTATCTTTAATAGAAAATAAAAATAAGAAAAAATTTTAAATACTTTTTTACCTTTATTTGTTACATTTTTACACTGTTAGTTTTTTTGTGTGTGGATCCAAGTTTCTCACCTAACTCATATTCCTTCTGCATGGAAATCTTCTTTAAAAAATTCTTGACTTTCCTCAGTTTGTTTTTGTTGTTGTTGTTTTAGTTTTGTTTTTGTTTTTCTGATTTTTAGAACGTCTTTATTTCTCCTTCATTTTTAAAGTATATTTTTGCTAGACATAGATTTCTGGGTTGGTAGTTTTATTTTACTTTCAACATTTTAAATATTTCAATTAATTTTCTTGCTTGTGTGGTTACTGATGAGAAATAAGCTGTAATTCTTATCCTATTGCTGTGTAAATAACCACCCCTCTCCCAGGGTGCTTTTAAGGTATAGTTTGTCTCTCTTTCTGTCTCTCTCTTTCTCTCTCTACTTTTCATCTGTTTGAGTATGCTATGCCTTGATACACTGGGGTTTTTTTTTGGTTTAGTTTGGTTTAGTATTTATTTTGCTTGGCATTCTATTCTCTAAGCTTCTTGGATCTGAGGTTCCGTGTCTGTCACTAACTTTGAAAATGTCTCATCCATTATTTTATCAAATATTTCTTCTACCTCATTCTCTCTTCTTCTGGGTTTCCAGTTATGTGCATATTACACCATTTAATATTGTCCCACAGGTCTTAGAGTCTCTATTCTTTTTTCTATTTTACCTTTTTTCTATGTGCAGTTCAGTACTTTTAGATTTGGTTACATTCTCTTCTAGCTCATTGATTCTTTCCTCAGCTGTGTTGAGTCTGCTAACAAGTATGTCAAAGGTAGTCTTCATTTCTGTTGTATATTTTTTATTTCTAGCATTTCCATTTGATTCTTATATTTTCTATTTCCATACTGAAAGTGCCTATCTGATCTTGCATTTTGTCCACCTTTTCCATTACTTCCTTTTACATATTAATCATTACTTTATATTTCCTCTCTGATAATTTCAACACCTGTGTGATAACTGTGTTTTGTTCTGATGATTGCTTTCTCTTTCAAGATTGTAATTTTTCTTTCCCTTTGGTATACCTAGTAGCTTTTTACCAAAAGCTGGACATATTGCACAGGATTGAAGATGCTGTGGCAAATGTAGGATTTTCTTGGAGATAAACTTGTTTCCTTTAAGGCCTTTAACATGCAGATTTGTGTTAATATAGGCCAGTTTAGACCTGTGTTTGAACATATTTTTTGTTTCTCTAGTAACCAGAGTGAATATTTGTTATTGTTAATGGCACCAGAGACTTCAAATTCCTCCTATTTGTGCCAACATTTGGACTTGTGTCTTCCATTTGTGCTGGTCTTTAGAGTATCTGTTTCTTTCATTTCTTTCAGCTGTATTCCACTGTTATTTGTACTCAAGTTTTGTTAGTGTGGCTGTGGGAGTGATGAAAAAGAGTGAGACTGATGTTTTCATTACTGACAGATTTTGGAGTCTGGATCTCAGGGGTGTGGCCTTCAGAAGAGTCTTATCCTTCTTTAGATGTGAAGCTTCTCTTTTTTTAATTCTTTCCATTCTTTTCTCCTGCATGCAGTGGTTATCCACAGATGTCTTTTAGCTATGGGTTTGAAGCACATCCCTTTGCAGATTGAGGATTTTCTCTTTTACCTTGGGGTGAAAAAAAAAAAATTGGGGGGATAGGATTTTGGTGATGTCTTCATGTTCTTCTGGTTACAATGATGTTCCGCTAGTGTGCTCAGAGTATAAACCTCCTTGTTCTTCTACCTACAGGTTAAGCCTTTTATTCATCTGCTGTTCTCCCTTCCCCAGGCAACACAATGGGGAGGGGGAGGGAGAGGGAGAAGGGAGAATCCTTTCTATGGATTCTCCATAGTTCTCTGTAATTATCATGAAATTCCTGAAAGAAAAACAAGCAACATTGTTTGAACCCCCTATGAATGTGACATCCCAAACTTCTTACTCTCAAACTAGCCCACACTTGACCTTTGTCAAAACATCTGATTTAATCTTCTACTGACTTAAATGCATCCTGTGGCATCTTCCCAAGGGATGAAAATGCTTGGAACTTGTTTCTCCAAAGGCACCTATCTCCAAATTTCAGGATGGTCATTTGACTTACAATTTTAGTCTCTATTAGGTCAAGAAAATTTTGGTTTTCATAGTTTCCCACTTTCTAACCTTCTACATCTCTAAACTAAAATCAGGAGCCTAAAAGTTTCATTATTTTTAATTTAATTTTCATTAAATTATCATATATTAAATGTATTTTGTTTTATTTTGGTGTGTAGATCTGAGTTTTTATACATGTACATATTTGTATAACCACAACCACAATAAAGATACAGAACAGCTCCATCACTCCCAAAACTCCCTTATACTATAGCTTTATAGTGACATCATCTTCCTGACCATATTCCTTGTCAACAACTACTCTGTTTATTATCACTATAGCTTTTACTTTTAGAGAATCTCAAATAAGAGGACTCATATGCTATGCAATTTCTTAAGATTGGCTTTTCTCATCCAAACTTATGACTTTGAGGTTTGTGCAATTTATTGAATTTATTGAATCTTCTTTTTACTGTAAGTAGAATTCCACTGCATGTATGTGTCACAGTTTATTCACCATTTGAAGGATATTTAGGTTGTTCCAGCATTGGGCAACCAAAAATAAAGCTGCTATGAATATTTGTGTACCTTAGTTACTTGTAAATATTTTTAAACACCAAATTTACCCTCACTAGAAAAACATAGCTTCATCACTGAAAGCATTCCAAAATTGTAGAAAAATTATGATTACAGAAAAAAATCAAACACACTAGCTACATATCTATTTAGTACCTCAAAGGAAAAACTTATGCAGAATTATATAAATCAGTATGTATTTATAAAGTCACTATTAATATGACATTAGAGTCTAATATTGCATGCCAAATGGTACTCTTGGCTGCACCAAAAAGTGGTTCCACGTTGGTTCCATCAATGAGTTCTTACTTGGATTTTATAAATTACACATGTATTCTTTTCCTGATGGTTTCCAGTATTACTGCCTGATGCCAAAGTAGCCTCCTTTCCTTTAGTCCCATTATTAGAGGAGACAGACTAAAATCAGAAGTCTCTTACCCATTAGAGTTAGTCCACAGATAAGAGTCAGACCTTTATCTATTGTGCACATAACTGAAGAAAAATAATATAGTGCATTATGAGTGGTTTTAAAATCCTGCTCATTCAAGTAAGGGAGAGAGAATACCCTATTTCCCTTCAAGAAGCGGACTCACAGGACACTAATATATTTCTTCCAAAATAAATAATCTGGGGCTTCCCTGGTGGTGTAGTGGTTAAGAATCCACCTGCCAATGCAGGGGACACAGGTTCAATCTCTGGTCTGGGAAGATCCCACATGCCGCAGATCAACTAAGCTCGTGCTCCACAACAACTGAACCTGTGCTCTAGAGCCCGAAAGCCACAACTGCTGAGCCCACATGCCACAACTACTGAAGTCCACATGCCTAGAGCCCGTGCTCCACAACAAGAGAAACCACCACAATGAGAAGCCTGCACACTGCAATGAAGAGTAACCCCTGCTCACCGCAACTAGAGAAAGCCCGTGAGCAGCATCAAAGACCCAATGCAGCCAAAAATAAATAAATTAAATAAATAAGTTTATAAAAAAAAAATCTTTGCAAAATCCACATTCACACTTTCAAACCATCTGTCTCTATTTTTTGTTGAGCCATTTGACTGATTCTTGGACACTAACTGAAGTTACTGATACTAACTTAAAATATCACATTTATTATATGGTAGTCCTTCAATAGAAGCTTTCAACCTAATAATTCTATCTTACAAGGTTGGCAACAGCAGTTATAGTCACAGTCACCCAGAGCTATAGCTGAAACCAGCAAAGGAATGGTCCAGGTCTCTAAGCTTTCATATCCACAGCCATAGCCCAAGAGACAACCATAATTGCTCTTAGTAGCTCATTTTGGCAGAAGTAAAAAAATAAAAATAATCTGTTGAAATAAATGAATGGAAGCAAAAGCCATGTTTGCTTACAATTTTTTTAAACTAAGTGTCTTTCTTATTAAAGAAATGAAACATAATGGTCATTTATTGCTAAGTCCTATAAACACCACATTTTTATTTAAAATAAAATAAACAACTCAGTTAAACATCACAATTCCATGATTAGGAGCCACCTCTATTTAACTGTCAAAACCATATGAGACAGGCACTGAACACAATTTGCAGACGGGAAAATGAAAGCATACAGAGATTAACTTGCTCAAGTTCACAGAGTTAGGGAGTAGTGGGCCAGAATTTGAATCTATCAGGCTAATGGTGACCGTGTAGTCTGCAGTTTACTCTGTCAAGTCTACTTCTGGTAACCAGTTATCAGATAATCACGACAGTAATTCTGTAGAAGCCAGAGAACAAACAACAAATTGTATGATAGCCACCATACACAGAGGCACATCCATATACCAGTCTATGGAAGCTGCCGCATCCATCTCTACACTCATAACCCAGAACTCCTTAGTAATTTCTATTGTAGCTCATGATGTTAGGAGTTAAGGATTTAGTTCGATAGAGTTGTCTACATAGGGTACATGAAGAAAGATGTGGAGAAAAGCATACATAACCTAAAAAAGCTGAAATCTTTTTGGCAATGAAAATTTGGGGAAAGATCTTGATTTACATCATTAATTTGAACAACTAGTGAAAAATCACAAACATGTTCTCTGAAATCAATTATAAGCTGCCTTGGGCTAATACCTCTGCTTTTGCTCATGAGGCTGTTTCACTGTACATATTTATGAGAGGCTATAAATTAAACCACAAGCTCTCTAATGGGCAGTTATAAATGGCTGTCTAATTGTCAGTTTAAACACACTCTATTCTAAATCAAAGTCATCATTTTCTCTTCTTAAATGTCTTTCAGTTATAGGAAGAGATGCTTAGAATTGTGGAAAGAATTTTAAGACTGAAATCAAAAGTCTTATGTTGAATTATATGTTTCTATTCAATCATCTATTAATTACATGATCTAAATAAAATAATGTTAAACAGAATATTGATCACTATTCTTAGTTAAACTTTCCCCCCCCCAAAGATATATTCAAGATGTAACCTGCCCCTTCATACCTGTGGATGTGACTTTATTTGAAAATTGGGTCTTTTGCAGACTTAACCATCTTGAGATGAAGTCAAGATCATTAGGGTGGGCCCTAATTCAATGCTATTATTTAATGACTGTTGTCCCGATAAGAAGGGGAAATTTGGACAGTGACAGACATTTATAGAAGAAGATGTAGAAACACAGAGGGAGAACAGCATGTGATGATGCAGGGAGAGATTGGAGCTATACAGCTGCAAACAAGGGACGCCAACAGCTGCTAGCACATCACCAGAAACTAGGAAGAGGCAAGAAATGATTCTCCTGCAGGTTTCAGAGGGAGTGTGGTTTTGCTGACAACTTGATTTTGGATTTCTAGCCTCCAAAACTGTGAAAAAATAAATTTCTCTTGTTTTAAGACACCCAAGCACTGGTGATTTTTTACAGCAGTCCTAGGAAATTAATACAATCACCTACTGTGTCTTATGCACCATAATATACTAATTTGCTTTCATGCATGTGTGTGTAGTGTAGGGTAGGTTTATTTTAAAACAGAATTTTAAAATAAAAATGATCATCAGATTTGATTAATTAAAAATATATCAAAAAAGTTAAGAAACTTGCCTTATATCATACAATTAGTCAGTAGTAAAGAGAGGATATAAATCCAAGTCTCTTTGCTCACAGACCTGTATTTTTCCCAATATTCTAACTACTTTTTAAAGTTGTTTGAAGAATTTTTATACTTTTAAAAAGAAACTTTTTATACTTCACTTCCTATGTTTTGAAGTATTATGAAAATCAAACAATAAAAAATATATAAAACACCTTGCAAAATATCTCACACATAGTAGGTCAGAAATTTTAATTACCTCCCCCTTTCTCACTAATCAGTTCTTTTATGCAACAGATATTTATCGAGCTCATGTTATGGTTCAGAGCAACTTAATCTCAAAAGCACCTGCAAAGGGCTTCCCTTCAGTCTTTTGTTTTCCTTTAGTTCAATCATCTTTCAACTAATTCTATATAAATCTTCAGGTAAATAAAGACCAATAATCTCTCTCACCATTACCCTATTATGGCTTATGAGAAAGAAAAATAAAACACAGTCACATATTATAAACAGTCTAGGAAAATCTTTGTCAAATCAGTGTTCTCCCTTCTTGCTGAACTCTGAGTTACCTCAGGTGGTCAGAGCAGCATCTGAATTTTGATGGAAATAGAAAGACTTGAAAGAAGAACAAACAGTAGGGTTGTATTAGGATTCTAAAGTCCCAAAGCACCAGTCTTTTTTCTTTTTCAATAGAAGCCAGAGAATTGATATATTTCATAGCACAAGGGGTGGCAACAGCTGTATCTATAACCTCCCTAACTAGAACCATAGTCATAGTCTCCAAGGCCATATCCTAAGCCCTAAGCCTCTAAAGCTACCACAGGCACAGCCATAGCTCAGGCCACCATAGTAGTTGCTAGGGTTGGAGATATATATATATATATATATATATATGTAATATGAATGTTGTTTTTTAGGTATGAATTTTATTATCTGCCCATAGACTTATATAGCTCAGAAAAGGGTGTGACAACAAAACCAGACTTGCATAATTCTCATTCCATGGCTCAATGACATGAATAAAATCTCATTAATCTTTTGTCTTCTAAATTTAGGACTGTCGACACAGATTCCAATGAAATGCTCTGTGTTTATGCTGACAATGAATGTGGTATCATCAAAGACTACACATAAGATGACTGATATCTGTAAAAACCTCTAGCCAGGTATCATATCTCATTGCTATTCAAAATAATGGGTACACTCTTCACTGGATGAAGTCAATATCATAGGAAACTATAACAAATTTTCCAGTTTTTAAGATTGAAAAAATGTTGGTGATACTTGTTCAAAATCCCCAAGTATGCCACTTTTCCACTTCACTCTACTCCATTAAGAGTTTGAACAATTTATTTTTTTCCTACTAAAATCGAGTTGCTTAAATGTTCTGCCATAATCAAGTTTCTCCTCTTTTTATAAAATAAGTTGTTGTATTATTTTTGACAATACACTTAATAGTATTTTCCCAAAGGCCTGACAGTGAATTTTGCATTGAATGTCCATTCAATTTACTTGATTTGTTGGGGTCATATGAGAATTCAGCACAATTTCTTTTTTTTTTTTTTACTTTATTTTATTTTTTTTAACATCTTCAGCACAATTTCTTTTTTAACACTTGATCTTCAGTTTACAAAATCATCAGCAAAGGAAACATGACAAAAAAATCATCCTAACACAACACTCTTGTTTAGATACTTTAGGAAAATGGAAATGGAATGGTGTGTCCATTTACCTTTATGTCGTATTTGTCTGGGACTTGTTGGATATGTTTGTGTCAAAGGAAATACAAATCAGTGAAAAAAATCCGTGTCATTAAAGATAATTAGGTTTCCTCTGATAGTTGTCTACTTATTGGACCACAGCTCCAAATTTCATTTTATAATAAAAACATCAAGGAGACAGGATTTGAATTATTTAGTAGATATTAATTATTAGTACTAGAAAGATAATATGAAACAACAGTTTTATTGCTGATGGGTCAACAGGAAACATTTTTATATTCAAACTACAAAATGTAAATTTAAATTATGCATCAGTTATTTCACAAATGAAATGAATGTCCTTTTTTCCTTAAATGGTAGACGTGTCAACATTATAAAACTTCATCTACCTAAGACATCTGTAAGTAAGCCCTCAAATCTTTGACCTTTTGATCTTCTAGTGTGAAATGTCCTAAAAAGGCACCAATTATATTACTTCCTGAAGGAATTCTCAGACACAGGATTAACCCAAGGTGAAACACATATGATAAAGAGCAAATCTCTTTGACCTACTAGGAAATCTAGAGATCAGAATTTTCATTTTTAAAGGTAGCAGAATTTCATTTGAAAGATATACTTAGTACAAAAATTTTTAAACATCTATGTATTTTTCTGAATAAGCTACACCAAAAAGGCTTTGCAAAATAATTTATTTATAAAAATTAGTAATTCGAAAACACTTTCACATGCATATCTTCCTCTTACCCTATCAATAACTCTCTGATTTTTGCTGAGAAATATTATTTTCTTCTTTTTATAAATATACTTTGCTTTTGGAAGTAGAATTTTGCAACTTCATAATCATTTATGAAAGACATTAGCCTTAAGGTTTTCTTAAAGTTATATAAACAAACAAAGAGGCTTTAGTTTGACTTGTATCACTTCACTCCTGATTCAAATTATCTGAAGGGAATATATCAAAAGTCAACTTTTTTTTTTTTTTTTTTTTTTTTTTTTTTTCCTTGCGTTATGAGGGCTTCTGACTGTTGTGGCCTCTCCCATTTGCGGAGCACAGGCTCCGGACGCGCAGGCTCAGTGGCCATGGCTCACGGGCCCAGCCGCTCCGCGGCATGTGGGACCTTCCCGAAACGGGGCACGAACCCCCGTCTCCTGCATCGGCAGGCGGACTCTCAAGCACTGCGCCACCAGGGAAGCCCCAAAAGTCAACTTTTAAGAATCAAAATATTCAGTTAAAAATACAATTTGGTTTCTAAACAGGATGTTGGAAATCAATTGTTAATGCCTTGCCCATTCTTCAGCTAGTACTTTAATTCTGTCATTCGAGATCCTATTCAGTAACTTATTTGGATCACAAAATTTTATATATATATATATATATTTTAACAAATATTAATTAAGCACCTCTCTGTGTTGGGTAGTATATTAATACAAGGGGTTCATATAGACCCTGACCTCAAAGCCTGCACTATAATAGAGATACTAATTGTCCATCCCACCAATCCACAATTACTATGAAAGGCAATAACAAAAATGTTCCATATTTCTCCAATCCAGGAAATAAACATGGAATAGCTTGTTTTTAGATCCAAATTCACTGTCTTAATAAAAAAGGTACAATTTTATTTCACAACAATTTGACACACTTAACTATTAAGTTAAGAAACAGCATACATTTTTCAGCATCTAAAGGTCAAGAGAAAATGCTTGTTTATTTTATTAAAGGTGATTTCCTTATTTTTGTACTTGAAAGAAAATGATCAGCAGTAACATGAAGTCTGGTTGAATAATGAGAAATTATTTTGCCAGTTTTAGTTCCAATTTTACTTTAATAAAAAGATTAAAAGTAAATGATTTGTGGGCTTCCCTGGTGGCGCAGTGGTTGAGAGTCCGCCTGCCGATGCAGGGGACGTGGGTTCGTACCCTGGTCCGGGAAGATCCCACATGCCGCGGAGCGGCTGGGCCCGTGAGCCATGGCCGCTGAGCCTGCATGTCTGGAGCCTGTGCTCCGCAACGGGAGAGGCCACAACAGTGAGAGGCCCACGTACCGCAAAAAAAAAAAAAAGTAAATGATTTGAAAATTCACCAGGAACCCAGTTTCCCCGATAAGCATGTGAATGTTAAAATTAAGTTTCAGAAAAATGCCTCCAAAACTCATCAAATAACCATCTGGTAGAAAAAGGCACTTAAACAAGAAACCATAATATAAACTGAACAGTTTTATTTCCATCTTTATGAAGAACTTGTTTGAAATAAACACTCCATGAACTACCCATATGATGAGAAACTTCAGTTTATTATTTTGTCTTTTAATGTAATTGTCATATCAGCTCTCCCCATATCTTCTTCCAAGTGTACCAAGTCATTGTACTAGCTTTTAGAAAACATGCTTTTTGATATGCAAAGCATCTGAAAGCTATCACAAAAATGTTGTTCATGGGAAGAGGATGAGGATAGAAAGTGATATCTAGCATTGCTATAGCATAAGAAATTGAAAAGATCTTGGATACCACCTAAAATAGTGATTTGCCAAGAAAGTTTTGACTAATAGAAAGTCTGAGGATCTAAACAAATTTATTAAAACAAATTATCTAAAAGTATACCCCAGGAAACTAAACTGGTAAATGCACTCCAGGAGTTTTAAATTTAGACAGTCCTAATGCTTACTTTTGAGAAAAAATACCTTTTAAGAAGTAAGACCCTCACTCTATAGGTAGGGAAACAGGAAAGCCAATTAAATCAGTTAACTTTTCAAGGAAGCAGAGTAGACTTGTATACATATATATGTATATATATGAAATATAAAATGTACTTCTTTCAAGATAAAATTGACCTGATTATATATAAAGAACATTAGAAATTTGAAAATTCACTGTTGTGTACAGGAATGTATTTAATGCACCCTTTGTACCTTTCATCTTACTATAAATATTATTTTGTATCAGCTTAAACTTTTTTATTTTAAAAACGTTCTCTTTGGTCACCATAGATTTATTGTGCCATAATAAACCTGAGAGTAAAAACCATGACTATTGGAATAAAGTTTGCAATGTTATAATTTTTTAAGTAATAGAAATAATAGTGTACAGATGATTTTATAAAAATGAAATCACACACAAAATGCACTGGAAAAAAATGAAAGATGGGATACATGAAAGTATACAAGCGTTTAGTCCATCTTATTCTCCCATATCCTCAAGACTCAGAACAATGCTCAGGACATGGAGACATGAAGTGAACATTTGTTGAATCAAATTCATTATTGAATCAAACATTGTTGAGTCAAAACACCAATTCAAAGAAAAGGAGGGTAACATCCTGATTGAAATCCCATATACCCATTAGAAATGTACTAAAATGAATTGATACAGCCATGCTCCCTATGCCAATTAAATATGTTCATTTAAAAATTTAAAATACAGGTTACACTTGATCACAGCAGATGTTAGTGACTAAATAAAAATGAATGAACCCTTGATTCAATGGAAAGATTCCAGATTCTTCCAGAGGAAGAAACTAGTTCCTTTGGAGCAGGAAGCCAAAAAATTATTAATATTTTCTAAACATCAAGAAAAATGTTCACATCACTGAAAGATATGAGTAACAGCATGGGAATAGAAAGAGTTTGAGGATCTACAAGTTTTTAGTATAAGCCAGAAAAGCCATATCCTCCATAGCATGATGGGCCGTAGCAGCTATATCTGTAGCCTCCATGGCTACAGCCATGGCCCAGTCTGCAGAAGCTGCTGCATCTGCAGCCCCGGCCATAGCCTAGGTCACCAAAGCCTCCACAGCCGAAGCCCAGGCCTTTGCAATAGTTGGCATAGTAGCTCATGTTGTCAAGTATTAGAGATCTGATGTAGTGCTGAAGAGGGATTTCCTGAGTGTGACCATCTCTAGCTTCCCTGAATGTTTTTATATCCTCAGTAGTACGACTGGTAAACAATGACAGGTGATATTATTTCCACATAACAGAACAATGTAAAGTCTTAAAATTACTTTAAATTGTTCTTTTCTTACTTACCAAAGGGTCCAAATTTTTGTTAAAGGAATTTTGGTAATAACAATTATTTTTTAATGAGTTTGCATTTCTAAAAACAGAATGTTTCCAAGATGAAAAATGATTATAGCCCCTTCAGAGACCATACTGCACTGGTGTTCTAGTTAAAATTGTCTAATCTGGTTGATAGCTTCCAGTGGTCCTATAATTACATAACCTCAGATTGCTTCTCTTATTCCATTGTCTTAGCTACTGTTCATTCCCAGAACCCAAGACCTTTTATCCATGGTGGTCAGGGCATAGTCACAAAGTCATTAGTGATTTCCAGATAGTCAAATTAAAAAACACAAAAACAAAACCAAAAAAAACCTTCTTGGTTCTTTATTTTGTTTTTTGTTAGTTATTTGGTTTGTTTGAACCTTCCTTGGCATTTGCCCTCCTCACCCATTCATTCTTCTTTTAAAGTTTTCTTCCCTTATTTTCTATGGCAAACGTTCAATTAGCTTTCTCTTTCAATTTCTTATTAGTCTTCTTCCCAATTTCTTATTCCTTTATTAACTCTAAAAGTGCCCCTTTTCCTCCATATTCAATGTATACACTTTTCCCATGGAATTTCAATAAATATTGTGTTTAATAACCGTGCTTATACCGATTACTTTCAAAAGGCTTCTCTAAATATCAGCTCCATCAATTTGACTATTTACTGGATATGTCCCATTTGAATTGCATTCAAATTTCATGTTTAGTACTAAATTCATTTTTTTTCTCACAAAACTGCCTCTTGTCTGTATATTAGTCATTCAAATCACATACCAGAGTATGATCTTGGAATTAATTCTCTTTCATATTTTATGAATATCTTCCCTACTCAGTGCATATTACACCACAGCAACTAAACCATGTAAATGATAATTCATTAATATTCATGTCTGTTCATTGTTTTCACTTAATTCAGTTCTCTACCACTTTTTCCTGGATTAATGTAAGAGCCTCCCCACCAGTCACACTTCCCCAAGGCAGGGCCCTCATCTGATCTGTTCTCCATACTGAGTCCAAATGAACATTCTGAAACACAAATCTGATCATTTCATTTTTCAGCCATTATACCTAAGTCATTAAGGAAAAATTATACTCCTAAATTCACAAACAAGGTATTTCATCACCAAACATTTTTCTCTATCCTGGTCTCTAACAATCTACCATATATTTCACTTGATTCCATACATAAATAACAAAGACATTATTAATCCACTGCATGCTTTTGAGACTTTACAGGAGCTGCTCCTTCATTCTGGAATCTTCTTTTATACTTATTTACCCATCTTATTCCAACCCACCCTTCAAAAGATAGGTCAAGTAGCACCTTCTCCAAGGACTTCCCAAGCTACTTCTACCTCTGCCTGATTTAGAAAATCCTTCAGAGTGCTACCAGATGCCCTGGATAAAAGACTGCCTTTGCATTTCATCAGATTTTAGTATACCAATTTGTTTACTGCCTTTTCCATTACATTATTTACTCCTTCAGGGCAAGAACACTTATTATACTCATATTTTATACTTTTGTGAATGGAATGGAGTAGGCAATATATTGTTAGTTGAATTAATAAATTATTAAATGAACAGATCCATAGGAAAAAAATAGCAAATATCTCTAACAGTCTCATCCACAAATTCAGAGATGCAAGAAGTGTTCAAGTATACAAAGTATATAAAAAAAACAACAAAAATAATTATTGAAGCATTCAACTAATAACTTGCCCCTCCAGAAGCAGAAGAAAACTTTAATGAAATACTTCATATTAAATTAAATATTAAAAAATTAAATGTAAAAGAGATAAGAAGAAATAAAATGAGTTGAAAAACAGGAAAGAAATTTTTTAAAAGATAAAATCATATCAGAAGGAAGACCAAGTTCCAAGATGCAAAAAGAAGTTTGGATTCAAATGAAAACAAATGATTCCATTGAGGAAAAGCAGGAAAATAATAAGGTAGAAAAAGTTATTTGATATTTGATTAAGTAAGCGATACTAGTTGACATTCATTATTCAAAACTGAAAAATTAGCAAAAGTTTAATAAAAGAAAATGAGGAGCTAAGGACATTTTTTACAAAAAATACATAATTAATCACTGACAACCCCTAAAAAATGTATCAAAACATTTCTAAATAGCTAAAGATATTTTTTAAATATTGAGTAAATAAAATAAAATATATAGAGAAAGAAGCAGAGTAAATATAACAGTACAATAGTAATTATAACAAAAAATAGATTTTTAGAGCTGACACTAAACCTAATGGAAACTTAATAAATATGAACTAGCTTAATTTACCTCTTAAAATATTATTTGGACTCAAAAATTTTTTTCAAGAGAAAACATTTAAACATTAAACATTATTTTCAAGAGAAACATTTAAAGCTGTTATTAAGAAAGTCTAATAATAGAAGTATCAAAATAATTCAATAATGAGAAACCACTAGGCAATTATTGAAAAGGATAATGACAATACCAATTGCGCACAAGAATGAAAAGCAAAAAGAACACTCATTCATTGTTGGTGAGAAAGCAAAATGGTATAGCCACTATATGAGACAGTTTGACAGTTTTTTAAAAAGCAAAATATCATATAATCCAGCAACCTTTCTCCCTGATATATACCCGAATGATTTGAAAATTTTTGTCTATTCAGAAACCTGCATGTGAATATTTATGGCAGATTTGTCATAATTTCCAGCAACTGGAAGCAATATCCTTCAAGAAGTAAATGGGTAAACAAATACAGTACATCCATACAATGAACCCAGCAATAAAAAGCATTGAGTTATCAAGATGAAAAGATACACATGAATCTTTTATTAAGTAAGTTTCTGACAGTGAAGAAACTTGACAAACAGTATCTCAGAGAGCTCAAAATCAATATCAACAGTGAAAACTTGTGCTGATAGCATTCCTGATATGATGGAATGAAAATAGCAATTTACCTCTGCCACATTCCTTGCAAACACCATAATTCATTCCAATCATGAGAAAAACGTTGAATGGATCCCAGTTGAAGGACTTTCTACAGAACACTTGACCAGTTCTGCTGGAAAATTGTCAGGGTAATTGGGGCTAGGGAAAGTCTGAGAACATGTCTTGTGAAGAGGAGCAATGACTAAATGCACTAAGGTACCCTAGATGGTATCCTAGAAAAGAAAAAAATATATTAAATAAAAACTAAAGAATTCTGAATAAAGTATGGACTTTAGTTGGTAATTATGTATCAATATAGATTTATTATTAGTTGTAACGGTGCACCGTACTAAGGTAAAATGTTAATAATAGGGCAAATTGGGTGTGGGATTTATGGGAACTCTCTGTGCTATCTGCATAATGTTTTCTGCAAATCTACAACTGTTCTACAAAATTATCTTTTTAAAAATGTATAGGCAAATATATATATCAGTCAAAGGAGAATGAAAAAGCAGTTGTTTGTAACTCTCTTATCAAAGTAGAATCTAACCAGATGATAAAACACAACAATGGAAGCCATCGTATAAAGTTAAAGACACTTTAAAATAAAGAAATAATGGCTACAATTATATATGAAAAAACAACACGGCAACCACCTTTATAGAGCAAAATATACTAGAGATGCATGGAGACATAAACAACACAGCAATGCCAGAACAAGACAGATAAAATGGAAAAGCATAAGTAATAATATAGAGGACCAAAATAATATAAACAATAGTGACAGACTTTAAAATTATATATAACTTTACATTTTGATAATAAAAAATTAAAATTATTCTCAAGTACGTATGAAACATTACAAAAATGTATTATACCACAAAGAAAGCATTAAGAAGTTCCATGAAGGGAATATTATTAAAATATTCTCTAATAATAATGTAACACAAGTAGAAATTAATAAATATAAATCAATAAAAACCCAGAAATTAAAACAAACACAAAACTATGGAATCTTGAGTGAAAAAAATACAAACAAATCACAGAATTTTTAAATGGTGATAATGATAGTGAAAATGCTACATATTATAATATGGGGTATACATTACAAAGATAGTAGAAAAAAATTTAGTTTTAAGCACATATATAAGTAAAACACAAGTATGCAATAAAAGTACAAACAAGTAAACTGAAAGAAAGCAGAAGGAAGGTATAATAAAGATCAAAACAGCTATTGATCAGATAAAGCACAGAAATTTGTAGACAAACAATAGAATAATTAATTACACAAAGTTATGGTCATTGGAAACAAATAAAAAATAGAAAACTACCAGCTAAATTAATTTTTTAAAGGAAGAAGAAAACTATAAATAAATTGAAGTAATATATATATATATATATATAATATAAATGTAAGTAAACATATATAATTACAGAGAGAAAGAGAGACAGACAGCAAAAGAGAGGGGGAAATCTTCTTTGTAGACTTTTACTCAAATAAATTTGAAAATCCCCTCAATACTCTGTAATGACCTATATGGGAAAAGAATTCTAAAGAGAGTGGACATATGTACATGTATAATTGATTCACTTTGCTGTACTGCAAAACTAACACAGCACTGTAAATCAACTGTACTCTAATAAAAATTAATTTAATGTTTAAAAAAAATTTTTAATTGAAAACCCTGAATAAGATACATAATTTTCTAGGGGAAAAGTTTTACTAGAATTGAACCCATTAGAGATAGAAATATTAAAGACTAATTTTTGAGAAGAAAAAGAAAGAACTGCTCCACACACAAAAAGCTGGAGGTTCCATTAATTTCAAAGGCTAGTTTACCAAAAATTCTAAGACATAATCCTTATGCAACATAAATTGTTCAAGAGCACTGAAAATGAATGAAGTCTCCAGATATGTTTTTTGAATCACTTATCTAACATTTATCTAAATTCAATCAAGAAAAAGGCACACATGAAAGAAAATTACAGACTAATATTACTTCTGACTACATATGCATAAATTCTGCATATATATTAGCAAATAGAATCTAATACCATCATAAAAACAATACATCATAAGGAAATGGAGTTTACTTGAAGAATATAAGTGATGTCGATATAAGGACACTCATTAATATAATGCATTACATTAATTGATTCAAGGAGAAAAATCATATTACTGTTTCCATAAATGCTGAATAACTTTTGGCAACTTTCAACATTCATTCCTTATAAAAGCATTTAAGAAAATAAGAATTGATGGTTAATTTTCTAACATAATAAAATTGACTTAAAGTTAGCATTTTAGGTAACTGTGAAACCCTAGAGGCATTTCCACAAAATTTAGGAGAAAGGCAAAGATGCCTACCCTATGCACTAGTATTAAACTTTGTCCTGGAAATATTAGCAAATGCAGTTGGGCAAAAAATATCGATAGATGAGTAAGAACTAGAAAAAGGTTTTAAAAAGTAAAACTATCTCTACTTGCAGGCAAAACAGTAGCATATCTGGAAAAACCCTTGTGAATCAATGATGAAACTAACTCAAAAACTAAAATGATTCATCAATAACACAATATAAAATTGTCAAAGAAAATGAATAGTTTTCATATACACAAGGAAGTAAGAGATATCATGATAGAGAAATACCTATTAACAAAAGTAAAAAAATATATAAAATATTTCAGAATACACTCAACAAAAAATTGCAAAACCTATATTCAGTGTTTTAATTCCTGAAAGATTTAAAAGTAGACTAGAATAATTTTTTTAATACTCTGTTGAATGGATGATTCAGTATCATAAGGATGTAATGTTAATGTAGTAGATCAACTGCTTATAAGGCTAGTAAGAAGGTTAAAAGACAAAAGTAGTAAAAAATAATTCTGTTCAGATATTTTTATTATAATTTCACTGAATCTATAAATCAAATTTGGCAGATAATAATGATTCTTCTGATCCACAATCATGATATATTTTCCTTATATTTAGACCTTCTTTAACCTCTATAAGTATGTTTTAATATTTACTATTAAGAAGAATTGCACATTTCTGTTAGATTTATTAATAGGTGTGCAACCACAAAGGTTTAACTTGTCATATTCTCATGGTACACAAGTCTGACACAGCATCAACATTACTAATGGAGAGCAAAGGACTCAAAAAAGGAGCAACAGTATTCTCTGCATGAACATATGACAGACCTCAAACTACAAGATATGGTTTTCAGAATCCACTTTTCCACAAAAGACACATTTTTATTTCCAAGTGAGGAAAGCTAATAGGCAAGAGAAGGTTTCAGATAAGTCAGCATCTAAAGTTTGATATTCACATAGCCTTCATCTGGCTACATTACTAATTTCCAATCTTCAACACAACTGTGGTCCATAAATTTCAGATTCATTTACAGTGAACAATCTAGATAAAACATATCTAGCATTCTAGGAATGCTAAAAGCTTTTACACTTTTAGCATTCCTAGAATAGTCAACTGTTGGATAGAATAACCCATTGAAAATCCTCATGATTCATTTTCACTTTTAGTCAGTAAATTCCATCACTCACCAAAGGACAAACTTGCCTCAGATACCTCTGGCCTTAAATTAGTATTTTGGGAAGAGTTTTAATCATAGATTTAATTTTTATATGAGAGAACTATTCAGATTTTTTTCCTCTTGGGTCAGTTTTCATAAATTTAATTTATTACAATAATATACATTTGAGTTCAAGATAAATGGTTTTTGCTTCTATTTTAGATTTTTTATTTTATAAAATATTTTAAATATACCAAAAAGAAGAAAGAATAAATATTACAACAAATATTATCTACTTAAAAATTGTTAATATTTTGATAAAATTCTTTCATGTTTATTTTCTCAAGAGTTCTAAAATAATTTACTGCAAGCTAAAGTTTTTCCTTATCATTTTGTTTTGAAATTAACAACAAACTTTCCAAAGAATAATGAATTAAAAAACAATACACTAAAATTTGATTATCATCACAGAGCCTCTTCAACCTTAAGACATAGAATCCCTGTGTTTGGCCAGCAAAGAAAAAGATAGATATTGATAATGAGGAGGAAGAGGAGAATGATAAAATAAAGGAGAAGAAAATGAGGAAAAGGAGAAGGAAGAGGTAAGGGGAAGAAGAAAGGAAAAAGAAGAAGGAGGAAGAGATAATTATGAAATAAGACATATTGGTAAATTACTTAGCTATAAGATGAAAACGTTGCCATGGTTGATGATTGTATTAATACATCACAGCAACTTAAATTTGATTAAAAATTGAAGTTTAAAATACATTTACTATGTCAGAAAAAGTTTATTATTAGACATCGGATGCTAAAAGGCAAAGACTTGCTAAAGTATAGTGACCCTTCATCCTATATAGAAGGAGAATCCCTGAGAGCATCACTAATCAAACACCAACATCTAGTTCATAAAGTTGTCTTCACATTAATGTCAGAAACCAGGTGGTCCAAATAACAGTTTCATTATCAAGACAGGATAAATGAAGAAAGCAGGTTATAGAATAAAGTTTTCTAGATGAATCAGAGTCTTGCAGAAGACGAAGTCCACAAATTGTAAATCTTCATATAATTATTCAGTAGAAGCCAGAACACCAGTATCTTCTATAGTAACATGGATGGTAGCAGCCATATCCATAACCTCCATAACCACAGCCATAGCCCAGCCTGCGGAAGCTGCCACATCTGCAGCCATAGCCATAGCCCAGGCCACCAAAGTCTCCACAGCTGTAGCCCAGGCCTTGGCAGTAGTTGCCGTAATAGCTCATGGTGTCGGGAGTGGTGAGTTTGACTTGGTATTGTAGGTCAGCTTTGGGACTGTGACTGCGCAAGTGCATTTATATATGCTGGTGGGTGGGGAAAGCCACACCTCCAAATATCACCCAATAGAACCCATTATTTGAAAACTATGTCAACTATCTTGTTTCCTAACTTCAAACCACGCCTTCCACTTGTTTCGTGACTCCTTATTTAAAAGTTATGTGACACATTTTATTTTCTGTTTTATTTGAATTCCTAGAAAATTATTTTACTGTTAATAAGACACTATTGTGTTTATAATTCCCAAACTTGTTTGGGTTTCTGAGTTTCAATCTCCATAAACAAATTTCTATAAGCTTCCATTATTCAAATTGCATCGTATGAGATTGCATTTACCCTCTAATTATACCCTTCCCTTTGCTGTTCCATGGCTGTTGACTCTTTTCTAAATTATGGGTGTTATCTTTCTTCTCCGAAGAATTCACATAAATTGAACTATAATTTTCTCCAAAATACTAGCCCTATGAAAAATGACAATCAACTATGATGTATGTCTTAAAACAAAGTGCTTTTAAAGTCAGCTGAGAACCCCATTTAGTAGTGCAGTGATGTCATTTAATTTTTAAAAGAGCCACAAACTGAAGGCAAAGGAATTCTCAATCATCACATTTCAGGTACAGTAAACATGCTTGGTATATACCATTGAAGATTGCATAAAAAGAGTTCCTCTAATCACTATAAGTAGCTTAGCTCCCTACCCCCAACTATATTCTTATTCCAGATACTAAATTCCATGTTATGATAAAATCATAAAATTTCAGGTTTCAGAGAAACTTGGGGTACTGTTTTCTTTGTCCTTTATTATTTTATAAACAACTGAGAAACCTGCAACTCAGACAAACAATTATACAACAATGATCTTTAGTGATAGTTGAGAACTAAAACCTTAGTTCATCAGGTAAATTTGAAATTTCCGCACTGCAGGTTAGGGAGTTTATTTTCCCATAGTGCACAGCTGCCTTATATTTTTGTTTATTCCCCTGTTTATTCTCACTATCGTTAGATATAGATGCAAGTGAACTGAAAACAGTATATTCAGCTTGTCCCACTTTAAAAAAAAAAAAAAACCTCAAAATAATTGAATATCAAAAAGAGTATTGATGATTTTTGAACTTCCTTTACACTTACTACACTGGTTTTCCCTACCAGGTAATTAAGAGTACAGTGTGATTAGGTGTTTATATATTTCTATATTGATGGAACTTTCAAACTACAAATTGAAGGAAATTATTAGTGGTAAAGAAGTGCTCTATTTGAATCTACTTTAGCTGGAAGAATTTAGTTTCAATAAAATTTAAGGCAAATTTTTAAAAAAAAACTATTGTCTTTGGTCCTGGTCATAACCCGATAAGACCCGTCATTTTGCTTTATCATCAGTAACAGAGGTTCTCATGTGATTCAACCTAGGAATTACTTCCTATGTTCTTCTGCTTCAGCTCCTAAATGAGAAGCAAACCTCCAGCCCTAAATTTTGTCTGTACATGAAACACCAAGTTATCTGCCTCCTCTTCTCATTCTCAGCCCACACTGCCTCCTACCCAGCACAGAAGGAACCAAACTCTCCCCCATTCACTCTATGAGTCACACTGGTTCCTGTAGAAAGACACTCTTTCGTTTTTGTGAGATACTACTGCCCTCGTATCTTAAGATTTTGACAAATATCCATGTTAAGGAATCATTTTATTTCTTATAACAGTGATTTACTTTGTCTTTAATCCATATATGCTTTTTAACTATATTCATATAAAAGTCAGTCTTATTCTGTGGTTTTGAAACAACTGTGGAAAAATTTAACAAACTGTAATGGGTAAGGAGAAAATCCAATTCCCTCAAAATGTCTTTCAACTCAGTAGACTCTGGGCATCAGACAGTTTGTCAAGGTAATAATACATAAGCTTTCTTTTTCCCATCTTTGCACCTCCAATAGCTGCAAAATAAGTGCAAGAACTTGTAAGCAATTTAAAAATTGCCGCAGATCTTTGGTGATCCAGAAAAAGGAATTTTTTTGGATGGTTCTCGATGGAGAATACACATGTAAATGACACATTGATTGGAAAACAACCATATAGGATACTTCTAGACCTTGTGTGTCATATACACTTTCATTCTTAAAGTAAACTATGATAATAGATAATATTTAATAAGCAATTAATAGGAGCCAGGCACTATCTAAAGGGTTTTTTTTTAAGATTTTTTTTTGATGTGGACCATTTTTAAAGTCTTTTTATTGAATTCATTACAATATTGTTTCTGTCTTATGTTTTGTTTTTTTGGCCCCGAGGCATGTGGGATCTTAGCTCCCTCACCAGGGATCGAACCCACACACCCTGCATTGGAAGGCAAAGTCCTAACCACTGGACTGCCAGGGAAGTCCCCTACTATCTGAAGTTCTTTACATGTATTGAACTCAAACTCAACACAATACTTTGTAGTACTATTACTATCCTGCTTAATTATCTGCACAAGGTCACACAGCTAATCAGTGGCTGAGAGGAGCTTCAAAACCAGTTTTCTGGCTCAAGAACCTGTGTTTTTTGAGCTCACCGTATGTGGTTCATACAGGATACTGTCTCTATTGTCAGGTGAGGGTAAAGTTGTTTGACCTTCAGAAGGAGCACAACTTCAGAGAAAACTCTTAAACATTTAAACAAGAAACACTTAAACTATTTAAGCAAAATATAATTGCTTTTACAAAGAAATAAAAGTAAACATTTTAAATATTTTGTTCTAAATCTACTTTAGTTGACTTAATAAAACAAAGCGTGCTACTCATAGCTTAGCTTTTCTTAATTCTATAGAAACCCTATCATGAGTATTGATTAATGTAATACTGGCATTTAGAAATATATAAGGGAGTTGTTAGCCTGCTGAAGGCAGCCTGCACAACCCTTTGGGGTTAATCCATTCAACAAATATTTACCTAATGATCACTATTTCTCAGGCATTAATATACTCAGGGTTAAAAAGGAAAACTAGTCCATGAACATCATGGAAGCTACAGTCTAGCATAAGATGAGATATTAAAGCATTGATATACAAGTATTATATAACAAGTGGACTTTGTGCGAAAAAGAAATGAATGGAAAATGAAATAAACAAGGAGCTCTCTTTGGAGGTCTGGGCAATTGTCTTGCCTGTGGTACAGTCTGGAACATAATCATGGGATATTGACTTGTTGGAAGACTGGGTTATTGTCCTTTAGCTAAATGTCTACAGAGCACCGTGTGATTCCAGATTTGTGGTTCTACCTCTCTACATCAAGACCATCTTGCTTCTTCATTGTTAGCTCTTGATATTTTCAAGTGATTTGACACAAACAAAATGATTTGTTTCTGTTAATCAGAAACTTCTCCTACTGCTTCATCCTTCTGCACTTGAAAACTGTGTTTTCTCTTTTATCTATGTGTTCTATTTTAATATGATATTTTTAATAGTTTTCATTATTTTCCTATTTCTTTATTGATCTTTCTCTTCAAAATGTCAGTGGGACTTATATTAAAAACACACTTCTCTCCTTGGGTTTGTGTTGCATCTCATGAAATTGTAAATTGTCCCTCTAGAAACATTTACTGAATGTCCAGTAAGGTTCAGACACAGGCTATACCTTGAGTATACATCACTGAATAATGCACCCTCTTACTCTCTGCTTCAAAGAATATCAGTAGTATAACTTTCCAAATGTCACTCTTTGGTTATCCTTTTTCCCTTCATACAATCCACAGTATTTTTAGGAACTTCTATGTCTATGACTAGAATAATAGTACAGGGAGTTTCACATCTTAGTACTGGCTGAAAAAATATCATTTATCACATACATGCACACCTTATATTTAAATTTAAAAAATTATATTACTAAACATAAGTAATGAAATATATTAGCAAATTAATTACTTTGCATTTACTCTGCGTAGCTGAAAAAAAAATCATCACCTTGTAAAACTTTGAAGATTAGCTACATCACAAATATGTTTCCTCTCATCCCAACTGAATACTCAACTCTGCCCATAAACCTGTTTATTGGACCTTCCCCCATATGCACAGTCATGCCAAGATCCGTCTGTCTTTTAGAACACCTTCTCACTCTCCTATTCTCTCACTCTTGCCTACCACCTCTTCATTTCACAGAGTAGTCACCATCAGACAGTAACTGGCAACTCCCCACCTTCTCTCTCTCATCAGCACACTTACTCTCTTTGAAACTTACCTCAAATTCAATATGTGAAAAAAATTTTAAAGACAAAAAACACCAATCATCTTCCCTTTCACCCACCATGTGGTCAATGGTTTTGTTTTGTTTTGTTTTGTTTCTCTCTTCCTTGCTGTTTCTATGTTGGCTCACAACTTCAAAAATCGCCAGCTATCAAAGCCAGGAGCCTGGATTTATACCTGAGTCCAGCTTCTTTTTCTGCTTCCTCCAAATTCAAATTAATTGTCATTCCTTCAACAAATAATAGAGAACATTTACCTACTTATCTTGGAAACAAAGTAGTACAAAGAAAAACAAATCCTCCATCACCAGGGGGCTAACATTTTACTGGGGGCGATAGACCATCAACAAATACAGACTTAATTTAGTCATTCGCTAAATATTTACCAAATGGCTACTTTGTGCTCAATATTTTTTTTAGGCACTGGAAAAGATATTTCACAGTAGTAAACAAAGCTGACAAGAGCCCTCTATTCCAGAAGCTTACATTCTAGTGGGGAGTAGGGCAAATGACCCAGCAATCAGGCAATCAATAAAAAGAGTATGTTACATAGTGATAGTGGTACCTGCTAAGGACAAATTATAAAACAGAGGTGAGAGATAGGCAATGACCAATGGGGGAACTGAAGTTGTAGATAGATTGTTAGGGAAGGCCCGTTCTAAATAAATGTCTTCTAAGTGAAGACTGGAAAGGTGAGCCCATGATCCATGTAAGGCTACCTGAGGGAAGAGCATGATAGGCAGATGGTACTGAAAGCACTCTTAGCAGCACCATTTAAGAAATAATTTTACACAAATACCTAAGGAAGTCATAGCAGGGCTTTGGGGTTGCTCTGAATCGGGTGGGAGGTGGTTGTTCAGGGTAGTATGAGAACATGTCTCTTGGTTAGGCAGCACATTAAGCTGGCTTCCCAAACCATCCCCTTTCCTGGTGTACACACCCTGCACCGCTCCCAGCACTGTGAATATAATGAGTTTTACTCCTGTGATCAGGCTATTTCATACGACACAGTTAAGAAAGGAAGATAATCTGGTTGGGCCTAACCTAATCATAAGATCCCTATAAGAGTAAAGTTTGCTCTGGCTGCTAGAAGAATAAGAAGTCATAGGCTCAGAGCATGAGGATTTGACATGTCTTTGCTGGCCTGAAGGTGGAGGGGCCCATGTGGCCAGGCATGTAAGTGATCTCTACTTATTCAGAGTAGCCTTTAGCTGATAGTCAGTATAGAAATGGGGACCCAATCCTACAAACCTTGGAACTGGATTCTGTCCACACCAGTGTGAGCTTGGGAACAGACTCTTCCCCAGAGCCTCCAGACAAGAACTCAGCCCAGTTGATCCCCTAATTTCAGCTTTAGGATACTCTATGCAGAGAACCCAGGGACACCTTGACCAAGTTCCCAACCACAGAAGTGAGAGCAAAGAAATGGATGCTGTTTTAAATTGATAAATGTATGGTTATTGTTAAGAAGCCATAGAAAACTAATATAGTATCTTAACCTTTCTATCCTGAATGTTTTTAACACTCACATTCCTAAAATTAAGTCATAGCAATAGTCCTAAACTTCATCATCTAAGTTTTGTCACACATTTACAATTCAGAACGTGTTCAAGAAGAATTGAGAAAATAATATCATGGTAAGTTTGGAATATTATTATTATTAATTTCAAAAGTAAATGTATTAGAGGTTGAGCTTCTATGGACGTGCTTTCCGACTTTTAACATAGCTACAAAATCATTACTGCTGTAATACCACATTCCATCTGTCAAACTTCAAATGAGTACACTGTTCTTACCCAAAGAAAGTTTTCTCCTCTGTACAGATCAGTAAACCAAAGTTAAACAATTTAGCTTTTGGTCTGGTTATGTCATTTAATGTGACATTGGATAGTTTGTTAAAATTTATTTTGAAAACTGGGATCAAAATGGCTGTGTAAATCAAAAAGCTGTTGTAAATATTACTGAAGAAAACATAGGAAAGTGCTTTGAAAATAAAATATTCTTTTTTTTAATGTATATTTTTATTTTTTTGGCTGTGTTGGGTCTTCATTTCTGTGCAAGGGCTTTCTCTAGTTGTGGCAAGTGGGGGCCACTCTTCATCATGGTGCACAGGCCTCTCACTATCACAGCCTCTCTTGCTGCAGAGCACAGGCTCCAGACCCACAGGCTCAGTAGTTGTGGCACACGGGCTTAGCTGCTCCACGGCATGTGGGATCTTCCCAGACCAGGGCTCGAACCCGTGTCCCCTGCATTGACAGATTCTCAACCACTGCGCCACCAGGGAAGCCCGGAAAATACAATATTCTCTAGTAAGTAAGAATATCCTTAAGTGATATTTCACTTAAAGAAAATCCAATGAAAGCCTAGAGCAGTATATTCCTGATTAAAATCTATAACCATCAAACTAATGCCTTTCTGATACAATTGCTTCTAGAACTTTAATCTTCTTTCGACTTATAATGGTTACAAACCAGGGCACTGATTCTTCTAAGTTATCTCTCTTGGATTTCATATTCCCACTTGCAGCAATTCCTAGATAACAGCTACCATTATTTTTAACCGTTTTTTTTTTTTTTTTTTTTTTTTGTGGTATGCGGGCCTCTCACTGCTGTGGCCTCTCCCGTTGCAGAGTACAAGTTCCGGACGCACAGGCTCAGCGGCCATGGCTCACGGGCCCAGCCGCTCCGCGGCACGTGGGATCTTCCCGGACCGGGGCACAAACCCGTGTCCCCTGCATCGGCAGGCGGACTCCCAACCACTGCGCCACCAGGGAAGCCCTGCTACCATTATTTCTGATGATGGTTATCACCTATGAAGTTGGAAGAGCTTCCCAGGCATCTAACTCCACCTTCCAATTTCTAGTTTCTAAATGAAACTCTCCTGAAAATGTTGAATAAGTACATGTCTACTAAAGAAAACTACATCTAGTTATTGATTATGGGGAAACAAACTGCTGAAAGAATCAGGCTAACACAGACACTATGCCCAACACATTCTAAATCCTCCCTTCTGGTATATTTCTTTAATACTAAGCTCAGGCAGTATCTTTTTGGGGGGAACTTTCACTGACAACACAGACTTGATTGAATGCCCCACCTATGGGGTCCAATTGCTCCCAATACATAAATCTTTCTTAAAAGTCAATACAGAGAGTTGCAATCATATATTTATTATCTGAATTTCCATCTGACCAGTAAGTTCATCAATATCCCTGGAAACTTTTTTATGTCTTTCTACTGCTTAGACTTAGTACAGATTGTGCACTGTGTGATGATAATTACTCTTGTGTGGATAGTTGAATAAATGCATGATTACATCTGTCATGGGAAGTGCCAGCATGGCATCACCAAGCACAGCAAAAATTAATAAGTTAAAGCTCTTGTTGACAATTAGCAGCCTTTTCCTTAGATATCCAACACTAGTTCATCTAATAACATGAAATGTGGGCTAATGTATAATTATTTTGTACAGTTCATAAAAACTTTGGTATTGGCCCCTTGAACTTGTACTGCATGTGACATGCTCTATCTCATGTCTAAAATTTGTTCCCAGTGTCTGTTCCTACTATTTTATGAGTCAACAGCTGAAGGCATGCATTATCAATATTTTTTTCGTAAGCAGAGACTGCTTTGTTTTTCATGATCATCCTGTGCTCTCGAAAGAAATTAAATATAGCATCTTTCAGGATTTCTCCCCCTTTTTTCTGGATTTCATGTATTCTGTCTTTGATTGGTTTGGTTTATAGACTCCAAAGCTAAGGATGTCACTGTCATTTATTAATATACAAGTAGGTTAATGGTTGACCGATTTTGTGGTTATAGCTTGAATGCAGTTGTCTTTCAAAAGCTGTCATTCATTCAAAGACATCTTAAAAGAACTTTCTTCCTGATAACTGAAAAAAAAAGTACTTCAGAGAGGCAATAGAGTTCCATACAATCTCCGTTTTTGCAGGGTTTTATTACCAATGAAGCAAGTTGAATAAAAGGTGAAGATACCATCTGGAGATACAAAGAATAGGTAAACAGAACAGCCAAGGACAATGCAAGCAGTTCTGGAAGCCTAGAAACAGAAATGATTATTAACACACCCACACACCATACACTGGGACTTCTGGCCCTTTCAATAGAATCACAAACCGAATTACCTAAGTATAATTAGTTTGATTATCAAGGGAGTAAACCTAATCAAGGTAGGACATTTTGAGGAGCAAAGTTCTACAGTATGACAAGTGTCTCTTTGGGCACTCCATGCAAGGACTTGCTGAGACATGTACCCAAATATAACTTACAGCCCTGTGTACCTGAAAGCAAGAATGGCAACTTAGCAAACCAATTACTCTGCGATTCTGAAGGTTGTTTGAGCTCCTTCAACTGTTGTTTAAGCGAAGCCAGAAAACACAGCCTCAGTAGAAGAAATCCACTAAGAACACAGCTTCCAACAATACAACAGAGTTAGGCCCTGCTTGGAAACAGCAAAAGACAGCAGGACGTAGAATACAACACTGGCAAATGATGCAATAATGTTGCATAACGATCCCACAGTGAAGATATGAGGCTGGTTAAGAGCAGCTGCAGCTGCTTTGTTGATATACTTTTAACAAAATGTGCAAAGAATTCTGAACAGTCTCTCTACCCTCATGGTTACATAGAATTACAGGTACAACACCACTGTAGGAGCTTTCATGAAGAACACACACACAGATTGCAGACAGACACACACATAAACTCATGCTCAATGCCCGTATGTATAGAAATCCCATTTATGAAGGACAGACAACTAGGACACATTTAAAATGCCAACCAAAGTAAGTTTAATGAAAGTAAATTTTCACAGATTTCACATGAACAATTTGGAATGAGAGTTCTGCCAAAGTATGTATCCAAAAGAAGAATTATTACCCAAACTATAAATCCACCCCACTGCCCCAAATTAGAATTGCAAGTTCAGATGATTTTTATCAAGTCAGTCCTGGTATGCTGAAATCTGAACATCTATCAAAGTGACCTAGGATTGGCTCATGATAATTTCATCTGAGAGAGGCACCAATGGAATGAAGTGTCCAGACGGTAGAATCAAGAAGAGGAAAATTGGCTGAAAGTTCTCAGTCATGTGTGAGGTTGAATGCAAGGTTTCTCAGTAAAAGCCAGAGGAGCAATATCTTCCATAGTAACACGGGCGGTAGCAGACGTATCCGTAGCCACCATAGCCACAGCCATAGCCCAAGCCATAGCCCAAGCCATCAAGGCCATAACCCAGACTGCCATAGTAGTTGCCATAGTAATAGCTCATCTTGTCAATAGTTGAAGATGTAGGTGAGAGCAAAGCTTTTGCTTGCAGAATATGAACTTCTCTGCTTCCTTGGGGCCTTTTATACACCCTTGTAGTAGGTGTGACAAACCACAAGCCACCATGCCCTGCATTTCATCAGCTAATTTGCATGAAGACCATGTCATTAACATTGTGTTCATTTAGAGGGGAGGCCCACACCCGTTAATGCTGGAATTCATTTACTGCTGCCTCATAAATTCCTGAAGGTATATTGTATACTTTTAGCAATAAAAAAAAAATTGCCATACTTCATCTCTGTAACCAAGCGTCATGAGTTTGCATAGCTTGAAAGCCACACATATTATTTAAGCTTACCTTGAAATAAGAACATCACCCCTCTGCAGACTTGAAGCACAGATGCACAGAGACTCCAGGTCGCCATGAGATCCTATCATTTAATCACCAACATTTTCATGACGTTTGTTTTGTCAGAGAAACCAGTTGTTTAGATAAATATTGATTTTGCTTTGTTTTACTTTTTTGACAGGATTGATTTTGACATTTGATTGTAAATAATGTTTTTAGGCTAATTTATAGCACTGTCATTCTTACTGGTTTGTATGTTTTTATGTGGTTATATGGAGTTCACTTTTATGAGCATCAACATTTCTTAAACATGAGATATCAACAATATGTTTTCCAGTAAAAAGTAAGTATGTATATAATTTTTGTGTGTGTACAGCACCTCTGTGTGTTATAGTTAGTGTAACACATGCATTATTTGAGGTCTATAGAATAAAATGTGTATATAGAGGGGTATTTTTAGTATAGTGATATCTAAAATACACTTCTCCTTTGTTAATTAATCACTTATACTGATTTAACTGATTTCCTCAATAGCTCCTAGTCAAATCCTATGTTCAGGAAAAGACACATTAAGAAGTATTTATCCAATACTGCGAAGATCACATAAAACATCACCAATACAATGTGAAGAGTCAATGATATTATAAGTTCTAGACAAGAGATTGTAAAAGTATAAAAATAATAAATAATGCTACATTCTCATTGAGTCCTGCCTGGCAAAATAGTCCAATAGTTTTTTGGGGGGGTTTTCTGGTTTGTTTGTTCTTTTATTGCCATATACAATATCCAATTACTGTACTATTTCTGTTAATAAAATGTTTCCATTTCTATTTAGTTGTTGCTGATGGTGTAAAGAATGATGATGGTATAAAGACTAATGGTATAAATATGGCAGGAAGGCTCTATTTACCATGGAAAGGATCAGGGTATTTATGAGACAGAATTATTAGAGGCAAAACACATTAATTTTCTATGGATTGATATTTTTAAAAACATCTGATATTAAAAATCTAGATCCTTTTCTTGACACAATTCCAATAGTGATAATAATTGAAAATGGTAAAGATATATCTTTTTTATTAAATAACTCTATGAACATATTGCTAAAGGAAAGCTAATCCTTCTTTATTTTTTTGTTGTCCAAGAAGATTGCTTCAATTTAATGTACTATTAAATTGCATTATCAGTATTAAAACCATGTTTATACATTGTGAATGAACATTGGAATAAGGCAAGGATTTCCACAATTACCACTGTTATTGATCATCTTTATGTAGTGGATGTCAATGCACCTGGAAAAGAAAATAAACTGAGAGATGATATAGTGGAATGTCAATATCATTATAAAATTTATCATATGGACACATTTGGAAAACACAAGAAAATCAAATCAACTACTTTTGAGAGTAAAAATTATATGGAAAGTTATAAAATAAACATTACTCAAAGACTTTCATGCATATGAACAGAGCCTTTTAGAAAGTATAATTGGATGATAGCTTATTCCAATTTCAATAACAATGTCAAATAGAGAAAATGATTTTTCATAAAATATGCATAACACTGCTGAAAAACTTTATGGAAGGATATAGAAGACTTGAATGAATGAAGATTTATGCCATCCATTGTAAGAGAATATAAAATACAGAAATGATCACTATCTTTCCAGTTTAATTCATAAAAATAATAGGATCCTAATCAATATCACAGAATATTTGGTGAACTTTCCAAAATTATCTTAATATTTATCTGAATAAAGAAGATAGTTTTCCACATTAGAACTTTTTCAGTAGCTATAAAAATATGGAAAAGAAAACAACATGGCACTATCATTAGAATTAATAGTTTATGAGAATACAATAAAAAGTCCAATTTATCATTATGCTTATTTCTTAGTGTTTTATTTAGGAATTTTACAAATATAAAGTATTATTCATATAATTGAATTTTGGTCACCTTTTATGGTATACTTTTTAAGTACAAAAATAATGCTAACTTTACAAAATGTATTTTCATGTTGGTCTATCTGATCTTTGAACATCTGGAAAAAAATACTTTGGAAAGATTTATTGGGAATATTTTTACTTGCTTTCATAATTATTGATCAAATTAAATTGTCCATTCCTTTTTGAAGTATTTATGGAATAAAACATGACTGTTATTCAGATATTTTCAATTTCTTAGCATGCAACCTGAATGCTGTTGTACTATTATTTGAAGGGAAAAAACCCTTCTGTTGCTATGTTATATCTTCTTGCTCATGTTTAATTTCATTACACAAGAAACACACACAGACACAACATTTACATCACAAGTTTTTTTCCTACTTTCTTGATTTTTCCAAACTACTGATCAATTTATTACCCCTACAAATCTTCTATACTCTAATTTTTTAGCATTTACTTTGATTTTTATTATTTCTTACATATTTTGTAATTGCCTTTTTAGCCTTTTCCTAACTTTTTTTTGTTTTGTTTTGCAGTACGTGGGCCTCTCACTGTTGTGGCCTCTCCTGTTGCAGAGCACAGGCTCCAGACGCGCAGGCTCAGCGGCCATGGCTCATGGGCCCAGCCGCTCCGCGGCATGTGGGATCCTCCCAGACCGGGACATGAACCCACATCCCCTGCATCGGCAGGCAGACTCCCAACAACTGCGCCACCAGGGAAGCCCCTAACTTTTGAACTATACAAATATGTCTTGCTAAATCCTAAACATTTAAAGCTCTGCATATGTTTCATTTTATATGTTGAGATACAAATTTAGATTTTCAAATGCAGTTCTCATTTTCTAAATATTTTATTCTTATTTTTTTAACGCATTATTTAATTAAAGTACATATTTCAGTAAGGTTTTTGTTAAGTTAATCTCTAGTCTTCTAGCATCATGAGTTGACAATACAAGCACAATTTATTATTTTTGTAAATTATTGAGCTTTTTTCTGAAACATAGAATATGCTTATTGTTTTTCTAAATATTCAACAAATATGTTAAAAAGAACCTATAGTTAAGAACATTACTATTTTTCTATAGCATCAATTGTATTTTTCATTTCATCTATGTCAATTATTTTTCTATACATAATCTCTCCTAAATTTATAATTTTATGATAAATTATCTAACACCAATTATGTTTCTCTTAAATTTGTTTATTTCTAATACTTCCCTTCCTATTATTTCAAGCTCTATTATTTGGCTCACTATTGACTATAGCTGTTGTAACTTTATTACCAATTGTAATCTTATCAATGTGTAGTAATACATTTGGACTATGTAATACTTTTCATTTATACTTTATTTCATAAGACTTTTGCCACACTTGTTTTCATTCTGTTTTGCCTTTTATAGTTCTGGCTATCTTTTCTTTAATATATAGTTACCTTTATTGTGTTTAAAGCAGATGATCACTACTGCCACCTAGTGGCAGTATACACCAAATTTGCTAGAAATATTACCGATTTGATAAATACTATGTTTGGAACAATAAAGTAATAATAGCTTAGATAATGTCATAAAGTTCTGGAGGTTATGTATCCTTCAATGTACCAAACCACTGAAAATTGTGAATATTATTGTCAAAAAAAAAGTATATGAACACAGCATTTTAAATATAGTTGCAAGAGATGTATGGACAGACAGCCAGTAACAAACTCGAGGCACATGAAGTTAATAAAAGCTGAGTTAGATGATTTCATAGGCCACACATCTTATGGCCTAGTGTGGGACAGTCAAATTTCTAAATTATTGATATATTGAAGAATTTCTTTAACTAGTAAAAACATTAATCTTACTATTTCCAATTTCCCTTCACCCATAGAAAAAAAGGAAGATAGTAATTCTCCTACATATTGTAGCAGTCAATTTTTTGAGTTACATAATTACTTACAGAAAGGGGTAAGTAGATCAACCATTTGAAAACCAAAGTCATGATTATTAGAAGGGAAATTTATCCCATTTTTTGACAAGCTTCTTACTGGAGTCTTACTATAATAATGAAGGAAAGTCTTGACTAGTTTCCTAGGCATAGAGTGCAAACAGTTCACCTAGCAGAGTCAAAGTACTCACTTTGATATGATTTGATAGGGGCTGTCAAAGCTTTAGTGAGGTTCTCTGGTATGTCAGAGTTACACTGAGGTACACAAGTATTCTTCAAGGCAAAGGTGACCTTAATATGGGACTTAAAGTACTTCTAGTCACATTAGGATGATTAAATACACTGTATAATGAATTTATTAAGTTATCTTAATTTTATGTCATTAAACATTCAGTTTATGTAACTCCCTGTGTTATGGTTCTTGACCCAGAAAACAACTTTTTGATTTTGTTCAGTCTTACCATTCCTTACAGGAAAAGAGTAAGCTGATTATATTGGGTTTAAGTCTTTTGGCCATTCTAACAGTGATTTCTCAGGGTAAATTAACAAATTGGCTTCTCATTATGATTCCATTCCCCATATAAAATAGAGATGATGTGGAGATAAAATGGGCTTTTGGTATTTCCATTTCCCTGTAACAGTAATTGGTCTCTGTAAATTAATAAAATGATCAGATTATAATTCAGATTTCCATGTAGGTTAAGTACGAGGAGAATTCTCAAATCAAGCACAATTAATATTACATTTCCAGCAACAATTATTTATTTCCGTATATGAATGAGTTGGCTATAGGTTTTATAGATGACCCACCTGAACTTGTTAATGTTCATTGGCCCCTGAGAAATGGATTTATTCTCAATATAGTAACTGCACCAAACCATCTAACTGAGCCTAGAAGCTGAAGAGCTAGACTTTGAAGAGAGATAAATTTATCAGGACAATTAATGTGTTCCTAGGAGATTTCTGGTGATTTGACTTTTTTTCTTTGGGAGATTCTAAATACTTCTCTGTCCTCTGTGAGCTAAGAAGTATCAATTACATAATGAAATTATTTTTTTAACATATACCTGGGGATAGACCCCTTACCTCTTGTACTCTGGAAACATATTGACCCAGCCCATTTTTAATGAATTTATTAAGCAATATTCTGGGCTGCCCCAGAAAGATGAGCTTGAAGACATGTATGATCCAATACTGCAATGACCCTTGTGCATGCCTCAGGGAGGCAGCCCACTACCTCATCTTCTTGGTAACTACAGATTGTTACAGATTGTCTTATTATTACAGGTTTTTCCTTTGATGTGTTAGTAGGTAAATATTGTATTTAGCTTTGCAACTGCTGTCTTAATTTAATTGATGAAGCTTATTTTGTCTCTCTTTACCATTTTTTAACCCCATAAACTATCTGTCAGGATTACCTCACCTTTTTTAAATGTTTGAAATTTCTCCTTATATTCTATTACTTAGATGATGTTTACACTGTAACCAAGACAATTTCTCCCAAGTCAGTATCCTGGCAGCCTGAGATGGTTCTCATATAAACAGTAATATAAAAGTAAAATATAAACTGAATCGGCAACATGGGTGCAGTTGTCAATTTTGATTTTCCTTTAGATCTTTCCTAAAAGATCAAAAAACAGATGGATCCAAAGTCTACAGTATTGAAGTATCATGAATGTAATCCTCATATTCTTAAATAAAGGAAAAAAGAAAAACTTATAACAGGTGACAGTGACTTTCATAAAATTCTGCTAACATAGGTAACTGTTGAACCACATGGCTTTCCACTCAACCAGTGCATATATAGAATTCCTGAATTCCTGGTACTCTTCAAGAAATTTCACCTAGAATCAGTGGGATAAAATAGTTGTCTGAACTTAGTGAGAGAAACAAAATTCATATAGGATCCTTCAGTGTTATGCTCATTTTTTATGTAGAACTCTCTAACATATATCCTGGGATAAATTCAAAGTAGCAGCCTTAAAATATCTGGACTATGACATTTTCTCCAATCACAACAAGATTAACTTACTGATGTGTTCTTTGTAGTTATGCCATCTGCCATTGTTGAGAATTCTGGTAAGAACCAGTTTTCTGAAGTTTATTCTTATAATTATGGGAAAAAAAAACACCTGACTTCAAGGACTTTGCATTCTCACATGACATTCTCTTTATTGTGTAGATATCAGTTACTTCATTGTACTGTATATTATGAACTCTCATGGAAGTATGTTTTCTCAGATCTCAGGACCAGACACAATATCATTTGAGAAGCAGATTTACTTTTATCCTATAGATAAGAAATCATACGATTAATTTCTATGAAAGTGATCAGAAAACATAGAACCAGTCATGGATCATTCTTAGAAAACAAAGCAACCAAAAGACTCCAAAAGCTGTACAGTACATGTAATAATCATAAGATTTCAGCCTAAGGATAAGATACAAAACAATGATAACAACATATGCACAAAGACTTTTATCACAGTTGTATTTATAATAAGAAAAAAAAAGGAAAACCACTTAAATGTTCAATAATAGAGAAATAGTAAGATAGAGGAAAATTACAATAAGGGAAAAGTATACTAATTTTATGGACCACTATGCCATAATTAAAAATAATATTTATTAGGCATTTTAATGCCAAAAGAAATCCCTAGTAGTAAAATGCTAGTCATAAAATGCTAGTAAAAGGAGTATAAAAAATCACTATATGATTTCAATGATCTAAATTATGTAAAATATCATAAATTAAAAAATGGGACAAGGGTTAATAATAGTACCTACCTTACAGAATTGTTATGAGAACAAAAAGAAAGAGTAAGGAAATTAGTACAGTAGTTCTGACCGCATTAAGTGTTGGCTTCTATTGTGCAAAATGTACAGGAATGCTCCTCTTAAAACATAGAAAACATACATATCATTAGTAAGGTTGGTGCATATAGAAAGTATTCACCTAAAAGTCTTAATTGACAGAAGAAAACAAGATATTCATTTACCAAGGTAATGGTAATGTTCTCCGAGATAATTCTCTCAGCTGGATGTATGCACAGCATGTGAGGATGCTATTTAAGCAGCTGGCATATGATGAGTTCAGATGGAATAATTGCTTAGAGAACAAACTACTTGTTACCAGGGAGGAGGGGAATGGGGTAGGGGCAAGATAGGGGTAGGAGATTAAGAGATAAAAAAAACTGTGTATAAAGTAAATAAGCTACAACTGTACATTGTACAGCACAGGAAATATAGCCAATATTTTATAATAACTTTAAATGGAGTATAATCTGTAAAACTATTGAAGCACTATGTTGTACACATGAAACTAATATAATATTGTAAGTTAACTATACTTTAAAAAAATTTCATTAAATAGATTGAATCAGGCTCCCTGACTTCAGACTACACTGCAAAGCTACAGTAATTAAGACAGTATGGTACTGGCACAAAAACAGAAACATAGATCAATGGAACAGGATAGAAAGCCCAGAGATAAACCCACACACATATTGTCAACTTATCTTTGATAAAGGAGGCAAGAATATACAATGGAGAAAAGACAGCCTCTCCAATAAGTGGTGCTGGGAAAACTGGACAGCTACATGTAAAAGAATGAAATTAGAACACTCCCTAACACCATACACAAAAATAAACTCAAAAAGGATTAAAGACATAAATGTAAGGACATACACTATCAAACTCTTAGAGGAAAACATAGGCAGAACACTCTATGACATAAATCACAGCAAGATCCTTTTTGACCCACCTCCTAGATAAATGGAAATAAAAACAAAAATAAACAAATGGGACCAAATGAAACTTAAAACTTTTGCACAGCAAAGGAAACCATAAACAAGACGGAAAGACAGCCTTCAGAATGGGAGAAAATATTTGCAAATGAAGCAACTGACAAAGGATTAATCTCCAAAACATACAAACAACTCATGCAGCTTAATATCAAAAAAACAAAGAACTCTATCCAAAAATGGGCAGAAGATCTAAATAGACATTTCTCCAAAGAAGATATACAGATTGTCAACAAACACGTGAAGGAATGCTAAACATCATTAATCGTTAGAAAAATGCAAATCAAAGCTACAATGAGATATCATCTCACACTTGTCAGAATGGCCATCATCAAAAAATCTACAGACTATAAATGCTGGAGAGGGTGTGGAGAAAAGGGAACCCTCCTGCACTCTTGGTGGGAATGTAAATTGATATAGCCACTATGGAGAACAGTATGGAGGTTCCTTCAGAAACTAAAAACAGAACTACCATACGACCTAGCAATCCCACTACTGGGCATATACCCTGAGTAAACCATAATTCAAAAAGAGTCATGTACCAAAATGTTCATTGCAGCTCTATTTACAATAGCCAGGACATGGAAGCCACCTAAGTGTCCATCGACAGATGAATGGATAAAGAAGATGTGGCACATATTATATACAACAGAATATTATTCCGCCATAAAAAGAAATGAAATTGAGTTATTTGTAGTGAGGTGGATGGACGTAGAGACTATCATACAGAGTGAAGTAAGTCAGAAAGAAAAACAAATACCATATGCTAACACATATATATGCAATCTAAAAAAAACAGGGTTCTGAAGAACCTAGGGGCAGGACAGGAATAAAGATGCAGACGTAGAGAATGAACCTGAGGCACGGGGAAGGGGAAGCTGGGACGAAGTGAGAGAGTGGCATGGGCTTATATACACTACCACATGTAAAATAGCTAGCTAGTGGGAAGCAGCCGCATAGCACAGGGAGATCAGCTTGGTGCTTTGTGACCACCTAGAGGGGAGGGATAGGGAGGGTGGGAGGGAGACGCTGGGAGGGAGGGAGATGTAAAAGGGAAGAGATATGGGGATATATGTATATGTATAACTGATTCATTTTGTTATAAAGCAGAAACTAACACACCATTGTAAAGCAATTATACTCTAATAAAGATGTTTTAAAATAATAATTAATAAATAAATATCACAAAAAAATAAAATAAAAATAAATAAATAGATTGAGAGCACACAACTAAAAGACAGACCCTATCAGGGTCCTGGGCTACCCAGATATGTAAATGTGAACAGACCAAAAAGTTGTAGTAGATAGATGATGATGTCAAAATTATTCCACTGAGAACTGAGGTCAGCCCTCCAACATGTAATAATACAAAATTAGTAAATTATGGTAGCTTTAAATTCATTCATTCTCACATTTATTCATTCAACAAATATATATTGTGCATAAACTATAAGGTCTTGCTTGAAGCTTGGGGGATCATTTTATGGAAAAGAAATCAGGAGACAAAAGTCCCTGTCCTCAAGGAGCATACATTCTTCTAGGTGAGAACAAATATACCAGATGATGATGAATTTTATAAAGGAAAAATTTGTACAGAAGGGGCTTAGAAAGTGCATCAAGGAAGTTGAAGTTTTCAGTAGAGTAGTCAGGGAAGTCTCACAGAGAAGGAAATTTTGAGACAACTATCGGAGAAGGTGAGGAAGCAAACTATGCTGATATTTGAGGAAAGAGCACTCCAGTTAGAAGGCACAGCAAGAACTAAGGCACTGATGGGGAAAGATTCAGAGAAATACCACAGGGGAGAAGGGTGTTGAGAGTCAAAAAATGGAGGTGTTTTAGAGGCCATTGGAGGAATCTGGCTTTTACCCTGAATGAGATGTTTAGCTAGTTAAGTATTTAGAACCAAGGAGTGCATGATCTTGCAATAGGTTTTTGATAGATTGGATGCAGGCTTTGAGAGAGAGAGAGTCAAGGAACTCAAAAGCATTTGCCCTTAAAATATGAGAATGTCATTAATTGATATGGGAAAAGTTGTGAGTAGATCAAATTTTTTCTGAGGAAGATGGTAAGATTAATTTTAGACATATTCCGATGACTATGAGACATGCAAGATTTATATAGATAATTTGACATATGAGTCTGAGTCTGGGTTTCAAGTGAGAGATCTGGGCTGGGAAGAAAAAAACAAATTCAAGGGCATGAAGATGGTATTTATTATAGTTAGGATGAATGAGATCACTGAGATGTGGGGTGCTTTGTTATACCAGATTACTCAGATTAAGAAATTACCCAAAGGAAGGGAAGTTATACCGTTTGATGAGATTCAGGAACAGTTGTTCTGATTGGTTCATAGCAATTAGAAAGTGCTGGCTCTTGAATTCCCTCTTGGACCTGCTTCTGCTCAGGCACTTGGAGCACTTAACCTAATATCTGCTCTGACATGATGGGCCATGATCTTTTCTTTCTAATTCCATTGCTTCAAATTAATACAGAATAAGAATTTTGAAAGTCCCCAGTATTTGGTGAAGGAAGAAAGGGAAGAAGGAATCCTTAGTTTTCTCTTTAAACCATCTTTCTCACTGATAAACTTAGAGTTTATTATATTAACTTCCTTGCATCTATTTACCAATCAATCAATAATCATATTTGACATTCTGAGGTGAGTGATTATATGCTCCAAAGTCTCCAATAAACAACAATTGAAAAACTTATAGTAAAGACCAATTACCTAAGTACTAGGCAAAAAAGAAAAAAAAGTCAGATACAGATTCCTTGTTTAGGCTATCCTCATCATTTATAAAATTTACAATTAAGAGAAAACATTTTTCACCCAATCACAAAACCACAGATGTAAATATCAATGAAAGAACCTGTCTTGATGTCAAAATCAGATTATATTTGATGAAAAATAAGATCGAAAATTTTCTACATTGGCTATTAATATAAAATTACTTCAATATATGAAGGTTACATAAGAGTAAAATGCTAAATTCTAAATATAATGGAAGTTATCCATTGAGTTTGTCCAATCTAGTGGATGAAATTGACATTCTGAAGTTTTGCATGTTGTAGATGAGAATAAATTTGCATTGTTTAAACATAAATCAGAAGGTATAAAATAACTTAAAAGTAAAATCATAGGTTCAGTGATGAGTCCAAAGGTATAAGCTAAACTATAAGACGTTAAGTAGAATTCATAGGACAAATATGTTCCAAAGTTGCATGACTCAGAGCAGCTGTACCTATACCCACTGTAGCCATAGTCACATCCACATGCATAGCCACAGCTCAGGACACCATGGTAGTTGCTATAGTAGCTCATGGTTTCAAGAGCATAAGGTTCCTCTAAGAACTACCTACACAAGACCTTTTACATCCATTCATAAAGGAGATATAAAGCAAGAACACTTTTATATTCTACAGACAATGAATGGGAAAAAATATCATTAATATATTTCTTTAGGCAAGATGAGGTCTGCATGCTCATTAAAATTAAGATTACTTTGTTCTTATATTATGTACCTTTACTGAAAAATGTATATGTTGGTTACAAAGCTTTTGCTTACTTTCCACCACAGTTTATATTAAGACATCTTTCTTTTTTATTGATTTTTATAGGAGTAAAGTTGCTTTACAATGCTGTGTTAGTTTCTGCTGTACAGCAAAGTGAATCAGTTATACATATACATATATCCCCTCTTTTATTAGATTTCCTTCCTTTAAGGAGTTCATCATGTCCACATTGTATCATCCTGACATCCTAAGATGACAATATCCTACTACGACTATTTACTTAGTTTTCTGGCTCACATGAGAAACTATGAGCTACTTCAGGGCACAGACCCTGTATTTACCCATCCCTCTACCCCATTGTCTCACAGGTTGTCTGACACATAGTAGATACTTAAATATTTGCTGAATGAATTGATGGATGAATGGATGGATGTATTGGAGTATAATTGCTTCATAATACTGTGTTAGTTTCTGTTGTACAACAAATGAATCAGCTATATGTATACATATATCCCCATATCCCCTCCCTCTTGAGCCTCCCTCCCACCCTCCCTATCCCACCTCTCTAGGTCATCGTAAAGCAATCTCCCTGTGCTATGCTGCTGCTTCCCACTAGCTATCTATTTTACATTCTATAGTGTATATATGTTGATGCTAATTTCACTTCGCCCTAGCTTCCCCCTCCCCACCCCATGTCCTTAAGTCCATTCTCTATGTCTGTGTCTTTATTCCTGCCCCACCATTAGGTTCATCAGTACCTGTAATATTTTTTAAGATTCAAGATACATGTGTTAGCATATGGTATTTGTTTTTCTTTTTCTGACTTACTTCACTCTGTATGACCTACTCTAGATGCATCCACCTCACTACAAATAACTCCATCTCGTTTCTTTTTATGGCTGAGTAATATTCCATTGTATATATGTGTCACATCTTCTTTATCCATTCATCTATTGATGGACACTTAGGTGGCTTCCATGTCCTGGCTATTGTAAATAGAGCTGCAATGAACATTGTGTTACATGACTCTTTTCGAATTATGGTTTTCTCATGGTATATGCCCAGTAGTGAAATTGCTGGGTCATATGGTAGTTCCATTTTTAGTTTTTTAAGGAACCTCTATACTGTTCTCCATATTGATTGTATCAATTTACATTCCCACCAACAGTGCAGGAGGGTTCCCTTTTCACCACACCCTGTTCAGCATTTATTGTTTCTAGATTTTTTGATAATAGCCATTTTGACTAGCATGAGGTGATACCTCATTGTAGTTTTAATTTGCATTTCTCTAATAATTTGTGATGTTGAGCATGTTTTCATGTGCCTCTTGGCCATCTATATATCTTCTTTGGTAAAATGTCTATTTAAGTCTTCCACCCATTTTTTAATTGAATTGCTTTTTTTTTTTGCATATTGAGCTCCATGAGCTGTTTGTATATTTTGGAGATTAATCCTTTGTCTGTTGTTTCATTTGCAAGCATTTTTTTTCCCATTCTGAGGGTTTTCTTTTCGTCTTGTTTATGGTTTCCTTTGCTGTGCAAAAGCTTTGTAGTTCAATTAGGTGCCATTTATTTATTTTTGTTTTTATTTCCATTACTTTCGGAGGTGGGTCAAAAAAGATCTTGCTGTGGTTTATGTTAAAGAGTGTTTTTCCTATGTTTTCCTCTAAGAGTTTATTTTGTCTGGTCTTACATTTACGTCTTTAATCCATTTGGAGTTTACTTTTGTGTATGGTGTTAGGTAGTGTTCTAATTTCACTTTTTACATGTAGCTTAAATATTTGCTGAATGAATGAATGGATTGATGGATGTATGAATGAGTAAATTTTCATAAAAATTATTAATTTCTCAGAATGGTTTTAGGCAAAGAGAATTTATATTTGATAACTCATATTAACTAATTTCTATGGTAAAATTCTGCCAGTCCAATAAAATGCCTACGATGAGATTATTTTCCTTAGTTAAAGTTCATAGTCACTTAGATTCCAAATTTTAATCCATCACCAATTTTCACAGCATTACATGTAAACTACTAACCCCATTCTGAGCACTTTGTTAATAATATCTAAGAATCAGTTTACAACTTAGAGCACATGTTTTGCTGGAGGTATAAGGGGAGACATTCAAAGGATTGTTCCACAATCAATAGATTAATCTCCCCTCTTATACATTTTAACAAGTATTGATTAGTTGGCATGAATTCTACCCATGTGAGCTAATCTTTCCAGACATTTAAGAATAGATCGAAGACCAAAATGGCCAATATCTTTTATGTGGTAGTGATATACATATAATTTATATTTAGGAATCCAGTAATGCTGACAAATACCATGTCATTCAGAGGCATCATTGTTATTGATGTGAGTGTGTTATGGTAATTTTTCATCTGGATAATAACGCGTTTAGATAAAAGTATTACCTCTTGCTGCTAGATCTTACTACCAGGAGGAGAACAAGAAGCAGGTATTTGGGTAGCAGTGTTTGAACAGCTTAGACACTTCAGTAAGCTTTAAGTATATTTATGTAAAAATAACCAGAGAAATATTGTTTTACGGTTTTTATAAAAATAAGACAATTTTCTTTAAAAATAAAAATCATTTTTTAGTATTTGAAAGTGACTAATAATTGACCAAAAAAATGTCCAGGATCAAGATAAATATAATTATCATCACATATTTGTTCAGTAATTTTACTCTAGTCATTTTCTGTTAACTTCTTAAAGAAATATTTCTTCTGATTCTAACATTCTGGTCAGAGCACAGATTTCTTTTCAACCTAGTTACTATATTTACATCATTAAATTTTACTAAGTATAGTTCTGTCCTGAAAACAACTTTCCCTCCAGAGGCAACCACACTATAAGGCTTTGCTGGAATTTATCATTGAGCACTTTCAGCCTGTCATCATCTTCAGCAACCTCAATGACAAGGCAGCTAATTCTGTCAAAAAAAGAAAAACAATGTTTTGATTTAAGAAGTAGGACATGTGAGACATCAGACATATGTGTGCACTATGTTGTTTACAAATATAGAATCTGTAGCATAGCTTTTTCTACATCCCACAAAACTGTACCTCTATGGTATTCTCCCACTGGTGATGTATCAAGTCCAAACTGATCTATCAATTGGCACAGAAGTGATGCTGGTAGAGCTGACACATCAGGTACAATGAATCTCACTATTCCACTGGCTTTGAACTTACTAACAACCTTTTTTGATGTGCAGAATTGTTGGGGAGCTAACATTTGTTGGGCACTAGTTTGTATATTATCTCATTAAAATGTCACAAAATCCAAAGAGACAGACATATCCCAATGTAGCATATCAAATAACTGAGGCAGAAAAGATTGATTAATTGGTCAGAGATCACATAAGCAGTAAATAGAAGAGTGATGGTTCAAGTTCACATCTGCCCAGGTATATGATTCTGACTTTGCTTTCTTTCTTTATTTTGCTTTGTAGTTTTCTTACAGATGATATCACTTCCTCCTCTCTGGAGAAATTAAGAATTGAAATACTTAGGTCTTTCCCCCAACACACTTCTTTGGACCAGACATGATCGTGACATGTCTGGAAGTTTACTCTACTAACCACTTATGAAGATGGAAATTGGAGCAACTGCCAGATATTTTTCCAAAGTCATCATGTAAAGGTACACTAAAAATCACCTTTATGTAAGGCAGTACCACTCTAGGTATGAGAAGACAAACAAGCTGACCAGCTATAAAACCATGAGACACATTGCATGTTTTTTTTTTTTTAATCCTCTTATGAGTTGAAGAACAATAGCCAAAAGAATATGAAATAGCAAATATAAATTATGCCTATGGAGAAGCTCAATATTAAATTATGTAACAGAGCCATAGGCTGACAGAAAAAGATTCAAAGGCCAAGAGTCAGTGTGTGAGGGAGGATGGAGCTATTGTTTTGGACAGCTGCATTGGTTTTGCTAAAACTAAGTGAGATTTAAAGTTTGTCATGATTAGGGATAATTAATGTCAATTACTGCAGTACAATGAGGAACCCAGTTCTTACAATGCATGCTCTGTGGAAAACAACTTTTGTACATGCATTGGTATTTCTGCATCATCATCATCATCATATATCCACATATACATAATATGTATATAACTTTTTCTTGTTTTTTTAACTCATTTATTTCAGAGCCAGATCTCTGTTATAGAAACTCTGCTAAGTGCTGACAACATAGAAATAAACAAGGCAAGGCAAGACACTTAAAGAATTCATAATCACTATATATATTTCTCAAAACACCATGTAGTTTTGTATATCTATACCCTTTTATTGGGTTGGCCAAAAAGTTTGTTTGTGTTTTTTCATAAGATGTTATGTTTATATGCTATTTCCTCTACCTGGAATGACCTCCCATCTTGTTTTTATCTGGCTACTTCATCATTGTCATAGAAAACTCAGTCCTTGTGTCCTACCTCTGGATGATTTACCTTACCATCAGTCTGATGTCTGTCTTTTATGATCCCATGATGTCTCTGTGTGGCCACCTCTCTCAGAACACTTACTTGTAATGTAGACCCACCTGTCTGTCTAATTCACTAGACTCCAAGCTCCTTCAGGACAGTGATTTTCTCTTATTTCTCTTTTTATGATAGGCTTCCAGTTTATATAATACATGTGAATTAATGAACTAATAAATCTTACTGAGGTAGACCTAAAATAAATAGCTATAAAATAAATACTAAGTTCTATAGTAAAGGGAGTTCAGGGTTCTGTGGATGAGGAGTGAAGAGATAATCTAGGTCTGCCTGACATGACTAAGTAGGTTGTGTGTGGGGCAGACAAGGAAACTCAGATGATGCACTGCTCAAGTTGAGAGTTAACAGTTGATTTAGATACAGGCTGGCAGACAGGTGGAAGAGGCATTATCACAGATGGCATGAGTTGTCCATAGACAAGGTCTAAGAATGCATGTCATGATCAGCAAAGTATAAGTAGGAAAAATAGGATACAATGACTATAGGTATATGAGGGAATAGCTGGAAAATCACATTAGACACTAACCCAGGGGCTGTATCATGAAAGAATTTTATGTCCTGCTTATGAGATTAGATTTTGTGTATTTAGTGATGGAGCCAAAGACCAAGAATGGACCTCCAGCTGCCTTACAGGTAGACTTATAAGAAGCACTATGAAACAAATGTAATCAAAGCAGGAAAAACATGTAATGGAAACCAAGGAAAGAAGTGGTCATCAGTACCAAATGCCACAGGACAGAGAACAAACATGAGACGTGTCAAGGATACTGGGTATCTAATACATTGCTGGTAACCTGAGTAAGAGTGGGAGTCAGGTTATAGTGAAAGTAGGAGACAGGTTAGAGTGGACTGAAGACAAAATGAGAGGCACCAGAGAAAGCCATTTAAAATCTTAGTTGTAAAAGAAGTTGAGAAAAAGCTAACCAGGGATGATCTGGTGTTGAGATAGGCTTTTAAATATCAAAAGACTTGAGCATGTTTAAAGACTAAAGGGAATCTGTCAGTGGAAAAAAAGAGGTTGAAAATATAGTAGACAGAGGGGATAATGTATCAAGCAAGGTGTTGAAAGATACGGTATTTATTTATTGAATTGAATTTATTATTATTATTTTTTTGTGTGTGATACATGGGCCTCTCACTGTTGTGGCCTCTCCCGTTGTGGAGCACAGGCTCCAGATGCACAGGCCCAGCAGCCATGGGTCACGGGACCAGCCACTCCGTGGCATGTGGGATCTTCCCGGACCGGGGCACGAACCCATGTCCCCTGCATTGGCAGGCGGGCTCTCAACCACTGCGCAACCAGTGAAGCCCCTAATTTATTTTTTTATACATCAGGTTCTTATTAGTTATCTATTTTATACATATTAGTGTATATATGTCAATCCCAAACTCCCAATTTATCCCACCACCAACCTCCCACCAAAGAGATGGTATTTAAAACAAAGTGGAAAGATGATTTTTCAGACAAGAGGGAGGACATGGTTTCCTCTGAGACTAAGATAAAAGGCTAAAAGACAGGTATAAGTGTGTGGGAAGGGAGTTGATAGAGTGTTCCCCTGATAGATTCTCTTTTCTCCATGAAATAAGAAGCAAGAGTTACAGACAGAGGAGGGCAGAGGCAGAAGCACAGAACAAGAGGCTTTCATGATACTAGTAAACAGTTGGCACAGGTGCCGTGAAAGTAAGAAAGAAAGAGGCCTGAGAACAAGTGAAAGGATTATCAAGTATCACTGAGGACCCAGCCAAAATGAGGGTGCTGAAAATGTGTGGTGGCAACACTCCATGCTGTTCTGGGATTTTCTCCAGCAGCTCTTAGGAGCCTGAGTTTGGAGTAGAGAAGACTGGAATTAATGCACAGAAGAGAGTTTACAGGGTAGAGGGATAGAAGGAGAAAAGAGCTTGCTGAAAGAAATGTGATGGATGAAACAAAAAATAGAGATAGGAAGCCATATCTAATTTATTGTCCAAACTAGTACACTTGAATGTTTAATGTGGCATTATTAATAATAATGTCAGGATAATAGATATAAGCCATAGAACATATAGGAAATTAAGTAAAGAATAAAATAGATTTTTTAAGAAGGGGGTGTTTAAGGAAAAACTGATTTTGATTGTATAGATGAAATGGCGGGCTTCCCTGGTGGCGCAGTGGTTGAGAGTCTACCTGTCGATGCAGGGGACACGGGTTTGTGCCCCGGTCCGGGAAGATCCCACATGCCGTGGAGCGGCTGGGCCCGTAAGCCATGGCCACTGAGCCTGAGCGTCCGGAGCCTGTGCTCCGCAATGGGAGAGGCCACAGCGGTGAGAGGCCCGCGTACCAGAAAAAAAAAAAAAAAAGAAAGAAATGGCATGGCTGTAATAGACATGTAAGGAACTGTGAGAATAAGGGATGTTAAGATATTGGGCTTAATTTTTAGAAAAGGAGCACTTTCTGATATTGACAAGTGTGAATCTGGGAGTTGTTTGCTAAATTAGAGCAGAGGTGATGAGGGGATCAAGGAATTTTGAGTCAGAAATGCTTAAATTCGTTGTCTACATGATAATTCAATGTACTAAATGTAAGAATATAATTTAGTACCAGGTGTCACAGTCTTCAAAGCTTTTGACTTAGAGATTATGATGGAGGTATAACAGATATCAGAAAGTGTGGAGAGAGGTTGGATCAAGAGACTAAGGAATCAAGGACCTAGAATGGAAGTCTGATGGTGCCCAGTGAAAGAAGTGTTGTCTTTATTTACTGCCAGGAGACCCATTCAGAGATGCCAGCTTTGAACACCTGTTAAACACAGAAAACACTAAGACAACCAGCCAAATGATTGCTCTATGCCCTTCCCATACTTGATTCAGTACGGGAGCAAAACAAACAAACAAACAAACAAACAGCTAACAAGCAACTAAAAAGGTTGGCTCTAAAAGTGGAAAATAAAATTATCATGTGCTATCTCCCTTTCCTACTTCAGGCTACTAATCTGTTTCATCTAAGCCGCATACACTTGTGCTTGGTTTTTTATTATCTGTAAATGGAAGAGGATACTTGAATATACTTTATAAGGTTATACAGGATATTAAATAAGTCTATATATGTTAATCACATAGAGATTTGCCCAGTACTTATGTAGGTGATAGCATTCATCATCATCATCATCATCACCATCATCATCATTGTGTCATTAGAAGTTGAGTGTGGAGTCTTTTCCTCTCACTAACCTAAAATTTTGCATATTACTAATATTGGGAAGTGTGTTTGAACACCAAAGCCAGAGTGGAATGATCTAGAAGAGAAGGGAGCAGCAGGAAAATAAATTACAGGGGAGGAAGCAGGGAACAGACTGAGGAGCACTGGAGGCTCAGATGACTGGGACGTTTGCTCTGTAAGTGGACACTAGTGAAGCTTCTGTGTAGACACCACAGTGCAAGTGTATTTGGGTGAAACTTTCACCAGATCAGCATCAATGACAGCCCAGAAAGTTGCAGTGTGGTAAATTGTATTATTGTTCTCATGTATTCTCTCTCCCCACCTCTGTAAAAGATTCCACATTCCCAATTCCACTGATGTTGTGTTTGCCATATGATGTGTTTGGTCAAGGAATATGAGCCCTTGTAATTTACATCACATGTGAACACTCTGTTTCAGAGATAAGTTTTGCCAGTGATTCTGTTTTTCTTTCCTCTTTGCAACAAAAATGTTCTCAAGAAGTGTCCTTCCTTCTGCTTAGATCCCGAAATGAGAAAACATGAAGAAGCAGACCCAGAGCAGCTGACCCAAACCTGTAAGGTGAGAGAGAAATTATGATTTGTTTTTGTCATGTGCTGTGTTGTTGAAATCGTCACCTCGGGAAAGCTGACTAATAACAGAAATTGTACAAGAAATAGTATGTTAGTGTATTTAAAAAATAAAAACCAACTGTGTCATTGGATTCAAGTGTAGGTTGTGGACAAAGGGGAAAGCTGTCAGTGGAGGATGGAAATATGGAGACCCGTGCTACATAGTGCAAAATATTGGGTAAATTTTTGTTTGCAATCATTTGGAAGACAGAAAATAAACTTGTGGCTTCAGATGAAGAGGCTATGGAGCAGAAATCATTACGGTGCCTATTTTTTCATATTAATCAACTTCTTTGCAATGTTTCAGAAATACAAGGTAAAAAGGCTATAACTGACTTTCTAGAAATGTCATGAATTAAGAATTAAATTAGAAAAAAATATATAATTAACTTCATTTTTACTTCATCAAATAAAATTCCTTATTTTCTCACCTATTATATTTCTTATGAAATAAGGGAGGGAAAGA
>NW_006785353.1:147653-228202 GCF_000442215.2 Lipotes vexillifer | reverse complement strand
GGGAAAGAGAATATATGGAACATATACATTTTAGTATCTAAATATTTCTGAACTTAAAACTCCCGAGGAACATAATTATAAGAAAAATAAATAAATGAGTAAAAGCTGACAACCATTTTGCTGAACTCAGATTATGTAGACTGAGAAACTGGTATGATATTAGTAGGAAGGACCTCACTGAGGTGAATGAGACCATAGTTCTTCCTGGTGTGGTATGTGTTTTAATTTTAATTCAAATAAACATTTAAGCATGATTTACAAGTACTTTGTCTTAAATGATATAATTGAAAATGAGTAAAATACTAGAGATTTATTTTACAAAAATGGAAAATAAACAAAAAAGAATTAAAACCTTTACACATTGACATCATCTTACAATATTCAATGCTGGTAGTATGATGTATATCCTTGCTGTACTTAAATTTTTTTTAATTTTAGCATATTTGAAATTATTTAACATCTTTGAAAATTATTACACAGTTTTTTATCAATATTTATTTATTTATATTTATTTATCATTCAATCTTTTCTAGATTATTTTAATGACTGTATAGAGTTTCCAAACTAATTCATAATTTTTAAATCAATTTTAAAACATCATTATATCTCTGGCCATAGGAATATCCCTCTGGGAATAAAGACCTACTGTCATCCTATTGAGCTATGTTTTTCTGCTTCGTTTAAACAGATGAACATCTGTGTCAATTTTCTGTTGTTGATTAGCATGCTGCTCCAAGATGTATATGTCCTTCTCCCAGGAGATAGAAGACTTTGGGAGAGGAGAAAATGTAACACCTGCAGGCTAACTTTTTTTTTCTATTAGAGAATTTTTAAAATGCCTCTTAGAATACCAAATGAAGCAAGAGTGTTGAAATTGGATGTCAGCAAGGGCGCACAGCATCTGTTCTAAGAGAAGGTAATGAGGAGGGTCTGACGAATGCAAATGCCCGTTTTTTACGATATTCACTCACTGAACTTGCAGAGACTCAGCTGCACAGCGGGAAAGTCTTTCTGATGACTACCCTAACTAGTGGATGATACATCCTGCTACTGCTCTAGACACATTTGGAAAAACCAATCTTCGTGCATAGCTGTGCATGTAAAGACCAAACAGGCTGAATATTGATGAGAAATCATGTATTAAAGAAAAAAAATAATAAAAGCTTTTTTGACTCCCCCTCTTATTCTAGGAATCATGTCTCATTACCATTGAAGAAAGCAATCATATCATATTAACATCTCAATAAGTACCAAATATTACTTAATTTTTCTTTATAAAAATGAGATCATTGTATACATTATTATATATATTTTTGGAGAGTAATAAATATTTTATTAAGCAGCATTAACAAGATGGGAACATTGTTGCAATGGTAAATGGGAGTGTTTTCTTGATTTCACTTTTTCCCCTTAAGTCCTTTAGTCTTGCTAGTATGGTTCAGAAAGCTCTTAGAATCTTTTTTTTTAATGTTTTAATTTAATTTAATTTATTTTTTATACAGCAGGTTCTTATTAGTTATCAGTTTTATACACATCAATGTATACATGTCAATTCCAATTGCCCGATTCATCACATCACCACCACCACCCCACCATGGCTTTCCCCACTTGGTGTCCACACATTTGTACTCTACATCTGTGCCTCAATTTCTGCCCTGCAAACCAGTTCATCTGTACCAATTTTCTAGGTTCCACATATATGCGTTAATATACGATACTGTTTTCCTTTTTCTGACTTACTTCACTCTGTATGACAGTCTCTAGGTCCATTCACGTCTCAGCAAATGACCTAATTTCATTCCTTTTTATGGCTGAGTAATATCCTATTGTATACATATACCACATCTTCTTTATCCATTCATCTGTTGATGGGCATTTAGGTTGCTTCCATGAGCTAGCTACTGTAAATAGTGTTGCAATGAACATTGGGGTGCATGTGTCTTTTTGAATTATGGGTTTCTCTGGGTATATGACCAGTAGTGGGATTGCTGGACCATATGGTAATTCTATTTTTAGCTTTTTAAAGAACCTCCTTACTCTTCTCTACAGTGGCTGTATCAATGTACATTCCCACCAACAGTGCAAGAGGTTTCCCTTTTCTCCACACCCTCTCCAGCATTTGTTGTTTGTAAATTTTCTGATGATGCACATTCTAACTGGTGTGAGGTGATACCTCACTGTAGTTTTGATTTGCATTTCTCTAATAATTAGTGATGTTGAGCAGTTTTTCATGTGCTTCTTGGCCATCTATATGTCTTCTTTGGAGAAATGTGTACTTAGGTCTTCTGCCCATTTTTGGATTGGGTTGTTTGTTTTTTTAATGTTGAGCTGTATGAGCTGTTTATATATTTTGAAGATTAATCCTTTGTTAATTCGTTTGCAAATATTTTCTCCCATTCTGAGGGTTGTCTTTTCGTCTTGTTTATGGTTTCCTTTGCTGTGCAAAAGCTTTTAAGTTTCATTAGGTCCCATTTGTTTATTTTTGTTTTTATTTCCATTACTCTAGGAGGTGGATCAAAAAAGATCTTGCTGTGATTTATGTCAAAGAGTGTTCTTCCTATGTTTTCCTCTAAGAATTTTATAGTGTCCCACCTTACATTTAGGTCTCGAATCCTTTTTGAGTTTATTTTTGTGTATGGTGTTAGGGAGTGTTCTAATTTCATTCTTTTACATGGAGCTGTCCAGTTTTCCCAGAACCACTTATTGAAGAGACTGTCTTTTCTCCATTGTATATCCTTGTCTCCTTTGTCAAAGATAAGTTGATCATAGGTGCGTGGGTTTATCTCTGGGCTTTCTATCTTGTTCCATTGATCTATATTTCTGTTTTTATGCCAGTACCATATTGTCTTGATTACTGTAACTTTGTAGTATAGTCTGAAGTCAAGGAGTTGGATTCCTCCGGCTCCGTTTCTTTCCCTCAAGACGCTTTGGCTATTCAGGGTCTTTTTTGTCTCCATACAAATTTTAAGATTTTTTGTTCTAGTTCTGTGAAAAATGCCATTGGTAATTTGATAGGGATTGCGTTGAATCTGTAGATTTCTTGGGTAGTATAGCCATTTTCACAATATTGATTCTTCCAATCCAAGAACATGGTGTATCTCTCCATGGTATCATCTTTAATTTCTTTCATTAGTATCTTATAGTTTTCTGCATACAGGTCTTTTTTCTCCCTAGATAGGTTTATTCCTAGGTATTTTATTCTTTTTGTTGAAATGGTAAATGGGAGTGTTTCCTTAATTTCTCTTTCAGATTTTTCATCATTAGTGTATAGGAATGCAAGATATTTCTGTGCATTAATTTTGTATCCTGCAAATTTACCAGATTCATTGATTAACTCTAGTAGTTTTCTGGTGGCATCTTTAGGATTCTCTGTGTATAGTATCATGTCATCTGCAAACAGTGACAGTTTTACTTTTTTTTTCCAATTTGGATTCCTTTTATTTCTTTTTCTTCTCTGATTGCTGTGGCTAGGACTTCCAAAACTAGGTTGAATAATAGTGGTGAGAATGGACATCCTTGTCTTGTTCCTGATCTTAGTGGAAATGGTTTCAGTTTTTCACCATTGAGAATGATGTTTGCTGTGGGTTTGTTGTATAGGGCCTTTATTATGTTGAGGTAGGTTCCCTCAATACCCACATTCTGGAGAGTTTTTATCATAAATCCGTGCTGAATTTTGTCAAAAGCATTTTCTGCATCTATTGAGATGATCATATGGTTTTTATTTTTCAGTTTGTTAATATGGTGTATCACACTAATTGATTTGCGTATATTGAAGAATCCTTGCATCCCTGGGATAAATCCCACTTGATCATGGTGTATGATCCTTTTAATGTGTTGTTGGATTCTGTTTGCTAGTATTTTGTTGAGGATTTTTGCATCTATATTCATGAATGATATTGGTCTGTAATTATCTTTTTTTGTAGTATCTTTGGTTTTGGTACCAGGGTTATGGTAGCCTCATAGAATGAGTTTGGGAGTGTTCCTTCCTCTGCAAATTTTTGGAAGAGTTTGAGGAGAATGGGTGACAGCTCTTCTCTAAATGTTTGATAGAATTTGCATGTGAAGCCATCTGGTCCTGGACTTTTGTTTGTTGGAAGATGTTTGTTTCAATTTCAGTGCTTGTGATTGGTCTGTTCATATTTTCTATTTCTTTCTGGTTCAGTCTTGGAAGGTTATACCTTTCTAAGAATTTGTCCATTTCTTCCAGGTTGTCCATTTTATTGGCATAGAGTTGCTTGTAGTAGTCTCTTAGGATGCTTTGTATTTCTGTGGTGTCTGTTGTAACTTCTCCTTTCTCATTTCTAATTTTATTGATTTGAGTCCTCTCCCTCTTTTTCTTGATGAGTCTGGCTAATGGTTTATCAATTTTGTTTATCTTCTCAAAGAACCAGCTTTTCATTTTATTGATTCTTTCTATTGTTATCTTTGTTTCTATTTCATTTATTTGTGCTCTGATCTTTATGATTTCTTCCCTTCTGCTAACTTTGGGTTTTATTTGTTCTTCTTTCTCTAGTTCCTTTAGGTGTAAGGTTAGATTATTTATTTGAGATTTTTCTTGTTTCTTGAGGTAGCTTGTATAGCTCTAAACTTCCCTCTTAGAACTGCTTTTGCTGCATCCCATAGGTTTTGGATCATCATATTTTCATTGTCATTTTTCTCTAGGTATTTTTTGATTTCCTCTTTGATTTCCTCAGTGACCTCTTGGTTATTTAGTAGTGTGTTGTTTAACCTCCATGTGTTTGTATTTCTTACAGATTTTTCCCTGTAATTCATTTCTAGTCTCATAGCATTGTGGTCAGAAAAGATGCTTGATATGATTTCAATTTTCTTAAATTTACTGAGGCTTGATTTGTGACCCAAGAGATGATCTATCCTGGAGAATGTCCCGTGCGTACTTGAGAAGAGAGTGTAATCTGCTGTTTTTGGATGGAATGTCCTGTAAATAGGACTGGTCTATTGTGTTATTTAAAGTTTCTGTTTCCTTATTTATTTTCATTTTGGATGACCTGTCCATTGGTGTAAGTGAGGTGTTAAAGTTCCCCACTATTACTGTGTTACTGTTGATTTCCTCTTTTATAGCTGTTAACAGTTGCCTTATGTATTGAGGTGATCCTATGTTGGGTGCATATCTATTTATAATTGTTATATCTTCTTCTTGGATTGATCCCTTGATCATTAGGTAGTGTCCTTTCTTTTCTCTTGTAACATTCTTTATTTTAAAGTCTATTTTATCTGATATGAGTTTTGCTACTCCAGCTTTCTTTTGATTTCCATTTGCATGGAATATCCTTTTCCATCCCCTCACTTTCAGCCTCTATGCATCCCTAGGTCTGAAGTGGGTCTCTTGTAGACAGCATATATATGGGTCTTGTTTTGTATCCATTCAGCAAGGCTTTGTCTTTTGGTTGGAACATTTAATCCATTCACGTTTAAAGTAATTATCGATATGTATGCTCCTATGACCATTTTCTTGTTTTGGGTTTGTTCTTGTAGGTCCTTTTCTTCTCTTGTGTTTCCCACTTAGAGAAGTTCTTTTAGCATTTGTTATAGAGCTGGTTTGGTGGTGTTGAATTCTCTTAGCTTGTCTTTTGCTTGTCTTTAAATCTTTTGATTTCTCCATTGAATCTGAATGAGATCCTTGCCAGGTAGAGTAATCTTATTTATAGTTTCTTCCCTTTCATCACTTTAAGTATATCATGCCACTCCCTTCTGGCTTGTAGAGTTTCTGCTGAGAAATCAGCTGTTAACCTTATGAGAGTTCTCTTGTATGTTAATTGTCATTTTTCCCTGGCTGCTTTCAATGATTTTTCTTTGTCTTTAATTTTTGCCAATTTGATTACTATGTGTCTTGGCATGTTTCTCCTTGGGTTTATCCTGTATGGGACTTGTTGAACTTCCTGGACTTGGGTGGCTATTTCCTTTCCCATGTGAGGGAAGTTTTTGGCTATAATCTCAAATATTTTCTCTGGTCTTTTCTCTCTCTCTTCTCCTTCTGGGACCCCTATAATGCAAATGTTGTTGCATTTAATGTTGTCCCAGAGGTCTCTAGGCTGTCTTCATTTCTCCTCATTCTTTATTCTTTTCTGCAGTAGTGAATTCCACCATTCTGTCTTCCAGGTCACTTATCTGTTCTTCTGCCTCAGTTACTCTGCTATTGATTACCTCTAGTGTAGTTTTCATTTCAGTTATTGTATTGTTCATCTCTGTTTGTTTGTCCTTTAATTCTTCTAGGTCTTTGTTAAACATTTCTTACATCTTCTCGATATTTGCCTCCATTCTTTTTCCAAGGTCCTGGGTCATCTTCACTATCATTATTCTGAATTCTTTTTCTGGAAGGTTACTTATCTCCATTTAGTTTTTTTCTGGGCTTTTATCTTGTTCCTTCATCTGGTACATAGCCCTCTTCCTTTTCATCTTGTCTCTCTGTGAACGTGGTTTTTGTTCCACTGGCTACAGGATTGTAGTTCTTCTTGCTTCTGCTGTCTTCTCTCTGGTGGATGAGACTATCTAAGAGGCTTGTGCAAGTTTCCTGATGGGAGAGACTAGTGGTGGGTAGAGCTGACTGTTGCTCTGTTGGGAAGAGCTCAATAAAACTTTAATCTGCTTGACTGCTGATGGGTGGGGCTGGGTTTCCCCCCTGTTGGTTTTTTGGCCTGAGGCAACGCAACACTGGAGACTACCTGGGCTCTTTGATGGTGCTAATGGCAGACTCTGGGAGGGCTCACGCCAAGGAGTACTTCCCAGAACTTCTGCTGCCAGTGTCCTTGTCCCCATGGTGAGCCACAGCACTTCTCCTCTGCAGGAGACCCTCCAACACTAGCAGGTAGGTCTGGTTCAGTCTCTCATGGGGCCATTTCTCCTTCCCCTGGGTCTCAAAGTGCACACTACTTTGTGTGTGCCCTGCAAGAGTGGAGCCTCTGTTTCCCCAAGTCCTGTTGAAGTCCTGAAATCAAATCCCACTAGCCTTCAAAGTCTGATTCTCTAGGAATTCCTCCTCCCGTGGCTGGACCCCCAGGTTGGGAAGCCTGATGTGAGGCTCAGAATCTTCACTCCAGTGGGTGGGCTTCTGTGGCATAAGTGTTCTCCAGTCTGTGAGTCACCAACCCAGCAGTTATGGTATTTGATTTTACTGTGATTGCTCCCCTCCTACCATCTCATTGTGGCTTTTCCTTTGTCCTTGGATGTGGGGTATCTTTTTTGGTGAGTTCCAGTGTCTTCCTGTCATTGATTGCTAGTTGTAATTCTGGTGTTCTCACAAGAGAGAGTGTGAGCCCGTCCTTCTACTCCACCATCTCAGTTCAGGGCCAGGCAAAAAACAAAAAAACAAAAAAACTACATTATTATTCAACTTGCTTTTTCACTTAAAATGAAATGTGATTTAAAAAAATAGAAATCTATCTTATTATTTTAAAATGTGCATAGAAGAGAAACTTTATCTTCCATCTACATCAGAGTAACTAGTATTGGATTTGCCTTCCTATTATATTAAACTGGACAAAATATCTGAAATAACTGTTTTCAGAAATTGTGCACTGTACAAGAGGTAGTTCAGGACTGTACCTTGCCTAGAGGGAAAAAAAATATTTAAGCCCTACTATCACTTTAGCTTTCTGCCTATAATTTTCTCAGGCCGACAGTTCAGGGAAGAGAACTCCAGGAAAGCATGAGCTTAATAGTGTATTGAGCAAAAAAAAGATCAGATTTCAAAAAGTGTTTGTAATTTTTGAGTCAGAGCAATAAAGAACGGTGAGTTATGCAGGGAAAGAACTCTAGATATTTACACAGGGGTACTCTTGTGTCTGCTTTATGGAACCCTAAGACACTCAAGTGTATAGTGAAATTCCATGAGAGACCAAGAACAACTGTACACCTGTAGCTAAGTAATCCCCAGAAATCACACAAGGCTGGGAGATACATGAGTTATACCAGTGTGAAGAGACTTCACTGAACCTGGAGATTAACATACTAATTGAAGTAAATCAGACAAAGAGTGGGCTCCACCCACTTTCTTGCACATATAACTTGAGAAAGCCTCACTTTATGCCCCTGCAATTATGCCTCTTGCCTCCAGCCCAGATGCTTTCCTGTCAATATTGAGATATGAGATGGTGGAGCATCTCCCAATACGTATGTACGTGTATCTGAAAGAACAGAAGAGTTAATACCCCCCTCTGGAGTAAAAATCTAAATTAGATTTGATACACTCCATAAGACAGACTTGTTCAGTTTGTAGGTTGCATCTGTTTTTTACAATTCTCTTGACTAGCTGGGGCCAAACCCTGGACAGAACTACTGAAAAATTTGTTGGCCTTGAGAATCATGAGCTTTATAAAAATGAGAATTGCTGTGGCAATGAAGCCACAGAGTCTGTGTTGTGTGTTTCACCCATTTTTGTTAGTATATAAATGTTCAGGGCAGCAGATAACATTCAGACTTCAGAAACCTCCTCCTGCTTCTCTACTGAACTACTGAATCCCCACCTCTAGACACCATATGTTGCAACTACTACAGAAATTCATGTGGTAGCTGTAGCTATGGCTGTGGCTACTGTTCTGGATGTGGCTGTCTCATTGTCTGTGGATACAGATCTGGTTATGGCTCTGCCTCCTGTGCATAATGGTCATTTTATATGGATGTCATTCTTCTTGCAGCTAGAATATAACTCTAATGCACCTTTTCTTCTAAAATCATCATTCCAAGATCATTTCTGTCTCAATGTCTCATAATCACACCAGATCCCACTGAATTGAGAACAGTAAGAGCCTTTGGGAAACTGATTGTCTTCTTGAAAGTCCTATTTGTAATTGAGGGGGCCTGAGTTACTCCATAATGTTCTTGGAAGTTTGAAGATCTCATTTGGGTCATATTCCAAGTGTAAACCCACTGCTCTCTTACTCTATGTTTCTATATTGTGATTATTTCCAAATAAATATATTTTATTGGTCCTAGCAAGTTTGTGTATCTTTTATGTCAGACATGCTACTGATTTATATTTTTGTCTCCTATGTCTGTGTCTTCTTCAGAAGCTGGCAGGACAAATGCTCAGCTGTCCATTATAATTGTGTATGTCTGGCTTCCACTCTGACTGGTCAGTACCCATGACATATTGAAAGTTACATATCTTGAATTTCACCCCCAAAATAATGGCTCTTTATTAGCTGAGACTTGTGGTCTTAGTTCATTTTACTTAAGGGTTTGTTTGGAAACATTTGTGGCTCATGATCCTGGGTCTATCCATTTCTTTCTTTTCATATTAATCAGCACTCAGGTACTCATCAACACATGCACGCACATACACACACAGACAGACAATTGCCTCAGAAAAAAATTACTGGAAAAATGTTAATGACGAAAAGAGTAGCTTGGAAGAGGAGAAACAGAAGGCTCAATATTTAGGTGTATAAATAACCTGGAGACTGGCTAAATGGTCCTGGATATAGGTGGTGACATAGATAATTAAAAAGAATAGATGAGCAGGAGGAACTTTGTGAAGGTAAAACCTATAAGATCTTAGACATCAGTAGTGAAGGAGAAGGGGGAAAATATAGAGAAGATAATTTCTAAAAAACTATTTCTTCCTGGCACATAGAATTTTGAGGTATTCAGAGTGGTACATACAATTATATATCTGAAAGACTGGTATTGCAAAATTAGTAAGACTAGGATTGTAGATGTGTTCTGTGTCTTTCTAGAGACACTAAATAAGTTGGGTGAAAGGGTGAAAATGACAAAAATTTCTCAACACAAGAGCTCTTTAAAATATGTAACACCATCTGAAATAAGCATGACTCCCTTATTCAGTGCTTTATCACTGGGTGTATCTAAATCCAGGCAAGATCACCCACTACTAGAATTATTTTGAGGGGAAATTACCAACTCAGGGAGAAGGGTGAAATTAACTCCTCTTACATATCCAATCCTGTCCTACCCTATTCTAGGATACTACAAGTTAGAAATGAATTTGAGCTTTGAAGCCTGAGTAAAGATGGTGTTGCTGATACCAGGAAAACATAGAACTGAAAACATTTATGTTTCTATATCTTGGAAGAGAAGCCAATTACAATAGGTTTTGGCTTTAGAAATCCCATCTTCATGTGGGCTATAAACAGACTACAAGAACTGAAGTCAAGATTCAATCACCTGTGGTTAAATAAATTCATTGTTCCTAGAATCCCTTGAAACTTGAAATAAATTTCAGTCTTGAGAAGAAGAAGGGCAAAAGAAGATGGATGGATAGATTGACTGTTACTCTTGAAGGAACAGAATCATTTCTTATGAATTAGATAATTAGTAATCTCATTCATCAAACACGTAACTCTTAATAGAGGACATTTCATTATATACTCAGAATGAGAAAGAAAGCTTTCATCCCTGCTTTCTAAAAGTGTGGGAAAGACAAAAAAGCTCACAAGCTACAAAGATCAAAATATTACTATAATATAATTATACATAAAGTTGTTTGGGAAATACAGAGAAAGGAATCAGAAGAGAGACCAGGACTAAGAAGAATTAGAGAGAAGGGCCAGGAACCTTTCTGAAAAGAGACAAACTTGTAGCTGAAATAGGGAGGATGAATAAGAGTTGATCAATCACACAAAGGACAGAAATAGCTTTTGGGGCAGGGGAGAAGGAGGAAATACATTTCAGACAATGTCCATATGCTGGAATCTTACTGCAACAGCTATCATCCATCCTGAAGGAAATATAACCACTAGTTGGGCTTAAGGAATAAATTCACAGATGTGAGTAAGTAGAATTCTAAGATGACCCCTATGACATACACCATTGTCTGATCCCCTTCCCTTCAGTGTGAGAAGGACCTGTAACTTGCCTCTAACCTTGGCAAAGGTGATGGGCTGTCACTCCTGTGATTATAATTATATTTGGGGCTGGCAAAGAAAACTCGAGATGGATAAATTTGGATTTCAGATTTTAAAAACAACTTTTTAGTATGTTTCATGCAAAATCTGGGTCATACTTGCAAATCTGGAAACTCAGTTAATTTATACAGAAAAGATACTTTGCAGGTGTCCTGGCTGATACCTTGATTGCAAAATTGTAAGACCTTGAGATGAGATCACAGTTAGGCTGTGCTTAGACTCCTAATCCACTAAGACCCTGCAGGCCTAAATGAGTGTTGTCCTGAGCTGCTATTTTTGTGGTAATTTATGAGGTTTCCCCTGCTGTTCTCTAACATATCTGGTAAGAGGTATAGTTGAGTTGATGACCTGGATGTCATATCTGCATATCAGTAGAGACTTGGAGATATCAAGGATAGATCACTTTGGAGTAAAAGTGAGAGGGTGGGAGGCGCTATCAGTCATACTTGATGGAAATGGCTTATGAACAAAATATTGAAATAAATCTTATTTAGGACCCTAAGTTACATTGAAATAGTGAGAGCCTCTGACTTGTGTGAATTTTGTAACAGAGTAATTTCACAATGAAATGGGTCATCATAATAAACGATAAGCTCCTTATTATAGCAAGTGTTCATGCCTTCAGTGATTAGAAAGAAACACTTTATGTAACATAACAAAGAAGAACAAATACTTGATCTTTGTAATGTAGCTGTGGACTTTTAGTAAGATTCTTAACCACATTGTATCTCAATTTCCATATTCACTGGGATCAAATAGATTAAAATGTTTGAAAGAACTTTGTGACTGACAAAATATACAACAGTTATTGTAAAGCAGGGGTCCCCAGCTGGCGGCCTGTTTGGAACTGGACCGCAGAGCAGGTGAGTGGCGGCAAATGAGTGAAACTTCATCTGTATTTACAGCTTCTTCCCATCGCTCACATTACCACCTGAGCTCTGCTTCCTGTCAGCATTATGGTGAGTTGTATAATTATTTCATTACGTATTACAATGTAATAATAATAGAAGTAAAGTGTACGATAAATGTAATGTGCTTGAATCATCCCAAAAGTATTATCTACCCCCGACCCCAGTCTGTGGAGAAATTGTCTTCCACAAGCCTGGTCCCTGGTGCCAAAAAGATTGCGGACCACTGTTGTAAAAGATATTATGTTTTTGTTGTTCCTCTGGTCTGAACTAAATGACAACATAGAGTTGATAAAAATTTATTGAGGAACGGTTCTAGGGTAATATACTATCAGAATATTATATTCATGGGTATTCGAATTCATAGGCACTCTGCAACTACAATGTTGAGGAGTTGCTGTATAGTGCAGCATTGTGTTCTTAAGTAAACTAGTAATAGTAATTAGTCAAACTCATTTTAATAGCTACATTCAAAACATAAACTTCCCTGCCCTTCCCAGAGCCTTGCTACATAAAGTATATTTTTTGGAATCATGTGTTCAGATGATTAGATAATTGAAGAAACTTTCCTTATCAATTTATAATTGGCTTAAAACAGTGTCTGGCTGACAACAAGCAAACATGGTTTGATATGAAGCCGATGCTATAGCTATGAAAAGACCAAGTCCTATCATTGTCAACTGACAGGAGTTACAGGCACATATTAGGTATTAAATAAATATTTATTGCATAAATAACAAAATTGATGGTGTACTCTGGCCCTTTCCATCAGTATATAAGGTTTCCAGGGTAGTGGGTGACATTAAAATTTCAGAAACGTCCTTCTGTATCTCAATTGAAACTTCACCTTCTGCTACATGTGTTGCAACTATTATAGGAACTCCTATGAGGACTGTGGATATGGCTCTGGTTATGGCTGTGGGCATAAAAGAATAATAGCTATTGTTTCTTTATGTTTTATTGGATTTTTTAAAATATTATTAATAAATAATATTTAATAAAGAATATTAATAAATGATCAGAATAAAGATGAGAAATCGTCACCAGGAACTTCATTGAGAGTCTCCTAACATACCAAGATTGAGACCATATTAGTCTTCATTCACTTGGGCCAGACATGTGTTTTACATGATGTTAGTCCATCCTAGTCACCATCTTCTGGTGACAGGGATTCTGCCAGGAGACACCAGAGTTAGACACAACCTAAAGACTCACTGAGACAAACCTCAAAATGAGGAGATCTTTACTATGGGAATATAGGATTGTCAGGCATATCAACGAGCTGCATATAGAGATTTTTATCAGTAAGTGAAAAGGATAAGTCTGAACACATGCTGTAGGGGTGGAATTATATCTGTCTAGAGGCACGTGTTTCAATATAGACTATCAGAAAAGAGAAAATTGCAGTAGAAAATAGAATATTTGATAATAGTAGCACTACTGTTTTTGCCAGTGACCTGAGTCAAACATTGAATATTTCTAAAATGAGACTTACGTTAGATTAATGTAGAGCATGGTAACTCTTGGTGCTGCACATGAAAATAGTTTTACACAGATGCTTATTGGAAAAAAACATTAGCTATGCCTTATCTGTTTTGCTACATCAGTAACTAAAATAGCCACAAAATCTAGTTTCTCTCTATCTCTCTCTGTCTTTCAGTCTCTGTCTCTGTCTCTGTCTCTCTCTCTCTCCCTCTCTCTTCTCTCTCTCCCTCTCTCTTCTCTCTCTTTCTCACACCTACAGACACACACTAAAGAAAATGAAAATCATGGACAGAAATGTATATATATGATAAACACTGCATATTGTGAAAGTTATTAGCTTTATTGGAAAGCAAAATTAGAAATTTTCCCACATGCAAATTGTTAATATCAGATGTAAACAAACATATGAGAGTAACAAAGTATCAAAGATTTTTTTCCTCCTAATTGTTGGAAAATCCCACCAATCAATGCAGTTATGACTCATAGTAGTCAAAGATTAGACTTGGTCAAATTTGGACAGAAAATAATAATATTTGTATAATATTTTGAGAGTGAAAATTCTATTTCCTTTATGGAAAAATTTACATTGATGTGATCAAAATCTATTTACTAATGATAAATAGTAAATGTCTTGCCTCTTTCAAGAAGGATACTGAATAACATTTTGCCATAATAATGTGTTTAAATATTTTGTTAATAAAAATATACCTACATGACACATACATAGAAAGTAAAACATTTTGAATGAATAAAACATTGTTTCATTTATCAGTTTGATTATATTAAGATCCTGTTCCCTTTTTTAAATTTCTTATCAAGGCAGATGAAATCAGAAAAATAAATATTTTGTGTCCTCACACCACTGATAATTAGGGGAGAGCTTATTAAAATACAGAGGATCCCCTAAATTACCTTTATGCTATACTTTAATCTTCACTTTATTCTATTCTTTAATCTCATCACCATTACATAAGGAAGACGCCACTGTTTGACTCTGGGCTGGAATAAGAGTTGAAACTATCTTATGGAGGGGTTTACAGTTTTGGGAGGTCAAGAACAAAAAAGAATTATTTGTGATCAACTGCAAGTCAAATGAAACAATTGAAAATGCTCCTTGCTTATGTGATATCTGGTTAGAGAATGTTAAAGTGAAGGTTTGTTATGTAAGACAGTTTTGTAAGTGTGACTGTACCATCTTATTAAAAGGCCTCATTTGGTTAAAGCAAATCTCCTTAATGCGTTAAAGAATTATGCTCCAGTCTTGAAACAACACACTAATTACATTAGTTATAAAATTAGCCCACCCACACCTAGGGAATATAAAAGGCTCTCTACAAGAAGAAATGTCCAGACTGAAGTAATCTGCAACCTTTCCTACCCAAAGTGGAACAACCAATACCATGTGTGGCTACTACGGAAACTACTATGGGGGCCACAGTTATGGATGATGTGGCTATGGAGGCCTGGGCTGTGGCTATGGCTCCTGCTAGGGCTGTGGCTTCCACAGACTGGACTGTGGCTATGGATATGGCTTCCACACTCTCTGTGGTTGTGGCTATGGATGCAGCTCTGGCTCTGGCTCTGGCTTTGGCTACTATTATTGAGGATGCCATAGAAGACACTCATCCTCTATACCAGGACATCAGGATTCACCACTTCTGAATCCCATGTGTTGTGTACCTTTCCCTTGGACTAAGACTATCCTATATCAAGGAAGTTTAGTGTGGTCTGTTGTTGACCTACCATCTAACCTATACATTCCCTGAATTTATCTCAGGGATAAAGTGAAATTCACCTGTGACCTCAGAGTTCTGTCCTGTTGATATCTATTAGTCCAACTGGTCTAATGTGTCATTTAAGACGACTGTTTCCTTATTGACTTTTTGTCTGGCTGATCTATCCATTGATGTAAGTGGAGTCTTATAGTCCCATACTTTTACTGTATTTTTGTCAATTTTTCCCTTTATCTCTTTTAATATTTGCTTTATATATTTAGTTGCTCCTATATTAGGTGCATATATGTTAACTAATGGTATAGCCACTTCTTGTATTGATTATTATATCATTAAATAATGGCTGTTTTTTGTCTGGTGTTACAGACTTTGTTTTAGTCTGTTTTGTCTGATACGAGTATTTCTACTCAAGCCTTCTTTTGTTTCCATTTGCATGAAATATATTTTTATCATCTGTTTTAGGGTTGGTGTAGTTCTGATGAACTCCTATAGATTTTGCTTGTTTGAGAACTTCTTTATCTCTCCTTCAATTCTGAATAATAATCTTTCTGGGTAGAGTATCCTAGGCTGTACGTTTTTCCCTTTCAGCGCTTTAAATATATCATGACACTCAGTTCTGGTCTGCAAAGTTTCTGCAGAAAGATCAGAAACTGACAACTGACAGCCACGTCAGCACTCCCTTGTATGGAACTCTTCGTTTTCATTTTGTCATCTTTAGAATTCTCTAACTTTTGCCATTTAATTATGATATGTCTTCATCTGGGTCTCTTTGGGTTTATTTTGTTTGGGACTCTGTGCTTCCTGTACCTGGATATCTGTTTCTTCATGTTTATTTTTCAGCCATAATTTCATCAAATTCATTTTCTCTGGTTTCTCTCCCTCTTCTCCTTCTGGGATCCATGTAATGTGTATATTAGGATGTTTGATGTATTGTTTTTATTTTTTAATTTGTTTTCCTTTTTTCTGTTTTGATTGGGTTATTCTCCTTATTCTCTCTTCCAGATCATTTATGTGTTCTTAAGTATTCCTTAGTCTGCTGTTATTTACTTCTAGTGTGTTTTTCATTTCAGTTATTGTATTCTTCAGTTCTCACTGGTTCTTTTTTATATTTTCTAGTTCCTTGTTAAAATTCTCACTGTGTTCATGTATTATTTTCCCTAGTTCGGGTTGCATTCTTATTACTAATACTTTGAACTCTTATCTGTGAATTATTTATCTCTGTTTCATTAGTGTTTCTTTCTTTGTTGTTGTTGTTGTTCTTTTATTTGAAACAAATTCCTCTGTTTTCTCACATTGCTTAAATTAGGTGAAATAGTTACTTTTCAAAGTCTTGAAGTTGTGTCCTTGTGTGGATGTGTCCTTATACAGTTTGTGTGTGCCCAGTGGCTTTGGTGGGAAAGCTGGATATGAAGTGAGTGTGGGTTACATCTTTCCCCAGTGTGTGCTAGCAGCTATCACCTTGACGGGAGGTGGGGTTGTAGATGAAGAGGCTAGAGCCAGGGAAAAGGGTGAGCCAGGGCTTCTCCTGGCTCTGATTAATACACCTGTGGAAAAAGAAAATATGAGAGAAAGAATGGACACTTGCCTCTGGAGCATCCTGAGATGACAACGATGCCATAAAGACAAGGATGTGACATCGGTTCATATAAAATTTAAGCTTCCTTGTTATTTTTAAGTCACTGCTCCCTCTGTATTATCAGTCTAGAATCTTAGCTTTGTGCTCTACATGTTTATGCTTTTGACTCAGTGGCTCTTTCCCCTACCACAACTATCAAAAATCTTCTAATTTTAGGTATGGTGCTGTGGTTTGTTGACAAACCATTCTCAGGAGGAAAAAAGGTCCTGATTCATGGTGTTTACAGATTTCTACAGTGTAAATACTCTTACTGTTTCTGACATAAATCTACCAACATGCTGCCACTAAATGCAGACATAAGCAGAATAGTTTCCCTGAGCTGATACAAGCAGGCTTATGGACACCAACTGGTGTATCTGCCTGATATTCTACTGTAAATCATTCTTCCAAGAGAGGTTCCTTGATATTATCTCAACACAAAAAGATTTAGCACAGGGACTCACTTTATATTTTATATTTATAGATGTACACATATTTATATTTTATAATCCTGTTATATCATTTGATTCTTAATTTGTAATTCCAGGTTTTCCTTTGAAGTCACAAAAATTCATTTTCCAACTCACTTCAGATTTCCACCATCCCCTTGACCCCAACAATAAACAATGAAAATTAGCACTTTCATATGAAAAGGCAAAATCACAATAATAGAAGTAATATAAGATATGGAAGTGTCCATCAACAGATGAAAGGATAAAGAAGATGTGATACATACATATGTACATACGTGTGTGTGTATATATATATATATACACATATATATATATATATAATGGAATACGATTCAGTCATAGAAAATAATGAAAATTTGCCATTTGCAACAACATGGATGGACTTGGAGGGTATTACACTAAGTGAAATAAGTCAGACAGAGAAAGACAAATAATGTATGATATCACTTATATGTGGAGCCTAAAAAATACAACAAAGTAGTGAATATAACAAAAAAGAAGCGGACTCACAGATATAGAAAACAAACTAGTGGTTACCAGTGGGGAGAGGGAAGGGGAAATGAGCAACATAGAAGTAGGGGATTAAGAGGTACAAACTATTAGGTATAAAATAAGCTACAAGGATATATTGTACAACACAGGGAATATAGCAAATATTTTATAACTATAACTGGAGTTAACCTTTAAAAATTGTGAATCAGGGCTTCCCTGCTGGCACAGTGGTTGACAGTCCACCTGCCGATGCAGGGGACGCGGGCTCATGCCCCGGTCTGGGAGGATCCCACGTGCCGCGGAGCGACTGGGCCCGTGAGCCATGGCCGCTGAGCCTGCGTGTCCGGAGCCTGTGCTCCTCAACGGGAGAGGCCACAACAGTGAGAGGCCCGCGTACCGCCAAAAAATAAAATTGTGAATCATTACATTGTATACCTCTAAGTTATATAATATTGTACAGCAACTATACTTCAATTAAAATTAAAATTAAAATAAAAGACCCTGAACCATGCAGTTGCTGATATTCAATCTGAGGACAGATTCCCTGCTGCTTGATGGAATCTTTCGTTTCTGTCACCATGAGTCATAATGGTGCCTGGTCTCTCGTTATGGGCTGCTCATCCTACAGCATAATATTCTGGTCCTATGGATTCTATCTATGCCTTTCAGAACACTTCAACTCATTGGACACCTCCTCTCGTGTTCCCTAACCCAACCTCCATATTTAACATCAGACATGACAACTTCATTCCTAACTCGTGGGAAAAAAAGTAATACAGAGGGGCGGTGGAAAGATGGCCGAGGAGTAAGACGCGGAGATCACATTCCTCCCCACAAATACACCAGAAATACATCTACATGTGGAACAGCTCCTACAAAACACCTACTGAACGCTGGCAGAAGACCTCAGACCTCCCAAAAGGCAAGAAACTCCCCACGTATCTGGGTAGGGCAAAAGAAAAAATTAATTAAAAACAGAGACAAAAGAATAGGGACGGCACCTGCACCAGTGGGAGGGAGCTGTGAAGGAGGAAAGGTCTCCACACACTAGGAAGCCCCTTCGCGGGCAGAGATTGTGGGAGGCGGAGTGGGGAGCTTCGGTGCCGCGGAGGACAGCGCAGCAACAGGGGTGCGGAGGGCAAAGCGCAGAGATTCCCGCCCAGAGGATCGGTGCCGACCGGCACTCACCAGCCCGAGAGGCTTGTGTGCTCACCCCTACACAATCAATTTGATGTACCCTGCCTCTGTGGAATACATGAATAGACAGCGAATCATCCCAAATTGAGGAGGCGGACTTCTAGAGCAAGATCTATGATTTTTTCCCCTTTTCCTCTTTTTGTGAATGTGTATGTGTATGCTTCTGTGTGAGATCTTGTCTGTATAGGTTTGCTTCCACCATTTGTCCCAGCGTTCTATCCGACCATTTTTTTTTTTAATTTTTTTCTTAATAATTAATTTTAATTTAAAGAACTCTGTTATACTTTACCTTCTTTCTATCTTTCCTTCCTTCCTTCCCTTTTTGAGACAACGAATCGTCCCAAATTGAGGAGGTGGACTTGGAGAGCAAGTTTTATGATTTTTTCCACTTTACCTCTTTTTGTGAGGGTATATGTGTATGCTTCTATGTAAGATTTTGTCTCTATAACTTTGCTTCCACCATTTGTCCTAAGGTTCTATCCTTCCCTTTTTTTTTTCCTCTAAATAATTATTTTTTTAATTCAATAACTTTATTATACTTTATTTTATTTTACTGTATCTTCTTTCTTTCTGTATTTTTTCCTTCCTTCCCTCATTCCTTCCTTCCTTCCCTCCTCCCTCCCTCCCTCCTTTCTTTCCTTCTTGCCTTCTTCCTTTCTTTTCTTCTTTCTTTCTTTCTTCCTTCCCTCCTTCCTTCCTTCCCTCCTCTCTTTCTTTCTTTCTTTCTTTCTTTCCTATTTCCTCCTACTTATACTAATTCTCTCTACTTTCTCTCCCTTTTATTCTGAGCCGAGTGGATGAAAGGCTCTTGCTGCTCCAGCCAGGAGTCAGGACTCTGCCTCTGAGGTGGGAGAGCCAACTTCAGAACACTCGTCAAGAAGAGACCTCCCAGCCCCACATAATATCAAACGGCGAAAATCTCCCAGAGATCTCCATCTCAACACCAGCACCCAGCTTCGCTCAACGACCAGCAAGCTACAGTGCTGGACAACCTATGCCAACCATATAGCAAAACAGGAACACAACCCCACCCACTAGCAGAGAGGCTGCCTAAAATCATAATAAGTCCACAGACACCCCAAAACACACCACCAGACGTGGACCTGCCCACTAGAGAGACAAGATCTAGCCTCATACACCACAACACAGCCACTAGTCCCCTCCACCAGGAAGCCTACACAACGCACTGAACCAACCTTAGCCACTGGAGACAGACATCAAAAACAACGGGAGCTACGAACTTGCAGCCTGCAAAAAGGTGAACCCAATCACAGTAAGATAAGCAAAATGAGAAGACAGAAAAACACACAGCAGATGAAGGAGCAGGATAAAAACCCACCAGACCTAACAAATGAAGAGGAAATAGGCAGTCTACCTGAAAAAGAGTTCAGAATAATGATAGTAAAGATGATCCAAAATCTTGGAAATAGAATGGACAAAATGCAAGAAGCAGTTAACAAGGACCTAGAAGAAATAAAGATGAAACAGACAATGATGAACAACACAATAAATGAAATGAAAAATACTCTAGATGGGATCAATAGCAGAATAAATGAGGCAGAAGAACGGATAAGTGACCTGGAAGATAAAATAGTGGAAATAACTACTGCAGAGCAGAATAAAGAAAAAAGAATGAAAAGAACTGAGGACAGTCTCAGAGACCTCTGGGACAACATTAAACGCACCAACATTCGAATTATAGGGGTTCCAGAAGAAGAAGAGAAAAAGAAAGGGACTGAGAAAATATTTGAAGAGATTATAGTTGAAAACTTCCCTAATATGGGAAAGGAAATCGTTAATCAAGTCCAGGAAGCACAGAGAGTCCCATACAGGATAAATTCAAGGAGAAATACGCCAAGACACATATTAATCAAACTGTCAAAAACTAAATACAAAGAAAGCATATTAAAAGCAGCAAGGGAAAAACAACAAATAACACACAAGGGAATCCCCATAAGGTTAACAGCTGATCTCTCAGCAGAAACTCTACAAGCCAGAAGGGAGTGGCAGGACATACTGAAAGTGATGAAGGAGAAAAACCTGCAACCAAGATTACTCTACCCAGCAAGGATCTCATTCAGATTTGATGGAGAAATTAAAACCTTTACAGACAAGCAAAAGCTGAGAGAGTTCAGCACCACCAAACCAGCTTTACAACAAATGCTAAAGGAACTTCTCTAGACAAAAACACAAGAGAAGGAAAAGTCCTATAATAACGAACCCAAAACAATTTAGAAAATGGGAATAGGAACATACATATCGATAATTACCTTAAATGTAAATGGACTAAATGCTCCCACCAAAAGACACAGATTGGCTGAATGGATACAAAAACAAGACCCATATATATGCTGTCTACAAGAGACCCACTTCAGACCTAGAGACACATACAGACTGAAAGTAAGGGGATGGAAAAAGATATTCCATGCAAATGGAAACCAAAAGAAAGCTGGAGTAGCAATTCTCATATCAGACAAAATAGACTTTAAAATAAGGACTATCAGAAGAGACAAAGAAGGACACTACATAATGATTAAGGGATCGATCCAAGAAGAAGATATAACAATTGTAAATATTTATGCACCCAACATAGGAGCACCTCAATACATAAGGCAAAAACTAGCAGCCATAAAAGGGGAAATCGACAGTAACACATTCATAGTAGGGGACTTCAACACCCCACTTTCACCAATGGACAGATCATCCAAAATGAAAATAAATAAGGAAACACAAGCTTTAAATGATACATTAAACAGGATGGACTTAATTGATATTTATAGGACACTCCATCCAAAAACAACAGAATACACATTTTTCTCAAGTGCTCATGGAACATTCTCCAGGATAGATCATATCTTGGGTCACAAATCAAGCCTTGGTAAATTTAAGAAAATTGAAATTATATCAAGTATCTTTTCCGACCACAACGCCATGAGATTAGATATCAATTATAGGAAAAGAGCAGTAAAAAATACAAACACATGGAGGCTAAACAATACACTACTTAGTAACGAAGTGATCACTGAAGAAATCAAAGAGGAAATTAAAAAATACCTAGAAACAAATGACAATGGAGATACAACGACCCAAAACCTATGGGATGCAGCAAAAGCAGTTCTAAGAGGGAAGTTTATAGCAATACAAGCCCACCTTAAGAAGCAGGAAACATCTCGAATAAACAACCTAACCTTGCACCTCAAGCAATTAGAGAAAGAAGAACAAAAAAACCCCAGAGTTAGCAGAAGGAAAGAAATCATAAAAATCAGATCAGAAATAAATGAAAAAGAAATGAAGGAAACAATAGCAAAGATCAATAAAACTAAAAGCTGGTTCTTTGAGAAGATTAACAAAATTGATAAACCATTAGCCAGACTCATCAAGAAAATAAGGGAGAAGACTCAAATCAATAGAATCAGAAATGAAAAAGGAGAAGTAACAACTGACACTGCAGAAATACAAAAAATCATGAGGGATTACTACAAGCAACTCTATGCCAATAAAATGGACAATCTGGAAGAAATGGACAAATTCTTAGAAATGCACAAACTGCCAAGACTGAATCAGGAAGAAATAGAAAATATGAACAGACCAATCACAAACACTGAAATTGAAACTGTGATTAAAAATCTTCCAACAAACAAAAGCCCAGGACCAGATGGCTTCACAGGCGAATTCTATCAAACATTTAGAGAAGAGCTAACACCTATTCTTCTCAAACTCTTCCAAAATATAGCAGAGGGAGGAACACTCCCAAACTCATTCTACGAGGCCACCATCACCTTGATACCAAAACCAGACAAGGATGTCACAAAGAAAGAAAACTACAGGCCAATATCACTGATGAACATAGATGCAAAAATCCTCAACAAAATACTAGCAAACAGAATCCAACAGCACATTAAAAGGATCATACACCATGATCAAGTGGGGTTTATTCCAGGAATGCAAGGATTCTTCAATATACGCAAATCTATCAATGTGATTAACCATATTAACAAATTGAAGGAGAAAAACCATATGATCATCTCAATAGATGCAGAGAAAGCTTTTGACAAAATTCAACACCCATTTATGATAAAAACCCTGCAGAAAGTAGGTGTAGAGGGAACTTTCCTCAATATAATAAAGGCCGTATATGACAAGCCCACAGCCAACATCATCCTCAATGGCGAAAAACTGAAAGCATTTCCACTAAGGTCAGGAACAAGACAAGGTTGCCCACTCTCACCACTCTTATTCAACATAGTTTTGGAAGTTTTAGCCACAGCAATCAGAGAAGAAAAGGAAATAAAAGGAATCCAAATCGGAAAAGAAGAAGTAAAGCTGTCACTGTTTGCAGATGACATGATACTATACATAGAGAATCCTAAAGATGCTACCAGAAAACTACTAGAGCTAATCAATGAATTTGGTAAAGTAGCAGGATACAAAATTAATGCACAGAAATCTCTGGCATTCCTATATACTAATGATGAAAAATCTGAAAGTGAAATCAAGAAAACACTCCCATTTACCATTGCAACAAAAAGAATAAAATATCTAGGAATAAACCTACCTAAGGAGACAAAAGACCTGTATGCAGAAAATTATAAGACACTGATGAAAGAAATTAAAGATGATACAAACAGATGGAGAGATATACCATGTTCTTGGATTGGAAGAATCAACATTGTGAAAATGACTCTACTTCCCAAAGCAATCTATAGATTCAATGCAATCCCTATCAAACTACCACTGGCATTTTTCACAGAACTAGAACAAAAAATTTCACAATTTGTATGGAAACACAAAAGACCCCGAATAGCCAAAGCAATCTTGAGAACAAAAAATGGAGCTGGAGGAATCAGGCTGCCTGACTTCAGACTATACTACAAAGCTACAGTAATCAAGACAGTATGGTACTGGCACAAAAACAGAAAGATAGATCAATGGAATAGGATAGAAAGCCCAGAGATAAACCCATGCACATATGGTCACCTTATCTTTGATAAAGGTGGCAGGAATATACAGTGGAGAAAGGACAGCCTCTTCAATAAGTGGTGCTGGGAAAATTGGATAGGTACATGTAAAAGTATGAGATTAGATCACTCCCTAACACCATACACAAAAATAAGCTCAAAATGGATTAAAGACCTAAATGTAAGGCCAGAAACTATCAAACTCTTAGAGGAAAACATAGGCAGAACACTCTATGACATAAATCACAGCAAGATCCTTCTTGACCCATCTCCTAGAGTAATGGAGATAAAAACAAAAATAAACAAATGGGACCTAATGAAACTTCAAAGCTTTTGCACAGCAAAGGAAACCATAAACAAGACCAAAAGACAGCCCTCAGAATGGGAGAAAATATTTGCAAATGAATCAACTGACAAAGGATTAATCTCTAAAATTTACAGGCAGCTCATGCAGCTCAATAACAAAAAAATAAACAACCCAATCCAAAAATGGGCAGAAGACCTAAATAGACATTTCTCCAAAGAAGATATACAGACTGCCAACAAACACATGAAAGAATGCTCAACATCATTAATCATTAGAGAAATGCAAATCAAAACTACAATGAGATATCATCTCACACCAGTCAGAATGGCCATCATCAAAAAATCTAGAAACAATAAATGCTGGAGAGGGTGTGGAGAAAAGGGAACACTCTTGCACTGCTGGTGGGAATGTGAATTGGTTCAGCCACTATGGAGAACAGTATGGAGGTTCCTTAAAAAACTACAAATAGAACTACCATATGACCCAGCAATCCCACTACTAGGTATATACCCTGAGGAAACCAGAATTCAGAAAGAGTCATGTACCAAAATGTTCATTGCAGCTCTATTTACAATAGCCCGGAGATGGAAACAACCTAAGTGCCCGCCGTCGGATGAATGGATAAAGAAGATGTGGCACATATATACAATGGAATATTACTCAGCCATAAAAAGAAACGAAATTGAGCTATTTGTAATGAGGTGGATAGATCTAGAGTCTGTCATACAGAGTGAAGTAAGTCAGAAAGAGAAGGACAAATACCGTATGCTAACACATATATATGGAATTTAAGAAAAAAAAAATGTTATGAAGAACCTAGGGGTAAAACAGGAATAAAGACACAGACCTACTGGAGAACAGACTTGAGGATATGGGGAGGGGGAAGGGTGAGGTGTGATAGGGCGAGAGAGAGACATGGACATATATATACTAACAAACGTAAGGTAGATAGCCAGTGGGAAGCAGCCGCATGGCACAGGGAAACCGGCTCGGTTCTTTGTGGCTGTCTGGAGGGGTGGGATAGGGAGGGGGGGAGGGAGGGAGACAAAGAGGGAAGAGATATGGGAACATATGTATATGTATAACTGATTCACTCTGTTATAAAGCAGAAACTAACACACCATTGTAAAGCAATTATACCCCAATAAAGATGTTAAAAAAAATTAAATTAAATTAAATTAAATTTAAAAAAAAGTAATACAGATTCAGCATGCCCAATTTTGATAAACCTAAAAGCACAGAATGCCTTATAATTTATAGAAAAGTTTTACATTTATTTTTATTAACATTATTTTTCCTCAGCAATGTTTATTTCATATAATTCATGTGAGAAAGTAAAGTTCATGTTTATTAAACTGTCTATCCATGTAAGTATTGCTTAATTACATTTATATTAATTTCTCTCCATCATTTTTCCTTTTTTAAATGTATGTGTATGTGTAGTATGTGAAAGAGGAACAGAGACAGAGAAGGATAGAGACATGAGAGAGAAACAGTGAAAAGAGACAAAGAACCAACATTGACTTGGGATGTCTCCTAAGGTTTTGATGTAGCTAAAAAGTCAAAGATCTGAATATCGGGTCTTTCTGTCTAAGGCTATATGTAATCTGAGCTTTCATGTGATTCAGTGGCCACTGCTATATCTGATCATACTACTGATTTACATTCATATGCTTTTTTTTTTTTTTTTTTTTTTTTTTTTTTGGTGCGCGGGCCTCTCACTGCTGTGGCCTCTCCCGTTGCGGAGCACAGGCTCCGGACGCACAGGCTCAGTGGCCATGGCTCACGGGCTCAGCCGCTCCGTGGCATGTGGGATCTTCCTGGATCGGGGCACGAACCCGTGTCCCCTGCATTGGCAGGTGGACTCCTCTCAACCACTGCGCCACCAGGGAAGCCCCATATGCTACATTTTAGAATGACATCTTGCCGACCAAAATAGTCCTTTCTTCTATCACCATATTTAACAACACCTGCCTTTGTCTACTTCTTGATACCTTAGTTTGGGCTGAATTACTAAAAACTATGCCTCAGAAAAGAGATAATTTGTTCCTTTGACCTCACATGTTTCTATTTATACTCTGCATGTCATTCACAAAATAGTTCACAAAGCATCCTGTGTCTCATGGCTGCTGACTCACTGCCTGATGGTTGATGTTCAGACTCTCCAGGAAGACTCTACCCACTGTTCACCATCTCAGCAGGACAGTCTTCAGTGCACTGAGTTACTGCCTCCCTCTTTTACCACTGCTCCATATTTTTGACGTTGCATATTTTTCCTTTGAAATCCCAAAAATGAATGTGTCCACTTATTCTATTTTCTCTTAAGAAGCCTAATGACATTGGGAAATGGCAAAAAAAAAACAGGATTTTTGTTCACTTTATTTTATTTATTTTTATACAGCAGGTTCTTATTAGTTATCTATTTTATACATATTAGTGTATATATGTCAATCCCAATCTCCCAATTCATCCCCCCCTTCCCCCCTTGGTGTCTATACATTTATTCTCTACATCCGTGTCTCTATTTCTGCCTTGCAAACTGGTTCATCTGAAACATTTTTCTAGATTCCATATATATGCATTAATATATATTATTTGTTTTTCCCTTTCTGACTTAACTTCACTCTGTATGACAGCCTCTAGGTCCATCCACGTCTCTACAAATGACCCAATTTTGTTCCTTTTTATGACTGAGTAATATTCCATTTTATGTATGTATCACATCTTCTTTACCCATTCATCTATCGATGGGCATTTAGGTTGCTTCCATGAGCTGGCTCTTGTAAATAGTGCTGTGATGAACATTGGGGTGCATGTGTCTTTTTGAATTATGGTTTTCTCTGGGTATATGCCCAGCAGTGGAATTGCTGGGTCATATGGTAGTTCTATCTTCAGTTTTTTCAGGAACCTCCTTACTGTTCTCCATAGTGGCTGTATCAATTTACATTCCCACCAACAGTGCAAGAGGGTTTGCTTTTCTCCACACCCTCTCCAGCATTTGTTGAAAAAACAGGATTTTATGAAATATGGTATCAGGCAAAAGATGATTTTGATTAAATGGACTTTCTATTACATTTTTAAGAAATTACTATATTTTACCCCAAAACCATTTAGGCATCATTATATTTGAAAAGTGAATACTACCATTGAAAGAAGATGTGATACATATATAAATGGAATATTACTCAGCCATAAAAAAGAACAAAATAATGCCATTTGCAGCAACATAGATGGACCTAGAGATTGTCATACTGAGTCAAGTAAGCCAGAGAAAGACAAGTATCATATGATATCACTTATATCTGGAATCTAAAAATAAAGGGTACAAATGAACTTATTTACAAAACAGAAGTAGATTCACAGATGTAGAAAACAAACTTATAATACCAGGGTATGGGGGGAGGGATAAATTGGAAGATTGTGATTGACATATACACACTACTGTATGTAAAATAGATAACTAATAGTAACCTACTCTATAGCACAGGAAACTCTACATTACTCTGTAATGGCCTATATGGGAAAAGAATCTTAAAAAAAAAAAAAGAGTGAATATATGTATATGATGTATAACTAATTCACTTTGCTGTATAGTTGAAACTAACACAAAACTGTAAATCAACTATACTCCAATAAAAATTTTAAAAAGAAAAAAAAAGAAATTCTAATTGAAAAGAAATAAAAAGAAATTCTAGTTGACTAACATAGTTCCCAAGCATCATTTTGAAACCTGAAAATCTATCTTAATTATTTGAAGAAATGTACAATGTTTCAATAATGTCAGAGATACATTTGGCCCAGTGAAGAAAAATAATGATTTATTTTCCAATTTAAAAAGAAAATAAACTTATTTTATTTTTCTTTTGTAATACTGGAAGTTTCACTAATGTCCTTGCACCACTTCTAGCATCTTATGTTTTACATGAGAAAGCCAGTAATAAAAGGAGACACAGGAACAATAATAGACGTTATGTAATATGTCTTAAAAATGGTTGACACACAGTTACTAACAAAGAAATAAAAACTGACTGGTTGAAAGATGCTGAAAACCTATTTCTCTCTGAAGTTTAATATAATCTAAATTAGAAGCATGAGGAAAAGCTGGGTTTTTCATCATATCCATACACCCATGACTACTTTCAACGTTTGAAGATAACACACTACATAACTGTCAGTGTTTGTGGGGTCAGAGGAAATTTGGGTTCAGCAAATATAAAATCAGAGAGGAAGCTTCTCTCCCCATTATGAAATTTCCTAATAGCTATATTTTGATTGAAGATACATAATTTATATTGATATCTTTGTCAAAACTCATTTAACTGCACTCTTAAATAGATCTAATTTGTTTTAAGTAGATTATATTTTAATAAAATTAATTAAATATTTAAAACTAAAAACGGGAAAAAAAGAGAAATAGTCTCTGCTCTGTGCTAGTTTACTCTGTCCATGATTGGGGCGTCCTATGTCCATAATATTTCACCCATCAGCTGAAAATTGAAGGAACGAGGAATGAGTGCATGAATCTCTTGACTTCCCTGACACTCTCCACACACTTTTTCAAGACATTCACTACTGCAAATCTAGGGCATCTGTAAAAGCAAAAATGAGCCCTAGCTGAAAGGATATAAGAGTTGAAGACGGAGCACCAAACTTAACCTTGGTATGTTTTACAGATACATCTACAGCACCTTCATATATGATAACAAAAGGAAGCATAAAATATACATAGTTTATTCCCGTAAAACAGTCATACATTTTCTGGAAAGACCGAAGTAATACATACTAAATGAGAAGTTCATAAATAAATGCCAAATACGTTTATATACCATAGTAACTTGCCACCTTATTGCCAGCAACATAACCAATAACTAGTTATATTGAATTAGAAGGAAGTGTTTTACAAGAGTTTATGAATATATATTATATCTATCTTTCATGAGCAAGATTCAGGAAGCATGTTTCTCTAGACAAGATTTATTTTAAAACCCTTCTTCTTATGGAGGAATGAAAACAAAACAAAAAATAGGATATTTATTTTCATATTTTACATCATGCCATGTAATCAGGTCATATTTATTCAAGTAAATAAATATGAGTGAGACATAGCATTTAAAATAGAACAAGAGTTCCATTTTAAAGGTCCATAAATTGACCATGGAATCCTGGAGTAGGGGCAAATCATCTCAGTTAAGAGGGACACATTTTGCCACTAAATCAAGATATTTATGATGTCTGAAGTAAATTAGTGAGATACAGGATGCTACATTGCCTGTGGGTTTCCCCACCCATTAGTGAGTGGGTATAAAAGGCACTTGGCAGATGGTGACATTCAGACTAAAGATACCTACTTCTTGTTCTTCAGTTGAACCTCCCACTCCCAACACCATGTGTCACTATGGCAACTATTATGGTGTCTGAGTTATGGTTACAGTTGCCTGGGCTGTGGCTATGACTGTGGCTATGGCTCTGGTTATTGTAACTATGGTTACAGCCTCTGTTGCCCATTGTGCTGTGGAAGATACTCATCCTATGGCCTCTCCTAAAGAATATTTAGGCTGTTGGCTATATCTTCCTGTTCTATTGTCACTATCTCCAGGTTTCCTTTGCATGAGAAATTTTTAAATGTCATCAGAAATACTAACTTTATATTAAACTGAGGTAAATAAATGTAATTCAGCATGCTCATTTTGATTCATTATTATCTATTGGATTGTATCATAGTTTATGGAAAAAATTTTCCTTTGATATTGTATTACCTTTATAATGCTATGAAAAATTTAATTAAATTTGATTATAAATTTTACTTTAAAATATGTATGTATTACTAAATAAACTGTATTTCATAGAAAAATATTGCTTTGTTACATTTATACTGAATTGTCTTCTCCAGTTTAGCATGTAAGTTTGTGTATTTGTGTGTGATTATTCACATGTGTTTGGTTGTGGTGAGGGAGCAAGAGAGGATAAGAGAGAGGAAGAATTCTCTTTTTTTTTTTTTCTTAATAGATCTTTATTAGAGTAAAATTGCTTCACAATACTGTGTTAGTTTCTGTTATCCCCTTCCTCTTGAGCCTCCGTCCCACCCTCCCTACCCCACCCCTCTAGGTCAACGCAAAGCACCGAGCTGATCTTCCTGTGCCATGCTACTTCTTCCCACTAGCTATTTTACATTCGGTAGTACATGTACGTCAATACTACTCTCACTTCACCCGAGCTTCCCCCACCCTCCCCATGTCCTCAAGTCCATTCTCTATGTCTACGTCTTTATTCCTGCCCTGCAGCTAGGTTCATCAGTACCATTTTTTTTCTTTTTCTTTAGATTCTGTATATACTTCTTAGCAGATGGTATTTGTTTTTCTCTTTCTGACTGACTTCACTCTGTATGACACACTCTAGGTCCATTCACCTCACTACAAATAACTCAATTTTGTTTCTTTCTATGGCTGAGTAATATTCCATTGTATATATGTACCACATCTTCTTTATCCATTCATCTTCAGTGGACATTTAGGTTGGTTTCATGTCCTGGCTATTGTAAATAGAGCTGCAATGAACATTGTGGTGCATGTCTCTTTTTGAATTATGGTTTTCTCATGGTATATGCTCAGTAGTGGAATTGCTGGGTCATATGGTAGTTTTATTTTTAGTTTTTTTTTTTTTTTTTTTTTTGCAGTACGCGGGCCTCTCACTGCTGTGGCCTCTCTCGTTGCAGAGCACAGGCTCCGGACGCGCAGGCTTGGCGGCCATGGCTCACGGGCCCAGCCGCTCCACGGCATGTGGGATCCTCCCAGACCCGGGGCACGAACCCGTGTCCCCTCCATCGGCAGGCAGACTCTCAACCACTGCGCCACCAGGGAAGCCCCTATTTTTAGTTTTTTTAAGGAACCTCCATACTGTTCTCCATAGTGGTTGTATCAGTTTACATTTCCACCAACAGTGCAGGAGGGTTCCCTTTTCAGCACACCCTTTCCAGCATTTATTGTTTCTAGATTTTGAGAATGGCCATTCTGACCAGTGTGAGGTGATAACTCATTGTAGTTTTGACTTGCATTTCTCTAATAATTAATGATGTTGAGCATCTTTTCATGTGCTTCTTGGTCATCTGTATGTATTCCTTGATGAAATGTCTATCTAGGTCTTCTGCCCATTTTTTAACTGGATTGTCCATTTTTTTGATATTGAGCTCCATGAGCTCTTTGTATATTTTGGAGATTAATCCTTTGCCCATTGTTTCATTTGCAAACATTTTCTCCCATTCTGTGGGTTGCCTTTTTGTCTTGTTTATGGTTTCCTTTGTTGTGCAAAATATTTTATGTTTAATTAAGTCCCATTTGTTTATTTTTGTTTTTCTTTCCATTACTCTAGGTGGTGGGTTAAAAAAGATCTTGTTGTGGTTTATGTCATAGAGTGTTCTGCCTATCTTTTCCTCTGAGAGTTTTATGGTGTCTGGTCTTACATTTAGGTCTCTAATACATTTGGAGTTTATTTTTGTGTATGGTGTTTGGGAGTGTTCTAATTTCATTCTTTTACATGCACCTGTCCAGTTTTCCCAGCACCACTTATGGAAGAGGCTGTCTTTTCTCCATTGTATGTTCTTGCCTCCTTTGTCATAAATTAGGTGACCATATGTGCATGGGTTTATCTCTGGACATTCTATCTTATACCATTGATCTATATTTCTATTTTTGTGCCAGTACCATATTGTCTTGATTACTGTAGCTTTGTGTTATAGTTTGAAGTCAGGGAGCCTGATTCCTGCAGCTCCATTTTTCTTTCTCAAGATTGCTTTGGCTATTCGGGGTCTTTTGTGTTTCCATATGAATTGCAAAATTTTTTGTTCTAATTATGTGAAGAATGCCACTGGTAGTTTGATAAGGATTGCACTGAATCTGTAGATAATTTCGGTAGTATAGTCATTTTCAGAATACTAATTCTTCCAAGCCAAGAACATGGTATATCTCTCCATCTGTTTATGTCATTTTTGATTTCTTTCACCAGTGTTTTATAGTTTTCTGAGTACAAGTCTTTTACCTCCTTAGGCAGGTTTATTCTTGGGTGTTTTATTCTCTTTGTTACAATGGTAAATGGGATTGGTTCCTTTATTTCTCTTTCTAATTTTTCATTGTTGGTGTATAGGAATGCAAGAGATTTCTGTGCATTCATTTTGTATCCTGCAACCTTACCAAAGTCATTGATTGGTTCTAGTAGCATCTTTAGGATTTTCTGTGTATAATATCATGTCATCTGCAAACAGTGACAGTTTTACTTCTTCTTTCCCAACTTGTATTCCTTTTAGTTCTTTTTCTTCTCTGATTGCTGTGGCTAGGACTTCCAAAACTATTTGAATAAGAGTGGCAAGAGTGGACATCCTTGTCTTGTTCCTGATCTTACTGAAAATGCTTTCAGTTTTTCACCACTGAGTATGATGTTTGCTGTGGGTTTGTCATATATGGCCTTTTTTATGTTGAGGTAGGTTCCCTCTATGTCCATTTTTTGGAGAGTTTTATCATAAATAGGTGTTGAATTTTGTCAAAAGCTTTTTCTGCATCTATTAAGATGATCATATGGTTTTTATTCCTTAATTTGTTAATGTGGTGTATCACATTGATTGATTTGTGTATATTGAAGAATTCTTGCATCCCTGGGCTAAATCCCACTTGATTCTCTTTTGTGGTCACTATATACCTAAAAAGGAAGAGGGTAAAAATATCAATGCTTTCCAACAATGTTCATAATAAGTTCATTTTTATATATGTCTCTAGAATTTCTTCTACCATATCTGTTAGCTTATACTCTAAGCTTTTTTAAATGGCTATTTTTTATAATAGTTGTATTAAAACTATTTAATACACATCAGGGCATTAAAACTCGCATGTAGGGGCTTCCCTGGTGGCACAGTGATTGAGAATCTGCTTGCTAATGCAGGGGACACGGGTTCGAGCCCTGGTCTGGGGTGATCCCACATGCCGCGGAGCAACTAGGCCACAACTACTGAGCCTGCGTGTCTGGAGCCTGTGCTCCGCAATAGAGAGGCCACGATAGTGAGAGGCCTGCGCACCATGATGAAGAGTGGTCCCCATTTGCCATGACTAGAGAAAGCCTTTGCACAGAAACGAAGACCCAACACAGCAAAAATTAATTAATTAATTAATAAACTCCTACCCCCAACATCTTCTAAAAAAAAAAAAAACTTGCATGCATTTGTAAGTTTTGTGTCTCTTGCAACACTGATGGTTGGATTATATCAGCTTGAGCTCTGCCTCAATGAAATGTTTCTCAAATAAAAGAAAATTTTTGCCTGTAGAATGAGCATAGGCATTCAAATTTAAACTGCCAGAACTAATAATCACATTCTACCTTACCAACATGGTGGCCAAATAGTACTTTAAAATATTCCAATTTATGATAAGTATTTGAGAAAAAAATCATATAATGTGTATAACAAGATAAATTCTTCAAAACAATGAGATATTCTCTCAGTATCAAATTAATATTAGATTATTTCATGTTTACCTAGGAGTCTGGCCTTTATCAAATATATATGCCTCTATGTATTAACTTTCTCCAGAATCAAATTCATTTTCCACATTTGAAGTAGTTCTGTTTTACTTTAAAAACTCAAACTAGCGGCATCAAGCACAATGGAGAGCTGGTGAAAAACAAACAACGCAAAACAAAACCAAGAATAAAGGGACCAATATACTGAAGATGTAGAAACTCTGAAAAAGTGAGCTGAAAATTCTTCAGTTCTTGATTCTAGATGCAAGGCAAGAGACTTCTGAGGGGAAAAATAGCAAGCAGAATTTTAGGTGCCCTTTCTTTTTTTTCCTAGACTGGCAAAATGCAATTGGACACATAGATCCTGATAAAAATGTACTGGTCAAACCCTGAGCTTAACACACAGCCACATTTCTCCTTGAGACATTCTCCAAATTCTGAAATTGCAAAGGTCAGTTTCCTAAGATACCAAGCAGGTGCACTTGAAAAGCAGATAGAATTTTTTTGTCCGTATTGAAGTGATGAAAAAATAATCAATACAGTTCAGGAATTTTCAAGAAGAAGTACCCTTAACTGAAAGATTTAAAGGAATACTCCTTTAGCCTGAAGCTAAACAGAGGTAGACAAGCCCTTACTAAAATTCCAGGCACCTCATTTTATGTTACTCTTTGTTTGGATTAAGCCCACCAGATTTTTCCTAATAGCCAGGAAAAAATTAAAAAAAAAAAAAACTCTCTGTGGTGAAATGCAATATCATTCTGGATCATCTACAATTTTTATACAAAATGTTGAGCTCATGGAATGCTATGAAACAACACAAAAGAATCAACCAAAACACAAGGTGACCAGAAGGTGAGCCACATATTAGATTTGGAAACGAGAAATTTTAAAACAGTCATAATTAATTCATACAAGAAACTTAATGGAAAGTTGCAAAATATGTGGTATAATTGCACAGATTCACCAAACAATCAATTTTAAATTCTAGATCTTAAAAAGAAAGCAAAGGCATGCTATTAAGAACTCAATAGACTAGTTACAGGAAATCTGAGTTAGTAAACTTCAAGATAGGTTGATGGAAACTATTCGAGTGAAGTAAAGATGGAAAACTTGTAATGTTACATACAGAAGAGAGTATGAAGAACATGTCAGACCTCATGAAACAGTAAAACCTTCATGTAATTGAAGTTCAGCTGAAGAAGAAAAAAATAAAGCAGAAGCCATTTTTGGAGAAAAAGTAATCCATAATTTTCCAAAACCGATGAACGATACCAAATCACATATTCTAAAAGCTCTGCACTGCCAAGAGGGAAAAGTACAATTAAAATCACATCAGCATAACCCAAGAGCTGAAAATTAAATGCAAAGTCAAAATCAGAATAGCTAGAGAAACAGACAAAATACCCGCAAAATGTATCAGTAAATAGAATCTTCAACAGAAACAAAGGAAGCCAAAGGAAAATGTGATGATATTTTAAGGAAGGATGGATTAAAAATAGCTATTTAGAAACTTATACAGTCTCTTACAAAAAAATAAAAATAAAAGTTTCTGGACAAATAAATAGTAAGAAAACTTATTTTTATCAAGTATTAATTATAAAAAATAATAGAGTTGTTTAGGCAGAAGGAAAAAGATCCAGACAAAAACATGGACACACACAAAAATATAATGAATAGAAAAATATAAATAAATATTGATTGTGCACAACTGTTAATAATAATTTATTTTGAGATTTAAATATCTAGAAAATGAGCTACATGGCAAGTATACTGTTAAAGATTGAATACAAAAATAACTAACTCTAAGGTCCTAGACTTATTAGGAAAGAAGTAAAAGAAACATATTTCAATAGAGTGTAATAAGTCGATGAAGCTGAAGAGGAAAAATGCAAAGCGAGTAGTGAAAAAGCTGCAGGTGAAAGATAAAATTTCGGAAAACTATTTGGTGGTCTGTTTTATAACTCAGCAATTCTGGTTCTAGGTATATTCCATATTGATATGCCTATTTGGATAGATTAATCAGGGCTAGGAAAACTTCTTCTGTAAAGAGTAAAGTATTTCAGATTTTGCAGGCCATATGATCTATGATCTGTCATTGTAACATGCAAACAGCCAGAGACCATACACAAATGAATGGATGTGGGCGTTTTCCAATAAAACTTTACCAAAGCAGATGGTGATCAAGACTTTGTGGATTCCTGGGTTAGATTATTATTCTGCAGAATATGTTCTTTCCTTTCTCACCTTTAGGGCAGGATTATCCATTCCTTCCCTTTTAAGGTTGTCTACCAATGTCACTCAGTCTGGCTTTACTATGAACAGAGCATATTTTCCTGATCCTTGCCTTTGTGTTTAACCATGCTATTTGCATTGGCCAGTGGGATGTTGGAGACATGCCTTGAACATGGGTATATGCATGCATGTCTAAGCTTTCTTTGTGCTCTACCCTTTTCGCCTGGAGAAGATGCCCCCAGTAGCTGCCAGTCCAGGGAGAATGAGAGGAATGGGGAAGGCTTGAAACCAGCAAACAATCTGAGCCAAAACCATATTCTGTTGGCCAAATCCCAGCTGACCTACAAACACATTAACAAGGCATAAATATTAAAGTTATACAACACTGAGATTTAAAGGATTTTTTTAAGCAACATTCTTACAGCAATAATTAGCTTGCCAGATATACTCATAAGTGTACCAAGAGACATGTACCAGATTGTTTGTGGCAGCACTATTTGTAAAATATTGTTAAAAATTCAAAACAATACAAATGACCATCAAGGGTAGAGATAAAGAAATTGTGGTGTATTTGCACGTTGAAATTTTATACAGCAGTGAGAACTAACACACAAAAAAATGTATGAATTAAAAAAAAAAGAAAATGTGAATCAAAAGAACCCAGATTAAGAGTCTTATTTGTGTGATTTGATTTGCATAAGTTTCAAAAACTGGCAAAACAAATTCATGGTTTTGGATATCAGGAATGGTTACGCTTAGGGACTGGTACTGAATGGAAAGGGGCATAAGGAGAGTCATCGGAGATGCTAGTATTATATAATTTTTAAGTACTGATTAAACAGGTATGCTTTGGATATTCATCGAGTTCTACTTTTACGATTTATGCACACTCTGGATGTTATAAAATATACACAAATAAAGGTTTTTCTTCTTATTAAGGAACATAGAAACAAGTTGAGTCAGTCCATGGAAAATATTTTGTAGAAAATATCATCTAGTAGAAAAGGTATGTTTTCATCTGAGAACAGGTGGAGAATTTGGCAGAATTCCAGCATCAAGTAATTTCCCTTTCAAGGTGCCCACACATCCACTAAAAACTATATAAAATTTCAGATTGTATAACGAGATTTTATATATATATAAATTGTAATATAAAATATATAATTATATGCAATTTTAAATAGAATAGAATTATAATAAATATGTAAATGTTATAATTTATAATAAATATATGGATATTATAATACATATAAACATTTCAAGAAATCCACAGTTGAGTAGAACAAATATTCAAAAAAACACAACTTAGAGGAATGCTTGTGTGCCCCTATGTCATCTCAAGTAATATGGTAATATTTATCAACTGACAAAATCTAGAGTGAGAAAAGGCTTTGAAATAAATAAATGCTTCTTTTAAAAAAAGTGAATAGAGTACTTGTTGATCAGTTTTATATTTACAAAAAAATTTAGCAGAAAGTAAGAGAGTTCCCATATATACCCTCATCTACCTGTCTCCAGTACCTGCTGTTATTAATTTCTTGCGTTAGTGCGGTATATTTGTTAGAATTGATGAGCCAATAGTGATACACAATTATTAACTAAAGACCATAGTTTACTAGTGTACATTGTGTTGTGCATTCTATGAGTTTTGACAGGTGTATAATAATATACCTTCACCATTACTGTATCATGGAGGATAGGTTCGCTGTGCTAAATATCCTAGTGCTTCACCTATTCATCCTTCTTTCCCTCCCCCACAGCACTGGCAATCACTGATTTTTTTATTGGCTCTGAATGCCATAGAGTTGAAATCATTCAGTACATAGCCTTTACAGATTATTTTAGTAATATGCATTTAAGGTTCCCTAGTGTCTTCTCATGGCTTGATAGCTCATTTTATTTTATTGCTGAAAATATTCCATTGTATAGATGTATTACAGTTTGTTTACCCATGCACCTATTGAAGGACATCTTGGTTGCTTGCATGTTTTGCCATTATGAATAAAGCCTCTATAAACATCCATGTGCAGGATTTTGAGTGGACATATGTTTTCAAATCATTTGAGTAAATACTAAGGAACATAATTGCTAGGTTACATGATATGAGTATGTTTAGTTTTACAAGAAACTGCCAAATTATCTTCCAAAGTATCTGTACCATTTTTCATTCCTACGAGCAATGAATGAGACGTCCTGTTGCTGCACATTCTTGCCATCATTTTGTGTTGTCTGTGTTTTGGATTTCAGCCATTATAATAGGTGTGCAGTTACCTAATGATATAAGATGTTGAGCATTTTTTCACATGCTTAGTTTTCATCTGCATATCTTCTTTGGTCAGGTGTCCTTCAGATCTTTTGCCCATTTTTTAGTTAGGTCATTTGTTTTCTTGTTGAGAAACACCTTTTTAATTTTATTTTTTTAATAGATCTTTATTGGAGTATAGTTGCTTCACAATACTGTGTTAGTTTCTGTTGCACAACAAAGAGAATCAGCCATATGCATACACATGTCCCCATATCCCCTCCCTCTTGAACCTCCTTCCCATCCTCCCTATTCCACCCTTCTAGCTCATCGCATAGAACCCAGCTGATCTCTCTGTGCTATGCTGCTGCTTCCCACCAGCCAACTCTTTTACTTACATTCGGTAGTGTATATATGTCGATGTCGATGCTACTCTCACTTGGCCCCAGCTTCACCCTCCCCCCCATGTCCTCAAGCCCATTTTCTATGTCTACCTCTTTATTCCTGCCTTGCAACTAGGTTCATCAGTACAATTTTCTTTTTTTTTTAGATTCCGTATATACTTGTTAGCATATGGTAATTGTTTTTCTCTTTCTGACTTACTTCACTCTGCATGACAGACTCTAGGTCCAGCCATCTCACTATGTATAACTCAATTTCAGAGAAAACACCTTTTTAAAAGTCACTCCTGTGATGGCAGGAATCCTAACATTGTAGCAAAGTAATCTTGGTTATGAAGCCTTCATTTCACCCTAAGAATCAAAAGACTCCAAAAGTTTTATAGTGACAATTAGTTTGAAATATGTGATAAACACTGCCTGTGGTTTTGCCCACCTACTACTGAAGGTGTATAAAAGGTCCTGTGCAGATGGTCACATTCAATCCAAGGCACTGTTTCCCTGTTTCTCAACTGACCCACCCACTCCTGACACTATATGCTTCTACAGCGATTATTATGGTGGTCTGGGTTATGGCTGTGGCTGCCTGGGCTGTGGTTATGGCTGTGGCTATGGTGGGTATGGACACAGCTGCTGCCACCCATCTTGCTGTGGAAGATTCTGGTCCTATGGACTCTAGTGAGGAACTTCTATTGCTGCTCAGACTACTGGACTTCTCATGTGATTCACTGACTATGTTTCCAGGGATCTTCAAATGGAATTCTAGTCTCTCTTCAGATAATGGCCAACCCATCCTAGCCTCAGTAATGATATGGGGTGGGGGGGACCTAATTTCAAATTTGTCATGTTTCACCTTGGTTGATTAAAATTATTTGAAATATGCTATGACAGAGAATTTTTAAAGTTATGTTTCCATTTTACTTCTGTGTACAGTTCAATTCAATAGCTTTCATGGGTAGAAAAATTTAACTTAATTTAAAATCAACATCCTCATTGCCAGTATTGCTTTATTTTCATTTACACCTCTTCATCTCCATTAGTTTTGGGTGATTATGACTGAAGACACTGTGTTATTTGCATTCCCAAAATGAAGTGTCAAAAATCTGATTATCATTTCTTCTTAGGAAGCAGTAATATAGGTCTGTGCATTCATGTGTAGCTACAGCCACTGCTATCATAGACACCTTGATCATGCTAAAACCTTACCTTCATAAGCTAAAATTGTAACAATAATTATCTTAATTACTTAGTAATACTTTTTCCAATGGTAACCTAATTTTCCATGCTCCTATCCTGTTGTCTCTGTTCTTAGCTTTTTCCTGACACTGCACTTTTGGATTGAACCATTCAATGCTGTGCTTCTGTATGGACTGGTTTTCTTTTTTCCACTTCAAATATTTTTCCACTGAGGCTACCTTTCCCACAGATTCAGCATTAGAAATAATTCCATTTGATGAGATTTCAGTAAAATACATCTTTTAAATGAAGTCCATTTTTTATTTGAATTTCATTATATTTCAAAATTTCACATAAAATAAGAATATATTAAAATAACTTCAGTCCATTTTTCTGCAAAGATGAATATTTCCCTAATAGTCTTTGCCAACTGCAAAGTCCTCATGGCATGAGTGCAGCAAAATATTATACTAGAATACAAAAGAGTAAATCACATAGTTCAACACCTGAAAAAATGGTCTCCAAGTATAAGAACTGTATAGTCACTTTATAAACAGTTTTTAAATGAATGAATTGATGAGACTAACAATCATGAAAATTCTCATTCTATTTCCACATTCTTTTCTTAAAAAAACATGTGACAAATTCAATTACTTATATATATTTAGCAATCTCCAGAATTTCAATGGCTTTTTATGCTATGACATTTTTGTCAGTTTATACATTTTCTGCCAAATGAGATATCTGAGAGAACTGTGGGTTTCTAAGCAGTGCGATTTATGTTGCTGTAGCAGTCTCTCACTCATCAAATTAACATTGAGATGGTTATGTGCACCTATAATCAGCAAAAAGCCGATTATTCACATTGATCGTGGTATTAGCAGGCTCCAGTGGGGAGCTGGGCTTACAACCTCCACTTGGAAGCAATGGGGCAGCTCAGTTAGGTACCCCAGGGCAGACATGGGTATTAACCTTTTACTCTACCCACCTGCAGCAAGAGGGTAGTGTGAGTTAGCACTTCACTTTTACCAGGATGGTTTCAGTGAGTCCAACAGAAAGTGAAACAGACATACACGACCAACCCTTGCTATCTCACAAGTGTACTGCTTGCTTTAAAAAGAGAGAGATTTGAAATAGGATACAAGTCTCATAATATCAAAAATATTCAGAACACAAAGTCACTCATCATACTAAGAACCAGAAAACTCACAATTTGAGTGAGGAAAGGCAAACAATGGAACATCAGGATCAATATTGATATTGGAATTATCTGATAAAAATGTTAATACAACCATCATAAAATTGCTTCAGGAAGCAATTACAAGCTCTCTTGAAACAAAAGAAAAAGTAGAAAATCTTTGGAAGCAGACATTATTAAAAGAAACAAGTGAAAATTTTAAAACTCCAAAATGCAATAACCAAAATAAAAATAAACACTCACTGAGTTTGATCCTAGAGTGGAGATGACAGTGATAGAATCAGTGAACTTGAGAACAGGTCAATAGAATTTACTCAACAGGGAGAAAATAGACCAAATAAACCAATCAAACAAACAGAGCATTGTGGACTTGTTCCCATTTAGGAAACTTAAATTCTACCTCTAGTGAATTAACAATATATTATAAAGAAAATGAATATATAAGTAAGTAGCAAATTGCATGTTGAATTGATAAACTCACCTAGACACAAAAATGATAAAAATCTAAATGTGAATGGTTAGATCTATTTATATGAATTTATGGAACAAAAAGTCTATGAGTGAATGAACAGGCATACAGTCCATCATAAGCAAGCATTAGCAATGCATAGATATAGAAGAAAAGTTTGCATTAAAATTTTTTTCACTCCAAAAAGATAATTATCCATTTTGTGGCTTCATTAACTTTTCCCATCCAAAAATCCATATTCATACATAAGAATATTTATAATCCTGCATTAAACATTCATAGTTAGATAAAAATAAACTCCCCAAAAAATGTGATAGAAGAACTTTCCATGAAAATTAATCACAGGCTGTAAACAAAAATAGAATGAGTATGGGCTTTCTAAATACACTAAGAATTGTTTATTAAAGTCACCTGATTTGACTATGGTAATCCTGACGTAATTGTAAATTATTCTCACTTATGAAAACTTCTCTTCCCAACAAACATTAGATTCAAGAAATTTTAAAAGCAAATTAGTATAAAACATGAGGCCCAAACTTCCTGTGGTTTACCCCGTCTTCTACTGGGTGGTAATATATAAAAGCCCATTTGCAGATGGTGACTTTTGAGCTCAGGAAACTGATTCTTAACTTCTTAACTCAACACACCACTCACCAGAATGTGCTACTACAGCAACTACTCTGGTGGCTTGGGCTGTGGCTTTGATGCCCTAAGTTCTGGCTGTGGCTGTAGCCATGTGAGTATGGATATAACTGTTGCCACCCATCTTGCTGTAGCAGTTGCTGGTCCTATAGATTCTACTGAAAAACTCCTATAGCCACTCACACGGTTGGTCTCCTCCACCTGTGTTTTCTGACTTTTTCACTAAGGATCTTCTATTCCCTCTTTCAAAAATGAAAACTTCATCCTAGACTACTTGAAACAAACAAAATAACAACAAAAACCCCACAAAATTATATAGTCTTGATCCAATATGTTTCAACTTAGTTGACCCAAATCCCTTGGAATATCTCACAATTTATAGTAACTCTAAGTTTTGATATCATATTGTCATCATACTTAATTTTTTTACTATAACATCTTTATGTCATTTTCAATAAGTCCTGTATTTTATTGTAAGTAATGCTGTTTTGAATTTATTCTCATTTTTTTCTGTCTTATGTGTGCATGCCTTATGTGTTCAATTGTAAGTATGAAAGAGAAGGAAAGAAAATGAAAGAAAGAGAGAAAGGAAGAAAGAGAGAGAGGGAGGGAGGGTCGGAGGAAGAGAAATCATTGCACAAGTTTTCTCCTGCAGGGATGATGTGTCCAAGAGACAAGAGTGGACCAAATGTTCTTTCTTTCTACGCTCATATAAATCTGTGCATTCAGGTGGCCTGAAGCCTGTGTATATATATTAGCATCCACGTCCTATCAGGCTAAAGTCGGAGCCTCATATTGTGTGTTATTTTTTTTCCAGTGCAGTTAACAACTTGATTCTCATGGGCATATTCTGTGACCCTCTCTTTTAGCTGTCTCTGATTGGTACCAAGTGGGCTACGTCTGTAGGCTGATGTCACTGGTCTCTTCTACTTACAGTTTTAACCTTTCTTCTTTGGGTCATCAGCAGAAGTGTCCAGATTACATTCCACTTGACTCCTTCCTGTCCAGATGTGATTTATAACCGAGGGTCTTTTTTACTATAAATAACATTTCTTGTAGTGTTGCTGACATTCACCACCTTATCAGGTTACAAGGAGAACAAAACTAGCCAGTTAAACATAAGATTAAACTGTGATGCATCTCGGAAAAGGGTTTTGTTCATTATCTTTCCTATACTGCTCAATAGTAAACAAAGAGTTGAATTAGTATCTCACCAAAAAAAAAAAAAAAGATAACTAAAAATGGCCAATAGTATATAAAAAGTTGTTCAACTATATTAGGCAACCAGAAAGTACAAAGTGAAATCATTATGCATGTGCCAGAATGGCTAAAAGGAAAAGACAGCTAGTATGACTTGGTAAAAATGTAGAGGAACAGAGTGTGGAGTTATCAAAATATACAACCACTTTGGAGAACTGTTTAATCGAGTATTTATAAAAAATGAACAACTTTATACTCTACAAAACTGCAATTCCAATTCTAGTGATGCCCCCAATAAATTGCATCTGTGGCAGAATAAATTGCTTTCATTCAAATATCCACTCCTTCCACCCTGACCTCCATGAGAAGATTTTATTTCCTTTCTTCATCATTGTTGGCTTAAGTATGGAACATGTGTGACCTCACTGTGAATAGGATGTACATGGACAAAGACCATATTCCCCACCTCTTGACTTGCTTTAGACAATGGGATTAATGGACATGTGAGTAGAGGGTTGAAAAGTGCTTCCATAATTGGACTAGACCACTTGCACATCTGTTTTCCACAGTGGGAAGGAGATGAATCAGTGAGGTGCTGATCCAAGTTAGAGGACAGTTACATGGCTCTATCCCACTATTTTGTGCCAAGCCCAACCTAGTTCATCCGAACCATAGACATCGTGTAGACATGTGAGGGTGAAGAAAATGTTTACTGCTACATAAAACGTATTTTGTGTCAGTTTGTTATACAATATTATTGTAGCAATATCTGAATGACATATACATAAGTTTACCAAAAAATATATGAAGAAATATTTGTGGAAGTATTCATAATGGTTAAAGTTAGAAACAAGTCAACATCAACAGTAAATGGATAAATTGTGGTGTATCATACAAAGAGGATATCATTCAGCAGTGAAAATGTACAATTTTTATACAAACAAAATGTATGAATCTCAAAATCACAATGCTGAGCAAATGAAATCAGGTAAAAATAGTACCTACTGTATGAGTCCATTTATTCAAAGTGCAAAGATGGTAGAACAGATACATGGTCTCAAAAGGTGGGATGAGTAATGCCTGGGTGCAGGGGAGTGATGGGGGTAAGAAGCGTGAGTTCCCCTGGGCGTTGGTATTCTACTTTTTTATCTGAATGCTGATTAAATTGGCATGATTATTTTGTGAAAATCTATTTCTACACATCATGGTTTACAGTATTTTCCCTGTGTATTTTGGATTTCAATAAAAGTTTATAAAGTGGAATGGCACTTTGTCAGCTCATTGTAATCTTCAAAAAGACCTAAACTTGGAGACCCATTATCACTAAGGCAATGGATAGGCAAAGTTAACATATTTGTGATGTCTAATAATTTCTCCTTCCATGTACCCCAAAACTCATTATGTACAATCTGTATTGTCAGAGTGTATGTCTAACTTAAAATTGTTTTTTAGCAAAAACAAACATCTGGAATATGGCTTTCATGTTTTATGTTATCCCATTTAAACCTAGACATTTTTATGTTACCAAATATAAAATTAAGAAAGTTTTGAAAGTAGGAGAGAAATCACTTTTTAAATGTGCACGATGCATTTCTGGCAATCTTGGCATAATAGCAAAGTATCTTTCTTTGCATAAAAGATGGATCAAATGACTCAAAATTTCTTATGCATATTTAAACCAACAATACCTGTGATTTTCTCACTGCAGAGGGGGTCCAGACAGACAGTGATAGGCAATATAAGGAACTGAATCCCCTGCTCTTTGATTGAACCTTGCACTCCTAACACCCTGTGCTACTGCAGACACGACTCTGATGATCTGGGCTGTGGCTATGGTAGATAAGGATACTGCTGCTGCCGCCTATTTTGCTGTGGCAGATACTGGTCCTATGGATTCTACTGATAAACATCCAGTGAATGTATCCTCCTGAATTCCTTAACTCTGCCTCCAGTTAACTGTATTCTCTTTTCAAAAGTGGAAAGCCCATCTTAATTTCCTGAACGTGAGGTTAGAGAAATTCAGATACAACTTTGTCTCCCTCATTAATGAAAATCACATAGAATATCTTACAATTAATAGGAAATATTTCTTTTAATGTTGTATTACCATTTTACTTCTGTGTAAGGCTTAATAAAATGTATCTCTTTTTTTTTTTTTCAGGACCCAGAGAATTTTAATAAAATGTTATAAGAAGTCAGTGCTAACTGTGGGGAGGAGAGGAGGTACAGCCTCTGGAGCACCTGCTCCTGTTTTGTTTTGTTTTTTTTAAATCTTTATTGGAGTATAGTATCTTTACAATGGTGTGTTAGTTTCTGCTTTATAACAAAGTGAATCAGCTATACGTATACATATCCCCATATCTCCTCCCTCTTGCATCTCCCTCCCACCTTCCCTACCCCACCCCTCTAGGCGGTCACAAAAAACAGAGCTGATCTCCCTGTGCTATGCGGCTGCCTCCCACTAGCTATCTATTTTACGTTTAGTAGTGTATATATGCCCATGCTACTCTCTCACTTTGTCCCAGCTTACCCTTCCCCCTCCCCATGTCCTCAAGTCCATTCTCTATATCTGCCTCTTTATTCCTGTCCTGTCCCTAGATTCTGCACAACCTTTTTTTTTTTTTAGATTCCATATATATGTGTTAGCATACAGTATTTGTTTTTCTCTTTCTGACTGACTTCACTCTGTATGACAGACTCTAGGTCCATCCACCTCACTACAAATAATTTTGTTTCTTTTTATGGCTGAGTAATATTCCATTGTATATATGTGCCACATCTTATTTATCCATTCATCTGTCGATGGACACTTAGGTTGCTTCCATGTCCTGGCTATTGTAAATAGAGCTGCAATGAACATTGCGGTACATGACTCTTTTTGAATTATGGTTTTCTCAGGGTATATGTCCAATAGTGGGATTGCTGGGTCATATGGTAGTTCTATTTTAAGATTTTTAAGGAAACTGCATACTGTTCTCCATAGTGGCTGTATCAATTTACATGCCCACCAACAGTGCAAGAGGGTTCCCTTTTCTCCACACCCTCTCCATATTTATTGTTTGTAGAATTTTTGATGATGGCCATTCTAACTGGTATAAGGTGATACCTCATGTAGTTTTGATTTGCATTTCTCTAATGATTAGTGATGTTGAGCATTCTTTCGTGTGTTTGTTGGTTATCTGTATATCTTCTTTGGAGAAATGTCTATTTAGGTCTTCTGCCCATTTTTGGATTGGGTTGTTTGTTTTTTGGATATTGAGCTGCATGAGCTGCTTGTAAATTTTGGAGATTAATCCTTTGTCAGTTGCTTCATTTGCAAGTATTTTCTCCCATTCTGAGGGTTGTCTTTTCAATGTATCTCATGTGCAAAAAGTTTAATTTCATTTTTTAATAAATTCTCATTGACAACATTGCTTTTTCATTTATGTTGATAATTCTCGCTATTAGGTTTGTGCTCATGCAAAATGTGTATGTGTGACCTGTCATGGATTTAAGTGAGGTACATTTCATCTTCATTAAACAGATTTTTTTAAATGTGTCTTTAAAAAAAATCGAAGGTAGAAAATGCCTTTTACAAGGCAACTAGCATATTCAAAATTGAGCATGTATATTCGTTATTTGAAAATATCTTTGACAGGGATATTGACAAATATCTATTTATTCAGAATTATAAAACATATACTGTAGTTTCAGCAAAGTATTAAAATAATTCTCTTCTTTGTTTTTCCAGAGATGGTTAATGTTACTATAATGTTCTTACAAAGTTGCAGTGTCCTCAAATAGTACTATTTAAGCAATTTCTCTCTGCTACTCAAAGATCATAAAGCTTAATTTTAAAATTCCACATTTAGATGTACAACCTATCTGAAACTGATTTTTGCAACTGGTGTGAAATACACGAAAAATCTTTCAAATGATATTTTCCTTCATCATTTATTTAAAAGACTATCTCTTCCCTCAGTGCACTGACGTGTACCCATGGTATATATCAGGTAATTGTATGCTACTAGTATTTCTGAACTCCTTGTTTTCTTTATTAATCTCTTTGTCCATCTTATGTCAATAGTGCACAGTCTTAATTAATGAACTTTAATAATAAATCTTGGCGTCAGGTAGTGTAAGACTTCTAATTTTACCCTTCTTCAACATTTTCTTGGTTATCCTTGTCCCTTGCATTTCCATGTAACTTACCGAGTGACCTGGCTAATTTTGACCTCCCCCCCAACAAAATCAACAATAATTGTAAAATCTCTAGCATTTAGAAAGAATTCACGTCATAAAATTTGAGTTTTCTGTCCTTAAACTTGATATATCCCGCCATTTATTTAGATCCTCTTTAATCTCTGTCATTAATGTTTTGTGATATTTAGTTTATCATAACTATATTTCACTATACTTATTCCTAGATATGTAATGTTTTATGCCACTCTAAATCATTTATTTATTTATTTTATTATTATTATTATTTTTTTTTGCGGTACGCGGGCCTCTCACTGTTGTGGCCTCTCCCGTTGCAGAGCACATGCTCCGGACGCGCAGGCCCAGCAGCCATGGCTTATGGGCCCAGCTGCTCCGTGCTCACGTGGGATCCTCCCGGACCGGGGCACAAACCCGCATCCCCCGCCTTGGCAGGCGGACTCCCAACAACTGCACCACCAGGGAAGCCCCCATTAGTTCTTTTTTTTTTTTTTTTTTTTTTTTTTTTTTTTTTTGGCGGTAGGCGGGCCTGTCACTGTTGTGGCCTCTCCCGTTGCGGAGCACAGGCTCCGGACACGCAGGCTCAGCGGCCATCGCTCACGGGCCCAGCCACTCCGCGGCATGTGGGATCTTCCTGGACCGGGTCACGAACCCGTGTCCTCTGCATCTGCAGGCAGACTCAACCACTGCGCCACCAGGGAAGCCCCTAAATCATTTATTAATTTTAATTTTATTGTTATTTGCTTCCGGTTTACAAAAATAAGGTTGCTTTTTGTATGTTAACCTAGTGTACAGAAAGATTGATAACGTTACTTACTAATTCTAATAGCTTATTTATAGGTTCTTTTTGATTTTTATCTTTAAATCATAATAATTTTACTTCTTTCTTTGTGTAAATAATACTATTTATTTACTAATGCCTATTTGATTAGTCTGTAACTCCAGGACACCATTGGAAAGATATTATCAGTTATCTTCATCTTATTTGTCATCTTAGGAGGAATGCTTCAATATTTCACCATAAAATATGAAGTTTGCTATCAATAGTTTATAGGTATACTTTATCAGAATAAGAATTTGATCTATTTCTAGTTTGTAAATAATTGTTATTATAAATTGGTCTTCAGTTTTCCTAAATGCTTTCTCTGCATTTTTGTTGAAATAGTGGTGAACTTTCTCTTTCCTGTTATTTTGATCAATCATATTGACTTTTTTTCACTTTACTTTTTGCTTTAAAATAATTTCAAACTTACGTAAAAACTGAAAGAACAATATAGAGCACTATTTTATTGCCCAAACCATTTGACAGTAATTTGCACATACAGTATCCCTTCACCCTTCTCAGCATTCATTTCCTACAAATAAGGACATTTTCCTCCATAACCACAAAACAACCATCAAAATAAAGAAAGTAATGGTGACATATAATTATCATCTAATCTTCAGACCACATTCTCCTGTTACCAACTGTTCCAATAATGCCTTTTATGGTAAAAAGAGTCAATTCCGGATCACAGGTTGCATTTAGTTACTATCTCATTAGTGTCCTTTAACCTGGTATAGCTCCTCAGTCTTTCCTTAATTTTCAAAACGTTGATATTTTTGAGGATTACAGACCAACTATTTTGAAGTATGTCTCTGGATTTAGGTTTGTCCATTGATTACTCATGGCTAAATTTAGGTTTTGCATTGTGGTAAGAATATCACAGAAATGTTGTTCCACTCTTCCCATTACATATTATCAGGTGGTACATAATTTTGATTTGTCCCATTACTGGAAATGTTAACCTTAATTATCTGATTATGGTGGTACCTTCCAGGTTTATTCACTGTAATGGTACTCTTCACTGCTTTGTGATTAATAAATATTTTGTAAGGAATTATTTTAAGTTTATTTAAATATCCCATTTTTCAGAGAGCTTCCATCCACTAGTTTTAGCACCTGTTGATGCTTTTTGGCTGAACCAATTACTACTATGATGTTTGCCAAACAGTAATTTTTCAAAATTTATCACCCTTTCTACATTCATCAGTTGGCATTTCACTATAAGGAAAAGATTTTTCCTCTTCCACTTATTTTTCCATTTCTGCATTTATATCCATAAATATTCATGTATTTATATTTTATTCAATGGATTATAATTAAATTAAATACTATCATTATTTAATACAATGCTCAAACTATGGAAGTTTTGGCCAATAGGAAACCCGTCCCACTAGCTTCTGTGCCTTTTTGACACATCTGTATGTTATCATTTTCTTGAGAACTTCTCTTGGCACAAAAACGTGGTTCAAACTTATCTTTTAAATTTTCTGTTCCAACGCTAGTATCAACCAGCTTTCCAAAGAGCTTTGGTTCCTTTTACAGGACAGAAGTATTTAAAAATTAAGACCTGGCAATAGATGTGTTCATTGTCATTCAAAGATGCCAGTTCCTCTCGGTAGCCAAGCTAAGGAACACATGCATGTATATATATATATGTATTCTTTTATGTGCAGATACACATCCACATCCATATTTATTCCATGTCTATCTATATAAATATATTGAAAATCATGCATTTACACCAATGCTTGCAATTCTAATCCAACATCACAATGTTCATTCTAGCTTTCTGTCTAGCATAGGTGGTTTGTGGCAGCCACTGTCCTTACCATATCTACTTATTTGATCACTCTTTCAATATGTAACCACTTTTCACTGATGGTACAAACTTCAATGACTACTTCCATGAAGACATTCTCTTCACCCTATATGGGGTCCAATAAATCACACCAAACAGTTACTACAATCTCTGATCCATATGGATGCTCTCTGCACTCTGCTCAGGCTCTAACACCTGTGCAGGACTAAGTGAACTCCATCCTCATCCAACTCAAACTCCAGCACCCCAGATTAGGCCTCCCCAGTGTTCTCCTCCACCAGGAGATGCTCTCTTAACCCATCCAGGGTTAAGAGAGCATCCAAAGCCCTGCTCTGGATAGCAGCCACTTCTGTTGTTCCCTTCCTGTTACCCTCCTCAACTACTGCCACCCTGCTATGGGCTGTCCGTACCCCTGCCCTTCTCCATAAATTGTCTCCATGCTACACTCAGCTTCTGTTCTGTGCACCAGGCCCTGTAGAAGACTTTCTACCTTGTGCAGGCTCCACAACCCATTCCAGGCTTTTGTTACCTCCACCCCAGCTTGTAGGCACCCTTCCTCACACTGCTTATGTCCCCAGCCATTTATATTGAGCAATATATGTCCTTTTCCTTGGTCTTCAAAACTTCCTGAGTTTCCACATTTCAGCTTGGGATCATTCTTCTTCTGCTGCAGGTCTGCTGGCCACTTTTCTCTAGGAAAAAAAAATCTTTAGTTATGTTAAATTTTGAAGGATACTTTCAGTGGATATAGAATTATAAGCTGGAATTTTCCCCCATGACTGTCATGGAAGAAGCTGATCTTTTAAAACAAAGAAGGAGAAATTTACTTTTAGACACAATAAAGTTTCACATTAATTCACACATATACTGTATGTTATCCTCTGGAGTGATGCCTTGTTCATTTGACAACACTATTAGGTGTATCTTTCAAGGTTTGCTTAAAGAAAAAAGAAACTACTTTGTGTATTTTAAGCAGAAAAGGATTAAAGCAGGAAGTAAAATGCATATGAAACCGTAATAAAGGTCATAGAAACAAAGGTCAAGAAAGGCTTCTACAGTCACTCAAATTCACTATTATCTTTTGGTGAGTAAGGAAGTTTCAGGAACCATAACAAACTGACACTGAAAGTCACAGCTGCCTGCAGTATACAGGCCAGTGTTTCTCAGTGGAGCACAGTTCAAAACCTCACATTTGCCGAAGGTCATATATCTTCTTACTGAGGCCAGTTAAATAATATGGCTTCTGTCTGTCTTCCAAGTCCCAGTCTTGCTCAGGAGCCTATGGGCAAATTTCCTAGCAAGTAAATTGGAAAATGTAGCTGACCATCAATGGAATATATAAGAAAATAGAAAGAGGAAAGAAGAGTGCATAGTTGTCAATAGAAAATCTAGTATTTCAGGTTTCACTCAAACACATTGCTGTCTTCCTATTTTTCCCATGCCACAACCTTTTCTTTAATACCTGGGTCTATGCAGTGTATACAAAGAACACATCAACTATTACATTTAGAATATTCATTTTAAAAAGAACATGGAGCATATCTTGCTTATGAAAACAGTCCATACCTTCCATAAATGAGATGTTACCTCTCTACTAAGATCACTGCCCCACATAAATAGCTGCCAGTCAGGGCTAGTACTGGGGCAATGGTTTTCATCTTTTCTTTGCCGAGGTCATTCTACTTCTAGAGGGCAACTGAATGGGCAAGGGGAATCCTGGGCCCAGAGAGAGAAGAGTTAGAAAGATCTCATGCTTGTATTTGAATATCAACTGAATCTTCATCAGTATCCCAGTTTTGGACACAGGGTTTTGACAACAGTGTGACATACAAATTCACAAAGTAGTATATCCACCCAAGAAATTTAATTTATATATTTAGAGGAAAATTAATAAATATGCAAATGAAAAATTGTATAGTTCAATGGTAAGATCACTTAGATCAAGGCAAGAATACTGAATAACAGCAAATTTTAAGGTGAAAGAAGAGATGGCATTAAAACAACAAAAGAATTTATAAGCAGTCATTCTTTTTAAAGTAATAACTGGAAACTCATATCTAGGGGAAATGGTTGCTTGCCCCTTGAAAAACAGGTAATTTGGCAGGGTTTTTTTGTTTGTTTGTTTGTTTTTACTTCATTAACGTCTCCAGTTCATGAATCCACATACCAACATAGGGACATTAACAAATTCTAACCACACATTTTATTATGAGATGAAAAGTTTAACAACAAAAATAATAAGTATTCTGGACATGAAAAAAATGAGCTTCCTACACAAACCTGTCATGGACCTTAAACCAACAAAACCATTGTAAGTAAGGCATTGCAAATATAGCAGAGGTGGCTTATCAAAGTCATCTACTTTGGTAGTGAGAATTCTGACATAACAGCAAGGGATTCTTAGTTATGAGGGCTTCTTTCTGCCTAATAAACTATAGATTCTGGAAGTTTAAAAGCAAATTAATGTAAAGTATGAGGCTACCTGCTGCTTGTGGTTTGTCCCACTCACCAAAGAGCATGTATAAAAGACCCTGGACAAATGTTAATATTCACAGAGGAAACTGAAAATCTGCTCCTCAACTGAAGTTTCTATTCCCACACAGCATGTGCTATTACAGCAACTCCTATGGTGGCCTGAGCTGTGTCTATGGAAGCTGTGGCTATGGCTGTGGCTATGGCTGGTACAGATGTGGCCTCTGCTGCCCATCATGCTATGGCAGATATTGGTCCTATGGCTTCCACTGAGAAACTTTTAGAGTCACTCATCTAGTAGAAGTCCTTCTCCCGTGTTTCCCAATTATCCTTCCAGGGTTCTTCTTATAAGTAATTTATCTTTCCAAACAGTGAAAATTTTATCCTGTATCCTGGGCTACTTCAGCTTCAGATTGAATACTACAAATTCAGCATGTGTCATATTGATTGACCTCCATTACATGTAACACCTCACGATTCATAAAAATGTTTCTGTTTGATATTGCCTCCCTTCTTCCTTCATTTTAACTTAACAATGTTAATGCAAAAAAAGATTTTAAGTTTATGTTCCAATAAACTTTCTCTTTCATTGCAAAATGTTTTGAATTTATCTTCATTTCTCTCTGCCATTTATATGTGTCTGTTTGGGTGTATATATTTCATTTAAGGGCACATATTTCATTAAAGGGACATCTTTTCTTTTTTTTTTTTTTTTTTGCGGTACGCGGGCCTCACTGTTGTGGCCTCTCCCGCTGCGGAGCGCAGGCTCCGGACGCGCAGGCTCCGGACGCACAGGCTCAGCGGCCATGGCTCACAGGCCCAGCCGCTTCACGGTATGTGGGATCCTCCCGGACCGGGGCACGAACCCAAGTCCCCTGCATCGGCAGGCGGATTCTCAACCACTGCGCCACCAGGGAAGCCCATAAAGGGACATCTTTACAGGTATACAACCACACATCTAGACAGTCTGGATAGTAAAATTATAATGTTTTATAAAATGGTTTTTCTTGTGAGATAAGAGGGAAAACTCTGTTCAGCAGCAGTATAAAATGCAAGGCTCAGATATTTTCTGCCCCTCGTTCAATCTTCTAATTACTCTCAAGAGTAAAGACGTACAATTTATACAGGTCACTTTGGCAAAACCTCCTTCAGTTAAAAATAAATAGATTACTGAATAAAATTACTTTTTAATACCCGATAACAATACTAATAACTCAGCAGTAGGCATATACAAAACATATTCCTTGAAGCATGCTCTGTACCTACCCCTCTATATCTGGGCTTATTCAACTCTCATTGTGTTCTTCATTTTTCCTCACCACCATATCTTGTTCCCTCCAACTGACTCCATGCTGTACAATAAAAAAATGTAAAATATTTTATTTTACCTTAAAGAAAATCCCAAAGCAGAACATTTTCAAACAACTGGTTTGGACTTTCCATGAGTACAAATTTCTCTTCATTTGCACAAAGCATCTCTGTTGTCAAACAAAAAGTGAGGAAGATTAAAAGTGGTCCAATGCCTTCAGTATGCCCTCAGCTGCTGTCAGAAAACATCTATAGCAATCCCAGGGCAACTGTAAGACACAGATGACCCCAGAAAATGAGGCAGAATTGTGCTTGGAGGAGCCCCCAACCTAGAACTGAGGTGTCAAAGAGACACCTTTACAGTACCCACATCTGGGACAGTGGCATTCAACAGGATTGTGATACACAGAAATATAAGTCAGATAGAGATAGAGATAGATAGATAGATAGATAGATAAAGAGAGAGAAATGTAGATGTAGTGAAATGTTTATAACTGAGGAATCTGAGTAAAGAGGACATAGAAATTATTTTTACTGGTCTTATACCTCTCCTTGTGAAACACTTCAACATAAGTTATACCAAACATCTTTAAAAAAACAAAGACAAATGTCTGATAACCAATTCTGTCTAAACTGCCCATATGAAATGCTTTCATGTGACTCTGAGCCACTCCAATCATCTATACCTGATGTGATTAAATTCTCGTTCTCCTACATTAAGGTTTTAAGTGATGTATTGCCTACAGAAACAGCACTATTCTCATATATACATACTGCTGTCAGTTTGTTGATGCCACTGTGCTCCTATGTGATTGTAATTTGTTCCTCCCACATCACATCCTTCTGATTGCTCCTCTGTAGTTCAAGGGAAAAGAGCAGAACATCTGCCATACCTCCAGGTTGCTGCTACAGGGGCTCTGCCTGATAATCTGGTGCAAAAATTCCTCCAGGAAAGAGACCTGGTCACCACCTCCTGCATACCAGCTTCAACAACTTAGACCATGGCTTTCCTCCTACACCACTGATTCTTGTATTTATTGTCCAACTTTTCCTTTCAAATCAAAACAACATAATTTTTTCACTGATTACAATCTTCACTCCCTGTTCACACAAGGAACAATGGGAAAATGGAATTCCATCTGAAGAAATACCATTCAAGTAACAGAGACAAGGAAAAAATAAGAAATCCAAAAAGTCTGATACCTATTAAAGAAAATCAGCCTGTGTTTTAAAACAGTCATGCAAAGAAAATTCCAGGCCTAAGTGGCTTCCCTGATGAATTATTTATACCACTGAAGAATAAAATAAATGCCAATTGTACAAGTATTCTTCCACAGAATAGGAAAAGGGCAACACAAATAGGAAAATTAAAACCTAACAAAGACGTTACAAAAAAGCACTATTTCTTGTGAATGTAACTATAAAAATCCAAAATGATATATATTATCAAAACCAAATCCCATGAGCTATATTCTAAGATTGCAAAATCCTTCATTGGTTTAATATCTGAAACTTCAGTGTAATTCATCACATAAATGGAAATAGAAAGTCATATGAATGTCTTAATAGATTCAGATAAAATATAGAATTTTATATGCATTCATGAATTTTCAAAATTCTCAGTAAACTAAGACTAAAAAATAATTTCCTCGATTTGATAAATGGTTTCTACATAAAATCTGCATCTGATATATTTAATGCTGACATATAAAATAATTTCTATCTGAGGTTAGGAATAAGACGAGGATAACCACTATCACAATTTAGTAAAAGTTTGATACAACTTTGTACCAGAGGTCTTTGGCACTGCAATACATGTAAATAAATAAGTACATAAATGCAATATAAACTGGAAAGGAAAATGCACTGCAATACATGTAAATAAATAAGTACATAAATACAATATAAACTGGAAAGGAAAATGTAGACCTGTCACTATCAACAAGTGACATAGCTATGTGTGTGGGAAGGACAGTTGGTACTGATTCAGGAGTAAGCACATGCCAATGGAAAAAAAGATATTCCGTAAACAGACTCAAACTTATAGGGTCAACAGATTTATCCTATTAAGATACCATTGCAGTGCAGAAAATGAAAGGATTGACTTCACAATAAATAATGTTAATTTCATTACAATACAAAAGAAGATGAATATTGGTTCATACCTTGCACCAAAATAAGATGTAAGAATGCCTTGATTAATTAGAAGTAGGCAATAAGTTTTTAAACAGTCTATAAAGAGTACTAGCTATAGAAGAAAATAATAAATTGGACTTCATCAAAATTAAAGAATTTTTTTGGCCATGCCACGTGACTTGTAGGATCTTAGTTCCCCGACCAGGGATTGAACCCAGGCCCACGGCAGTGAAAGCACCAAGTACTAACCACTGGACTGCCAGGGAATTCTCAAGATTTCTATTTTAAAAAGTGAAGAAGCCACTGATGGGAGAAGATATTTACAATGTATGTATCTAAAGGAGGATTTATACAAAAAATAAAAAATAAAAATACCTACAAATCATTAGACAAAGACAAAAAACACAATTAAAAATTGCCCAAAACTTGAACAAGCATATTACACCAAATGATAACAAAAGATGACCAACTTCATCAGAGCAAGAAAATGCAAATTATAACCACAATGAAAAACATGGGTATAGCACAGCATACTTATCAAACAGCTAAAATTAAAGAGACTGAAAATAACAAGTGATTTTGAGAATGTGCAGCAACAGAATTCACAGACATTACTGGCATACATGTCAGTAGCACAACCCCTACAGAAACTGTTTAGCAGCGTCTAAAAATGCCAACTACACAGATACCCTAAAATCCATCATTTCTGCCCTACAGAAATGATGACTTGTCCACTTCAGTTATTTTATTCCTTCCACAAACTCACAAATCCATGTATGTAAACTCTAAATTCTTAGACTGCCTTTTAAGAAAATAAGTTATTTTTAGAAAATAAGCCAACAAACCAAAACTTGGAGAAAAGACTATATGCTTATGTCACACCAAGTAGCCAGAACATGTCAGTTCAAATAAATACATATGGGTAAGCAAAGGCAATAAAAATAAGGGGAAAAAAATCTCTAAAAGCATACAATTTGATTAAGGTCATTCTGACATAAAAGCAAAATATGCTTGGTAATGAGGGTCCTCACTTTGTCTAGTGAATCAAAAGATTCAAGAGAATCTCTAATGTTTTCTAATGCCTCCTAAATCTCATTCAAGTCTCTCACTGGTGGCATTTCACGCAGAATCTTATTTTGCAGTACATCTTGGGAAATGTAGTCCCTGGGCTTCCAGATCTATTATTACTTGGGAGTAGAGAGAAAATGATACACTGATAATTGGCCTTAAATTAATCACATGCAGGGTAATTGTTTTTCAAAATAAAATTAAAATGTCTTTTATTAAATTACATGATTTAATTATGGGACACTTGAAATAATAGCAAAATGATCTTATATCTGAGGAACTCTTTTCCTATGTAAACAAAAGATTTAGTAAATTTTTCTAGTGGAAGTTATTCTAAATTATGAAGTCAACAATGCCTGGTTTGTCCTACCCACCACTAACAGTGTATAAACGGCCCTGGACAGATGATGACATTTAAACTGAGAAGAATAATTCCTGCCTCTCAAGTGAACTTTCCACTCTTAATACCATGTACTATTACAGAAACTATTATGGTGGCCTGGGCTATTGTGGTGGCCTAGGTGTTGGCTATAGCTATGGCAGGTATGGATGTGGCTGCTACTATCCATCTTGCTGTAGCAGATACCGGTCTTATGGGTTCTACTGAGAAACTTGTAGAGCCACTCAGCTTATTGGACTCATCCTGCTACTACCAGGGATGACTTAGAAATTCTATTGCATCTTTAATGCAGAGTAAACTCATCTTAGGCTACGAGGGAAAACATTGTTCAGATTTGACATGTTTTTTTGGTCAAAATTATCTCAAAATACCTCAAATTTTATATTTTTAATAGATGCTTTCACTTTGATATTGCATTTCCATCATACTTTCTCATTAATTTTGATCTTTCAGAGGCTTTTGACTTTACCCCTGTAAGTGGAGAACACCATTTGCTTTCAGCTGGCAGGACCAGCAATGCTCTTTAACTGCCCTACCTCAGAGTTATGCTAACTCTTCAAACCCCAAGCACAACTTAGTCTACAGAGACCTTGACTTTGCATTCTAGTGGTTATCACATTAGTCCACCATGTTTATAATATGATGGTGATAAGACCCAGTGAGTAGGAACTAGCAACTACCCTGAACATCTTGGTATAACTCATGAGTGACAGAGGATGGGGAATAAGTCCTACAAAATTTCAAGGACCTGCCACCTCATTGAAATTTCTAGGGGTCCACTGATCTGGATGAAGGGACACATCATTACTTTTGGCACCTCCTATCACTAAGTAAGAAACACAATACTCAGGAGTCTCTTTGTATTTTCATGATAATGTAATCCTCATCTGGATGTGCCACCTGTTATCCATTTATCCACTGTAGCCAATAAAGTGGCTACAAGCTTAGAGTGAATTAAGAGCAAGAGGAGACTCCACAATGGTCACAGGCTGCCATACATACTGCTCTGTTACTTCACTGTATGGAGCAACAGATTCAGTGCTGCTTACAGTGTACGCAGAAGATAAGGATGATGTTTTGAGGTTTTCACAGGTCTGTAGAGGTGAATCATAGCACAGGCTTTTAGGATTTAGGAGCAAATCTATCCTGTCCTTTGAAGATTTATATTATCTTTTGAAGAAACAGCTCATAACTGAGTTCTTTTTTTCTTTTACATTTGTTTTTTTCCAGTTTTATTGAGGTACAATTGACATGTAACATTTTATGAGTTTAAGGTACACAATGTCATGATTTGATATATGTATATATTGCCAAGTGATTACCACTAGTTAACATCCATCACCTCACAAAATTACAATTTTTTCCTTGTGATGAGAAGTAGATATTTCTTTTAAGACCCACTCTATTAGTAACTTTTCAAATATACAATACAGTTCACTAAGGTCATCATGTTATACATTACATCCTCAGAATTTATTTATATTATAACTGGAAGTTTGTACCTTTTGACTACCTTCACCCATTTCCCCCATGCCAGCCTCCCGCCATGTCTGGCAACCACCAATCTATTCTCTGTTTCCATGAGTTGGATTTTTTTTTAAGATTTTTCAGTTCTTGTCCATAGGCCACCAAGTTACCATGTGACTTGAACTGCCCACCATGAACTAGATATTGTTTGAATCTAAGCCACAAATTTGAGTATACACAGCAATCTTCCATCATCAAGTGAAAGTGCTGTATATGAGACTGGGCTTGAGGAAGTCCAGAAAGCACAAATAAATTATAGAAGAAAGTGGCTTGAGTCTCATGGCTTCTACTCTATAGAGTGTCTCCTTTTTCTTAACACCCACTGATGGATTTATTCTGATTTTCCAACTGAAAGAAGAAAAAATAGTCCTGGCTTATAGATGATTCTGCCAATCTGATGATACACTTAAAAGTAGGTGGCTGCACTACAGTAGCCCAAATCAGGCATGGCCCTAGAGAACAGCAGTGAAAGAATATCCCCAATTGTTTTCAATCCTCCTGAGAAATGATAATATCCAAATTTAGTCTGTCTCTTAAAACTTAAGTCTATGTATAGGAGCATGGTACATACAGAGCCACTGTCCTTAATAAAAATAAATACTCATGTACTCTATCAAATTTCAACCTCAGAAAGTTCTACTCTATATTCCTATGAACTTGGAAACAAATAAGACAGTCAATGCTCTTCCTGTATGTGAAGAAATGTGTACAGTCTGGTGCAGGTATAGATAATCAACTAAACAACTTTTTTACTAAACAGAAAAAACAAAAAAAACAAAAAGAACTACACAGGCAACAAAGTGGCATTACTCTCAAGAGAGCACAGCAATACAAATCCCACAGAGTAAAATGTGATTGGAATGGGTGGTAGGTCGTACAGAAAAAAATACTGTTTGCTGCTAAGATTTATATAGATAACATCACAGCTGTGTTGATTAGGTTTTAAATCTGTGCATGAGATGAAGGGTATTATTAGCAAAATCACTGGAGGAAGAAGGCATTCGCCTCCTCCATGTGATGTCATGCAGCATGGTTACAAAGGTTAAATTCAGCATCAGTGTCAGCAAGGTCAGTGAACTCAGCATTTTTGTTTTTTATTTAAAGAACATCGACTGTTTGGGAAGATCCTAACATACCAAGCAAATAATCTCCACTTTAATGAGTATGTGAAGTCTTTTTTGTCTAAATAAATGTGATTAATGAGATTTTTAAATACAAGTTGGTCTATATGAGGATGTCAGAAGTGTCTGTGGTTTGCCACACCTACACTTAGACTGCAAAAAAGACTCTTAGCATTTAATGTTCTCATTCACTAAAATTTACTCTTTGCTCATAGGCTAAAAACTTAAATTCTGACACAGTATGCTACTACTAAGGCAGATACTATAGAGGACTGGGCTATGGCTACAGCCGTGGATATGGTTATGTCTGTTGCTTTGGTGCCTTTAGAATCTTGGGATGTGGCTACAGATGTGGCTGTAATAGGTATGGACTTTACTGCTGACACCAATATTGTCACAGGTGACCCTTGTCCCCTGGCACCAACTGAATATTATCTGCTACTGAGTCCATTCCCTTGTGAGATGGCAATTCTGTTCTACAGAATCTTTTCATTGTAACTGTTATACTCAGTTTTAACTGTTAATAATCCAAACTAATCCTAGGCAATCAGAATAGATTATTAAATTGACAATACATCCACATCAGTGTATTAGATTGACTACATTTTTCTCTTTCAGTTAATGTTTTTTTCATGATAACATACCAGATAAATTACAGTTTTGGCATGTTTCATGAGTAGGCAACTCTAGGTTCACTTTTCATTACTCTGGCTTGGCCAATGTTGTTATTTGTTTTTCTTTTTTTAAATGTGTTACTTATACATGTGTTCAAAAATGTTTAATGAATAATTGTTCCATAAGTCTCCCTGTTAAGTCTTAAGTGTTACAAATGTGAAAAGATATGTTAAGTTGGAAAACAAATATGTAAACAAACATGATAGATGATGTAATGGTCAAGTGGAAACACAGAGGGGAAAGCTCATGTCTGGTTTCAAAAAAGAGAGATGCTAGAGCAAAAGGTCGGACCAAATATGTTCTCCCTAAATGTTACATTTAAATTAATTTTTGACGGAAGAGAAATATAATAGAGAGGCAAAGTGTATGCCAAGCAGGAGGAACAGAATATGTGCAGGCATTGGGAAAATATTGCATTACAGAGTTATAAGTTGGTGTCACACCTAGAAAGTACACAGAGCAAAGCAAGTGGCTAAAATGAGGCCCCAGGCAATTAAGAGAAACCAGAACATCAAGATCATATATATCTTGCTACGGGTGCACTAGATACTGTTTCAAAAAGTTGTAATGTTTTCCTTAGAAATTTATGTTTTATAAAAATCATTATGGCAGCTAATTGAAAGGAAGTTCACCAAGGGCTGTGACCACTGACCAATAGACCATCAAGAAGCTATTCAAGTAGTCGATGTGAGGTCTTAATGTAAGAAAGCAGCAATTAAGATTTTCAAGAGGACCCAGATCAAATATATATTTAAGTGACAGAATTTAAAAGGCTTTTTTATATGATATGGGGGTGAAGAGTAATAAAGAAAAAAAGGAGCACACATGAACTTCCAGATTGGAGGTACAGAAATTGATGGATTGTGATGCTAATAACAGATGTGTTATGAGACAAGGGGGGCATTAGGAGGATGATCATGGTAGAGATCTGAAAATTTGTTAGAGTTCAGATAAATTTAAGTAAAGTTATATAGTGGCAGGTTCTTATAAAAATCTGGAACTCAAGAGAGAACTGGGTTTGACATTTCAAATAATTGGATAAAGGTGTAATAGCTTCACAAATACAGTATTCCAATATTTAGAAGTGAGCAGAAGAAAAAGAGATTGCAATTCAGGTAAGGAGCAGGAAAAAGATAAAAGGTGAAACAGAAGAGAGTTGTATCAGGGGAATCAAGGACATATAAACTTGCTAGGAGGGAACTGTCAGCAACTGCACTTTCACTCAAGCATTTATTCTTTCACCAAGTATTTCTAGAGTAATAAAAAATTTTGAAACTAAGCTAGATGCTGGCAAATAGTCAATGAGATTGGCATGTTATAGAAGTTACAATCAAGAGAGGCATGACAGAACATCATAAAGGCAATTACTGTAAAATAACAGAGGCTTTAGTGATTACTTAGTCTCTTCAGCTCCCGATGTCTGGGGAATTGACCCCAAACTCCATCCTCATGATAACCAAAGAAAGAGCCATTTTATTCTTCAATTTGTTAATATGGTGTATCACATTGATGGATTTGCATATATTGAAGAATCCTTGCATCACTGGGATAAATCCCACTTGATCAGGGTGTATGATCCTTTTAATGTCTTGTTGGATTCTGTTTGCTAGTATATTGTTGAGGATTTCTGCATCTATATTCATTAGTGATACTGGCATGTAGTTTTCTCTTTTTGTGACATCTTTGTCTGGTTTTGGTGTCACGGTGATGGTGGCTTCATAGAATGAGTTTGGGAGTGTTCCTTCCTATGCAAGTTTTTGGAAGAGTTTGAGAAGAATGGGTGTTAGCTCTTCTCTAAATGTTTGATAGAAACCACCTGTTAAGCCATCTGGTCCTGACTTTTGTTTCTTGTAAGATTTTTAATCACAGTTTCAATTTCATTACTTGTGATTGGTCTGTTCATATTTTCTATTTCTTCCTGGTTCAGTCTTGGAAGGTTATACCTTTCTAAAAATTTGTCCATTTCTTCCAGGTTGTCCATTTTATTGGCATAGAGTTGCTTGTAGCAGGCTCTTATGCTTTGTATTTCTGCAGTGTCCACTGTAACTTCTCCATTTTCATTTCTAATTTTATTGATTTGAGTCCTCTCCCTCTTTTCCTTGATGAATCTGGCTAAAGGTTTATCAATTTTGTTTAGCTTCTCAAAGAATCAGCTTTTAGATCTACTGATCTTTGCTTCTATATCATTTACTTCTGCTCTGATGTTCATGATTCCTTTCCTATTAACTTTGGGTTTTGTTTGTTCTTTCTCTAGTTCCTTTAGGTGTAAGGTTAGATTGTTTATTTGAGATTTTTCTTGTTTCTTGGGGTAGGATTGTATTGCTATAAACTTCCATCTTAGAACTGCTTTTGCTGAGTCCCATAGGTTTTGGATCATTGTGCTTTCATTGTCATTTGTCTCTAAGTATTTTTTGATTTCCTCTTTGATTTCTTCTGTGATCTCTTGGTTATTTAGTAACATATTGTTTAGCTTCCATGTGTTTGTGTTTTTTACATTTTTTTCCCTGTAGTTGATTTCTAATCTCATAGCATTGTGGTCAGAAAAGATGCTTGATATGATATCAATTTTCTTAAATTTACCGAGGCTTGATTTGTGACCCAAGATGTGATTTATCCTGGAGAATGTTCCGTGTGCACTTGAGAAGAAAGTGTAATCTGCTGTGTTTGGATGGAATGTCCTGTAAGTATCAATTGAATCTACTTGGTCTATTGTGTCATTTAAAGCTTGTGTTTCCTTATTAATTTTCTGTCTGGATAATCTGTTCATTGGTGTATGTGTGGTGTTACTGTCCCCCACTATTATTGTGTTACTGTCGATTTCCATTTTTATAGCTGTTAGCATTTGCCTTATGTATTGAAGTGCTCCTACATTGGGTGCATATATATTTATAATTGTTATATCTTCTTCTTGGATTGACCCCTTGATCATTATGTAGTGTCCTTCCTTGTCGCTTGTAAAATTCTTTATTTTAAAGTCTATTTTATCTGATATGAGTATTGCTACTCCAGCTTTCTTTTGATTTCCATTTGCATGGAATATCTTTTTTCATCCCCTCACTTTCAGTCTGTACATGCCCCTAGGTTTGAAGTGGGTCTCCTGTAGACAGCACATATATGGGTCTTGTTTTTGTATCCATTCAGTGATCCTGTGTAGTTTGGTTGGAGCATTTAATCCATTTACATTTAAGGTAATTATCAATATGTGTGCTTCTATTACTATTAATTGTTTTGGATTTGTTTTTGTAGGTCCTTTTCTTCTCTTGTGTTTCCCACTTAGAGAAGTTCCTTTAGCATTTGTTGTAGAGCTGGTTTGGTGGTGTTGAATTCTCTTAGCTTTTGCTTGTCTGTAAAGCTTTTGATTGCTCCATCAAATCTGAATAAGATCCTTGTAGGGTAGAGTAATCTTGGTTGTAGGTTCTTTCCTTTCATCACTTTAAATATTTTGTGCCACTCCCTTCTGGCTTGTAGAGTTTCTGTTGAGAAATCAGCTCTTAACCTTATGGGAGTTCCCTTGTATGTTAACTGTCATTTTTCCCTTGTTGCTTTTAATAATTATTCATTGTCTTTAATTTTTGTCAATTTCATTACTATATGTCTCAGCATGTTTCTCCTTGGGTTTACCCTGCCTGGGACTCTCTACATTTCCCGGACTTGGGTGGTTATTTCCTTTCCCATGTTAGGGAATTTTTTGACTATAATCCCTTCAAATATTTTCTCGGGTCCTTTCTATTTCTCTTCTTCTTCTGGGACCACTATAATGCAAATGTTGGTACATTTAATGATGCCTCAGAGGTCTCTTAGGCTGTCTTCATTTCTTTTCATTCTTTTCTCTTTATTCTGTTCCACAGCAGTGAATTCTACCAGTCTGTCTTCCAGGTCACTTACTCGTTCTTCTGCCTCAGTTATTCTGCTATTGATTCCTTCTAGTGTATTTTTCATTTCAGTTATTGTATTGTTCATCTCTGTGTGTTTGTTCTTTAATTCTTCTAGGTCTTTGTTAAACATTTCTTGCATCTTCTCAATCTTTGCCTCCGTTCGGTTTCCAAGGTCCTGGATCACCTTCACTACCATCATTCTGAATTCTTTTTCTGGAAGGTTGCCTATCTCCACTTCATTTAGTTGTTTTTCTGGAGTTTTATCTTGTTCCTTCATCTGGTACATCATCCTCTGCCTTTTCACTTTGTCTATCTTTCTGTGAATGTGGTTTTCATTCCACAGGCTGTAGAATTGTAGTTCTTCTTGCTTCTGCTGTCTGCTCTCTAGTGGATGAGGCTAAGAGGCTTGTGCAGGCTTCCTGATAGGAGGGACTGGTGGTGGGTAGAGCTGGGTGTTGCTCTGGTGGGTAGAGCTCAGTAAAAGTTTAATCCACTTGTCTGCTGATGGTTGGGGCTGGGTTCTCTCCTTGGTGGTTGCTTGGCCTGAGGTGACCCAGCACTGGAGCCTACCCAGCTCTTTGGTGGGGCTAATGGCAGACTCTGGGAGGGTTCATGCCAAGGAGTACTTCCCAGAACTCCTGCTACCAGTGTCCTTGTCCCTGCGGTGAGCCACAGCCAACCCCCTGCCTCTGCAGGAGACCCTCCAACAGTAGCAGGAAGGTCCAGGTCAGTCTCCTATGCGGTCACTACTCCCTCCCCGGGTCTTGATGTGCACACTACTTTGTGTGTGCCCTGCAAGAGTGGAGTCTCTGTTTCCCCCAGTCTTGTCGAAGTCCTGCAATCTAATCCCGCCAGCCTTCAAAGTCTGATTCTCTAGGAATTCCTCCTCCCATTTCCGGACCCCCAGGTTGGGAAGCCTGATGTAGGGCTCAGAAGCTTCACTGAAGTGGGTGGACCTCTGTGGTATAAGTGTTTTCCAGTTTGTGAGTCAACCACCCAGGGACCATGGGATTTGATTTTATTGTAATTGTGCCCCTCCTACCATCTCACTGCGTCTTCTCCCCTGTCCTTGGATGTGGGGCATCTTTTTTAGTTAGTTTCAGTCTCCTCTTGTCTATTATTGTTCAGCAGTTAGTTGTGATTCCAATGCTCTCACAAGAGGGAGTGAGCGCATGTCCTCCTACTCTGCCACCTTGAACCAATCTGAGAAACAGCCATTGTAAATGTGATTCCCATGTTCTAGTCAAGGTTAATGGGTGAAGATCTGGCTGCTTGAGCAAGATGAACTGGAAAATCACCAGGATTTATGAACAGGAGACTATATTTTTTTCTACTTGATGAAGCTCTAAGGAGTAACACTTGGAAACTATTAACAGCTATGTTTTACTCCTTGTAGAGTGCACTTTAACAGTTCATTGTAAATCACCTACTTAAGTAATCTGCTGAATAATCTCATATGTTCTGCTCAGAGGCAACTCATGGAAAATCTTTTTAACTTTTCTAGATTGCCCGTCTCATTAAGTGATATTCTATCAAATCTAAGAGGCTCACCATCCTAACAAAACCAGGTGAGTAAACTTGAAAATCATTATTCTCTAGATCAACACATTGACCTCAAATGCTATTCTATATTAATTCATTATTTGCTTATTTACCTCAGAGATACAAAAGCCTGACGTGGTTGGCTTTGCATGGAAGTGGACAAAAATGTCGTTATAATTGAGCTGTCTCGCAGAATCTATAAGGCAAAGAGGGTAAATTGTGGCAGAACGTTAAAATTTTCTGATAGTGTGAAAATATAACACCATCAGATGTCAGAAGGGGTGTTTTCACTAAAACTGTGATAGTGATGACAGCTTGAAAAAGATCTGTGAAAAAAATTACAAAATACATGACAGCATGGAGCAAAATTTCTGACCTGATGGCTGAAGACAATGGCAAAAGTTAGTTAGACCTTAACTAGTAGATTGAAAGAAATGTAATAATGACCAGAACATTGAATTCTTTCCAGTCCATCTTAACAGCCTTAAAATCCTAAATATTTGTGGAATTAAGTCATGTTTGGCTCCTGAACAGAGAGATTTTACTCCAATTCCCTATATGGCCACTGCAGCAAGATCAGCAGGTCTGTAGCTCTAAAAAGAACAATAGCCCATAACATAATTAAAACATTGAATGAAGTATTTATCTATATATGTATCTATATCAATACATATATAGAAGTACATAAATGTATATGTTTATATATTGAATATGTATATTGAATACATATATTGAAAGAGAAAGAGAGGGACAGAGAGAGAGAAATATACTAGATAATTTAGCATATGGTTATCTGGCTGAGATAGGGGTAGGGAGCTGATGTATAGTATTGGGTGAATGGGTGAGGATGGAAGATGGTAAGGGGTTAACCAAAAGGTAAAGAACAAAGATAGAAACTGTACTGAAGGGCTTCCCTGGTGGCGCAGTGGTTGAGGGTCCGCCTGCCGATGCAGGGAACACGGGTTCGTGTCCCGGTCCGGGAGGATCCCACATGCCGCGGAACGGCTGGACCCGTGAGCCATGACCGCTGGGCCTGCGCGTCTGGAGCCTGTGCTCTGCAACAGGAGAGGCTGCAACAGTGAGAGGCCCACGTACCACCAAAAAAAAAAAAAAGAAAGAAAGAAAGAAACTGTACTGAAAAATAATCACAACATGAAGAATATATTATTTTCATGCTAAAATTTATGTGTGTGATATGTAATAGGCAAAGAGATTACATCTATGGACTAACAGTGTATCCATAATAAATGACAGTATAAAAGGCAAGAGCTCAATATGTATAGTATGATTCCTTTCTGTTTGAAACCACAAACTTCAAAGCTCCATGTGTGCATAACTATGGGTAGAGACAACACTGCCTATGTATGTATGAGGGAAGAGAGAGTAATTGAAGGTCCTCTGAAGGGGGTAATATGTGTATGCAGTAAGATCAGAGATCATTAACTTGATCTTATACATATTTGCATTTCTTCACTCATTATTACAGGAATCTGTTGACTTGTGAATAAAGATAACATCAAATGAAGAAAACATTTGAAAACTGAAAGGATGCTTTAGATAATAGAAAACCGAACCATGGATCCATAGAATTAGAAGCTTTAGAGAGTTGGCTTTATTTAACTTTTGCTTGATTTGCAATTGATTTGTTAGTGTTTACTGTAGAAGATTTTAACATGTCTTTACAAAGAGTTGGCATTCTATTTTTAATTTGTTTAGCTTGGTTACATGTCCTGAAGAGAAAGGACTACTTGTTCACAGCTCTCCAAATAACTGTCAGCATATAATAGTCATAAAATCTAAACAAATGAGATAATGTGAAATGTAATGACAATGTAAGCATACATTTTTTAAAAACATGCTAGATTTTAATCCCAGGAGAGATTTCTTGCCTTTATAAACACCTAGATCCACCGTGCCACAATGGTATATAATGAGACCCAAGATTATTTTAGGACACATAACACAATAATTTGAATTATATGCAGCTACCCAGAAACAAAATAGGTTCAATGTGATGCAGTGTAAAGTCCTCTGAGGAGCTGCCTGATGTTATTAGTCAGGTTCAATGGCAGTTTTCTTTACTGACTAAAACAGTTTCATATTCTGGGGCCCTAATGACCACAGTTATACATGTTTTATTATTTTTTTCTATAAATCTTATAGAGAAAAAAGGAAGAATGCAGGAGAAAGCTCTGGACAACAAGTGGGAGAAATAAACCCCCAGGCAACTTCAGCTACCTTCATCCTTCCACGGTATTGCTTGGATAGGGAGAAGAAGGAGATGCACCACCTCAACAGCTTTTGAAAACTGCATCTGCTTCTAGTGCAGCTAGGTGCTTTGCTGTGAAGTTTTTACAGATAACTCTTTGTAGAATATTTTTATTGTAGAAAATTGTTGGAGAGGACTACTTAAAGAAACTTCTGGCTTCTACAATAATCAGTAATATTTACTCAATTTAGAAAACATTCTTGACATAAGATAGCAATATTTCTCACAGTGTGAGAAAATCAAGCACTCATTCATCTGGGGGACAAATATCCATTGAGTATGGTCTACATTGCATGGTCTTAGTACTTACATGGTCTGCATGCATGGTCTTTGTACCTAACATTATCCCCATTGCTGCCTGCTACCTTTATTCTTGCCATGTTTGGTTCCTATTAATACAGGTGGGATAAACAAAGAATACTTTTATATTTAAGTTTTTCCTTAAAAAAATGAAAAAAAATTCATGTTTTTATTTTGTTTGGATATATACCCAAGAGTGGAATTTCTGGATCATATGGTAGTTCTATTTTTAATTTTTTGAGGCACCTCCACACTGTTATCCATACTGGCTGCACCAATTTGCATTCCCACTGACAGTGTATGAGTGTTCCCTTTTCTCCACATTCTCACCAAACTGAAATTTGTGGTCTTTCTGATGATAGCCATTCTGAATGGTGTGAGGTGATATCTCATTGTGATTTTGATTTGCAGTTCTCTGAGGATTAGCAATGCTGAGCATCTTTTCATGTATCTGTTAGCGATCTGTATGCTTTTTTTGGAAAAATGTCTATTCAGGTCTTCTTCACATTTTTTAATCTTGTTATTTTTTTTATTGAGTTGTAGGAGCTGTTTATATATTTTTGGTATTAACCCCTTATCTGTCATTTCATTTGCAAATATTTTCTTTCATTCAGTAGGTTGTCTCTTCATTTTGTCAATGGTTTCCTTTGCTGTGCAAAAAATTTTATGTTTAATTAGGTCCCATTTGTTTACTTTTGCTTTTGTTTCTTTTGCCTTAGGAGACAGATCGAAAAAAATTTTGCTAGGATTTATGTCAAAGAATGTTCTGCCTGTGTTTTCCTCTAGGAATTGTATGGTTTCAGGTCTTAAATTTAGGTAAGCTTACATTTTGAGCTTATTTTTATATATGGAGTTAGAGAGTGATCTAATTTCATTCTTTTATATGTAGTAGTCCAGTTTTCCCAGCACCACTTATTGAAGAGACTGTCTTTTCCTCATTGTATAGTCTTCCTCCTTTGTTGTAGACTAACTGATCGTAAGTATGTGGGTTTATTTTGGAGCTTTCTATTCTGTTTCATTGATATGAGCCTGTTTTTGTGCTGCTATCATGTTGCTTTGATTACTGTAGTTCTATAGTATAGACTGAAGTCAGAGAGTGTGATACCTTCAGCTTTGTTATTTTTTCTCAAGATTGCTTTGCCTGTTCAGGGTCTTTGGTGATCCCATATAAATTTTAGGATTATTTTTTCTAATTCTGGGAAAAATCACATGGATATTTTTATCAGGATTGCATTAAATATGTAGATTGCTTTGTGTAGTATGGATATTTTAACAATATTAATTCTTCCAATCCATGAACACTTAGGGAATAAGTCAGACCACAAAAGATAAACACTGTATGTTGTCACTTACATGTGGAATCTGCAAAATAAAACAAATGAATAAGTATAACAAAACAGAAACAGAATCACAAATACAGAGAACAAACTAGTGGTTACCAGTGGGAAGAGGGATAAGGGGAGGAACAGGATAGGGGTATGGAATTAAGAGGTACAAACCACTATGTATACAGAACAAATAAGCTACAAAGATATATTATAGGTCAGCGAATATAGCCAATATTTTATAATAACTTTAAATTGAGTATAATCTACAAAAATATTGAATCATTATGTTGTAACCTGAAACTAATATCATATTGTAAATCAACTATACTTAATTTAAAAAGTGAAGAAGACATGAATAAGTAACTGTGGAAAGAGCTATAAAATCATAAAACCTATAAGTGAAAACCTACAACATTCCCATTGACATGGGGAAAAACACGATATGTGGGAATTGACTCATAGTGACCTGCAACCTATCTGAACAGACCAATTTAACACAAAATAGAAAATGTACTTAAAATGGTACATAACATAAATATGTGTGAAATAACGTAATGTTTTAAAGACCATAAATGTCACAGATAATCAGAGAAGGAGGAAATCAATGAACTCTAGTGAGGAGTGTGATACTTCATAGAAGGTGTGGAAGGACCAGGAAGAGAATTGGAGGAAGGAGAAATATTTAGATGAAAAGAATTTTATAACAACTGGGCAATATGGGCACACTGAAGACACCACATCACCCATGAAGTATTCTCTCCAAAGCATTAAACCTGGATCAAACCAAGACATAAGGTCTGACCTACAATTTATACAACAATTCAATAGTATAAAAATAAGGACTCTTCTTCATTCAAAGAGAAGAAAAACACATAATAGATAAATTCAATGTGTGGAACTTATCTGATTTTAAATAAACAACAACAACTAAAACACCTGTTTTAAATAATCAGGAAAATTTGATTACTGCATTAGTTGATAAAAAATTAATAATAGTGTTAGGTGTGATAATGCTATTCTGATAATGTAAGAAAATACTCCACTTTTAGATATGTATATTGAAACTTTTTGAATTATGAAATATCTGTGATTTATTTTAAAATATTTCATCAAAAATGATGATTAGTATATCAAAATGTTACAGAGTTAAAATTAGGGGGTAAATAAAAAGGTTAATACTCTTATTTTTCTGCTGATTAAATGTTGTTTAATAAAAAGTTTATAAAACTGATAGCAAGAGCAGAGAACATTCATGAATGAGACAAATAAAATGAGCAACGACCCACAGGTGAGACTGTGTGAGACCATAAAACTTTTACTGAGAATTTGAGGAAAAGAGTTAATGAGAGCTAAATTGGGAAACATAGGTTGGAGTGTCATTATTGAAGGCCCTAGTTACTGAATATTATACTGTCAAACATAAAAAGGGGTTAGATGAAGCAAAATGGAATTTTTGAGCAAGACAATGATAAAAGCAGTAAGATTTGTTTGTTGGTTGGTTGGTTGGTTTGGTGAGATCCTCTTAGAAAGATTAAATAATGTAAGGGTTTGTGGAATGCATCAAGGAATAAGGAAATGCAAAGTTGAAGAATAATTAAGGGACTGCTTTAAGAGCTCTTTTTGTTTTTGTTGAAGCAGAGGCTGTGAGAACATGCATCACAAGAAGAAGGGAAAGACATAGATGATAAATTAGCAGGACTCAGGTGTGAGAGGGAGTGGGAATAGCAAACAGAAAGTGGCCATAAATAATTTTGAGATTTCAAGATATTAGCCATATGAGAAGGAAAGGTGATGAGGTCAGTTGTTTGTGGTGAGGTCTGGTGCTATATATAATGCATCTGGTTTTACGCAATGATATATGAATGTACTGCTGAACTGAGATTGAATATCAGCCACTTGGTTTTCAAAAACTCTGAGAAGCAGTTTGTTCCACTTCTACTTAATCAAACTTTATGTCAGCAAGTAATAGAAGTCAATTCTCTTAGAGTCTACCATCATTATATCATCTAGATAAAATTGAAAAATATATAATAAACTATAAAAAGTGATTTTAATTTGCATATAGTTGACCAAACACATAATAAATCACTTTTGGGGTAATCATAATTTATTGTTTCTGAGATTTTAAGTGTATGTGAATATTCTGTGTTATTGTTGCCTTTGAATATTATAAATATGTAGTTACTTAATTCATTCATTTTCTTAAATATATCTTTACACCATGTCTGACCTAGTACTAGGATATAGATCAGAAATATGAATAGGACATGATCCTGCCTTCTGCCCCCCAGAAACATATTTATAAACAGTTGATTGCAAATGTCTGTTAGGTGGCAAAAGAGTGATGTGCACAGTGGGAACAAATTTTTAAAAATCAACCTTTCTTGAGATGTCATGGTAGACTTTACCGGGACTGGGCTCTTTAAAGATTATTAGAATGTCATTTCACATGTAAGGGCATTAAGGACGTTCTATCTCATTAGTATTCACTATTTTTGTGTTTGCAGCACATCTGACAAATCAATAGTTCATCTAATAGATATGAAAAGATAAAGACATATCCTCAATTAAGGTCATAGTAAAGGTTTTCTATAAATTAAAATTAGTCAACCTGTCTGGGATGGATATGCAGTTCATAGTGTTCTGGGACACACTTATTGAGAACCCATCCTATCTATAAAGACAAGTGAGTTATCAGGACATTAAGGGAATGAAGAAAAGAATAATAAAGAAAAAAACTTCATAGGAATCTATAAGAAACAGAGTTAACCAAATTAGCCTGTGAAGATAGAAATGTCTCCCTGGAAGAAGTAACCAGTCAAATAGATAGATATGGATGCAGGTACCTGGACAAATTAAAAAAGAGAGGCAGTTAAGCCAAAGAGAAAACCCCATTGAAGATATGAAACAGAACATTATGGACTGAATGTTTATGTTCCCCAAATTCATAATGTTGATATCATAGTCCCCAATGTGATGGTGGAGAATTTATCAGGTGATTAGGTTATATGGGTAAAGCCATCATGAATGGGATTAGTGCCCATATAAAAGTGACCTCAGAGAGCTCTCTCACCCATTCTGCCATGTGAGGACACAGCAAGAAGGTGGCTATCTATGAACCGGGAAGCTGACCCTCACCAGATGCTAAAGCTGCTGGCATGTTGATCTTGGATTTTCAGCCTCCAGAACTGTGAAAAATAAATGTGTGTTGTTCAAACCACCAGTCTATGATATTTTTGTTATAACATCCTAAATGGGCTAAGACATAAACTAAGACAGAAAAGTCAGGGTGCTGCTGTAACAAATACCTAAAATGTGTATGCGGCTTTGGATTTGGGTAAGGGGTAGAAGCTGGAAGAGTTTTGTTATGCATGCTAGAAAATCCTACATTTTTGTAGATGGATCATTAAAAACAATTCTGATGAGAGCTCAGAAAAAAGAGTGTTGCAGAGAAAGCTTGTCTTCTTAGATAATACTTAAATAATCATGAATAGAATGTTGGTAGAAATGTGGATGGTAAAAACCATTCTGACGAGGTCTCAGACAGAATCAAGGAACATGTTATTGGAAACTACTTGTGTAGACTCATAGTGCAAGGGGTCAGGGTGGTTCAGGCCATAATTCTCCTGCCCAGTGTATCAAGGGAACCTACAAAGAGCTGCAGTGGAGGTTGCACCTACCAGAGCCATGGGGGCAGAGCCACCCAGAGCCATGGTGCAGGGACTCCAGCCTGGAAGAGCTGCAGAGGTGGGACCAGCACACTAGTTAGTTCAGAGGGCAGAGCATGAAGCCAAAGAGGATTATTCTTGAGCTCTTAGGTTTAATGTTGTTTGCCCTATTAGGTTTTGTATTTACTTGGGGCCTATGCCCCTAACTTCTTTCTTATTTCTTTCTTTTGGAGTGGGAATACCTACCCTATGCCTGTCCCACCACTGTGTTTTAGAAGCACATAATTTGTTTGGCTTCAAGAGTTCACAGCTAGAATTTGCCTCAGGATGAATCTTACCTTGCATATCACCTGTATCTGATTTCAATGATATTTAGATAAGACTTTGGACTTTAGATTTTCAGTGCTGACATGAATTAAGACAAACATTTACATTCATGTCAAATGACTTTAAACAAGAGTGCCAAGAACTTCCCTGGGAAATAGTAGGCTTTTCAACAAAATGTACTGAAACAAATGGGTATCCACATGAAAAAGGATGAGGTTGGACCCTGTCTCATATCTCTCACCTTATCAAGAATTAACTCAAAATGGATCAAAGATCTAAGTGTTAGAGCTAAAGGTATATATATATACATACATATATATATATATATATATACATATATCTATATATATGTATGTATATATATATATATACATACATACATATAGATATATATATATATATATATATATATATATATATAAGAAGAAAAATAGGCGTAAATCTTCATGACCTTGGATTTTTCAATCATTTCTCAGATACAACACCAAAAGCACAAGCTACAAAATAAATAAAATTGATTTCATCAAAATCATGCCACGGAGCGGCTGGGCCCGTGAGCCATGGCCACTGAGCCTGCGCGTCCAGAGCCTGTGCTCCGCAACGGGACAGGCCACAATAGTGAGAGGCCCGCGTACCACAAAAAAAAAAAAAAAAAAAATTAAAAGCTTTTTTGCTTCAGCAGACAATATCAAGAGAGTGAAAACACAAACCAAAAAAAAAAAAAAAAAAAATTAAAAGCTTTTTTGCTTCAGCAGACAATATCAAGAGAGTGAAAACACAAACTGTAGGATGGGAGAATATATTTGCAATTCAAATATCCCCAAGGGAAATTGTAATCAGAATATTTTAAGAACTCTTACAACTCAGCTATAAAAAAAAAACCCTATAGTTAAAAAGTGGACAGAAGATCTGAATGATAGCTATTCAAAGAAAATATACAAATGGTCAATAAGCCTGTGAAAAGATGCTCAACGTTATTAGTCATTAAAGAAAAGCATATCAAAACCATGTTAACTTCATGCTTTATATTCTGGGAAATTAATGAACATATAGAAAAGTTGTAGCTTGGGTAAGGGTCACTGTGCTAGTTTTTTATGGATTCATTTCTTCTTTGAGTGCTGCTCTTAATCATTCTTCATGTCTCTTCAAAATGCCGTGTTCTATATTTCAAGTTTATTCACATTAATTCTCATTAAACTGATCAATGCCTTGTATCATTTCCGACACATTAATGATAGAAATGCACTCGCAAGCACTTTCTTAGTTTTCAGACACCATTGATTCACAAGATCTCCAGAGCTCTTTATTACTCTGATTACTATTTTCTTGGACCACATGACTCTGAGCAGCGCTGGAACGTAAAGGTGATCACCACGTTCAGAAAAACATTGAAAAATTGCCTGCTACACATTCCGCAAGGACATCTTGCCTCCCTCTACTGCTGTGGCCAGAGAGGCTTTCTGAAGATTACAATGGTGTTTTCCCCAGGAGGGAGGCTACTTCCCAGAAGGATTCATGCTCAAAAAGACATTCCCTATCATTCAACTTTTTCTGATTGCTTCTTTACAATGACAACAGCAACAAAATCTTATCACTTTCTTGTTACATGATCGAATATTTTCTACCCAGAGAAATTTTTTTTCATATACTTATCCATTGAACCATGTAAGCAATGATGAAAAATTCACATAAACTCTGAGACAACTTGTCATCTTATAGATTCATTAAGTACTTAATTTTCACAGCCCAATGTTGTTGGCAACTATGAATTTTGATGGCAGAGACCTTAATACACAAATAAATGTGTGTCTAGGTTCTATGTGCCCTCATCCCTGAGTATTTCTGATAGGTCTTAGGCTAAATCACTTCGTTTTCAGCTTTAAGCTTCTTACAGAGAATATGTATTCCCAACATCTTAGCTTAGAAATGCTTGATTTTGTATTCTCTTCATATTTTTTTCTGTACATTTTTAAAATGTAACACCTCTGAATTCTATTGTGTGGAGCTGGAATCATTTTTAAGGATAGTATTTCAACATAAATGATATGTGGAGCTGGAATCATTTTTAAGGATAGTATTTCAACATAAATGATATCCAACCATCTCAGCTGAAGCACATTACAATACATCCCCCGATGACTGCTTTCACTGATGTCATGAGAGATTACTAAGAAGCAGTGTGAGAAAAACTGCATTTGAAAATGCTTATCTTTCTACTGATGTAAAGAGGTTGCATCTGCTTTGAATATAAAGGAAATAGCAGTCATGTTCCTGGGTTTAGCTGAATTCTCCAGCCCTGGAAAGGAATATGTTCGGTTTATATATGAATCTCTAGATTCCTATATAGGCTATAGATTTTTCATTTTGAGTTATAGGATAAACAATGATTTCTAAAGCTATCTTTTTTTTCTAATTGGTCAAGAATTCTAACTTTGCCACAAGGATTCCAATAGCATCTTAACTTTCTTTCACTTATATGCACCACAGTTCGCTAACATTTTAACACTAATTAGTATATGGAATTAGAAATTGGAGTCCTGGAATTTTCCACAGACACTCTTAATAGTATATCAAGCTCCTACATATAATAAAAGTCACACTTTGGCCACTTATTTGCGTCCTTACCCATCCTCATCTCCCAAGACTCTATGCTGCAGCTATTATGGGAACTACTTTGGAAGCCATGGTGATGGATGCTGTGGCTATGAAGGCTTAGGGTGTGGCTATTGTTGGGACTTTGGAGGCCTGAAATAAGTCAATGAGCATGGTTAGGATGGATATTGACGTGGCTGCTGTCACCCATTGTGCTGTGAGAAAATAAGTCTTATAGCTTCTTCTGAAAACCTTTATCATTTACACAATTTCCTAGAGAGTCATCAGCTCAATTTCAAATGATAAGAAATCCTCTTCTTTTCACCCACAGTTTACAATTGTTATCTCCTTTCCATTGCTAAGGAACCCACCACTGCTGGCCACCACACACCCAAGGGTCAGCCTCTGTCGTGCTCATCACAGGGACCAAATGCCCCTGGCATCTCCAACAACTGAGCACTTGAACTGCAAATGTCAACATTCTAATTGCAGCTCCTCTTGTCAAATTTATTTTTAACTCTGATATCAACCCTTTCTCCTGTATCCTATGTCTCACAATGCTTACATTTTCACTTTTTCAATTAAAAATGCTTAATCTTCCCTAGCAAACATTGTTTGCTATTTGTGTTTATCCAGTTCAATAGGTCTCATGCTATAGGTATATAATTTTTAATCCAGACTTTAATTTTTCTCCACTGCAGCTGCAGATGATTTGTGCCCCAGGAATAGCTGAGTATATATGTGATGAAATTGAGCCCCTTAGCATCCTATAGCTTTTTTCAGAAGAAAGAATGAAATCTGATTTCTTGTTTGCTTTTGCTTTTTTTATGAGAAAAAGTATTTTCCTCCCATTCTTACTTCCAAACACATTAGACACATAAGATGCCCAGATTTTAAAAGCCAGAGATTGCTGACAAGGAAAAGAGTCCCCTACTATTTTCCTAGGTCTGCCATAGCAAAGTACCACAAACTGGGTAGATTTAAAGACAAATTTATTCTACAGTTCTGGAGGCCAGAAGTCCAAAATCAAGGGGGTCCACAGACCCATGCTCTCTGAAGACTCTAGGGGAGAATCTTTCCCATGCCTTTCTCCTAGTTCGTGGTGTCGCCAACAATCCTTGAGGATTCTTTGACCTGTAGACATAGCACTTCAATCTCTGCCTCCATAGTCACACGTGTTCTCCCCATGTGTCTCTGTGTCTCTTCTTATATGGACACCAGTTATATTGGATTAGTGCCCACCCTAATTGATTATGACCTTATTTTAACTTGATTACATTTGCAAAGGCCCTAGTTCCAAGTAAGGTCATATTCAAGTACTGTGGGCTAGGACTTCAACACATCTTTTGGGGGAGTGTGATCCACTCACAAGTCCCAAATTCAGAGTTTATCTAAATATTCAAGCCATAAATGGACTAAAGGGTGAGGTCTCTCCTCTTATACCTGACCCTGTGAGAGTTTAGGGACTGCTTGTTCCATGGGCCACAAATAAATACAGACCTTAAGACATTAGGAGAGAGGAGCACACAACATTTGTCTTGGAAAGTGACAACGCTAGGAAGTCAAGGTCTACTGATAGGAAAACTGAATGACTACAATCTTGTGAAGGATGCACTGGTCAGTTTAGCCAACTACTTCAGAGCATGGACTTTGGAATCAGACAGACCTGGCCTTAAGTCCAAACTCTGCTGTCTAGTTATCTGTGTGACTTAGGGAAACCACTTGGTTTTTCTAAATTTCGATTTCTTCATTGTTAAGATGGTGATGATATGACATCCTCATAGAGTTATTGTGAGATATAAATAGGTTATTACACGTAAAGTGTTTAGTACAGTAGCACATAAAAGTGCTCAATAAGCTCAAGTCAATTTTTATTTATATTCCTATTGAGCAACAGATAAGCAAAGGAGAATTCTATTGTTCAAACAAAGTTCACAAAGAGATTTTAAATAATCTAGAAGTGTATTTCAAATTATAATATTTCTTATATATTTTATGTTAAAAATCTTCTGTTTCATCTTGGCTGTACATATCCATGCAAAAGTAACAACTTCCTTCTGCAGCATTCTAGAAAGCAGACTTATAGTCTCTTTAAATGCAATGTACACACCTATGACTGAATACTCTGTATCCCTGAAAATAATGAAGATATATTCACTGGTAATTGAAAAGGATTATTTGCTGAAGTTAATGAAGATGGTGAAATCAGGAATTTCTTCATAATCAAATAATTGTCATATGACAAGCCTAGATGACTTATATCACCTCAAAACAATTTGTACCCTGATTTCTTATTAAGATGGTCCATCTGCTGGAATAGAACTTCACAGGAACATGACTATTCAGTATCGCCATGCATAATTTGACTTGCTATGCACCTAAGTTTATGAGCTATTTAACCTATTCTAGTGTGCCAGGGGGAGCTTGGAAAACAATTCTCAAACCTACTTCATACCTGAAACTTCTTGAAGAGAAAAAACTGCAATACTTAAGAGCAGATCCGAGTCAACCCAAACCAATATTGGCAGTCTATCAAACGCTACAGCAGCACATAGAAGCAGTACTCATCCCATACATGGGAGTCTGTGATGCTTTCCCAGGAGAGGTGACACATGAACTAACTCTTAAATGATGAGCAGCAATTATCCAAACAGGAATAGGAAAGAATACAGCATGGCAGCCGAGGGAGCAGCATACACAAAAACCCAGAACAAGGGAATTCATGGTGTTCCTAGAACTACAGTTTATTCAGAAAACTGTAAAATAGAGGATGGTAAGGAGAAGTTAAAGGTGAAACTGGAAGATTAAAAACCATGTCAAGAATATTTTTTGTGATGCTAAGGAGTTTTCACTTTATTCTGAGTGCTATTTGAGTTATTCTCACTACAGAGCAGAGAATAACTTATTGGGGCTGAATCTGAGGCTGGGAGACTACTTAGGTTACTATGGCAATAATCCATGCCAAAGAAGATTAGGATGTGAATTCAGATAGTGGAAATGGAGATAGAGAAAAGTGGACGGGTCTAAGAGAGACTAACTGGGACTTCCCTTGTGGCTCAGTGTTTAAGTATCCACCTGCCAATGCAGGAGACACGGGTTTGAGCCCTGGTCTGGGAAGATCCCACATGCCATGGAGCAACTAATCCTGTGTGCCACAACTACTGAAGCCCACACACCTAGAGCCCATGCTCCACAACAAGAGAAGCCACCACAATGAGAAGCCCTAGCACCGCAATAAAGACTAGCCCTCGCTCGCCGCAACTAGAGAAAGCCTGCGCACAGCAACGAAGACCCAACTCAGCCAAAAATAAATTAATTAATTAATTTTAAAAAAATAAGAGAGACTAATTAAGCAAAGTACACGGGGCTTGGAAGGATGGATTTATTGCAAAGTTTATGGATTAGGCATATGGGTGAAAAATATTACCTTTCACTGTGATGAGAAACACAGAAGAAGATCAAGTTTTTAGAAGAAGAAATTTGAAGCACATTGACTTTAAGGCCATCTAGATGGAGATGACACTTAGATGATGATGATAAAAGAAATAGAGAAAGAATGAAAGAAAGAAGGAGAGAGAGAGGGGGAGAAAGGGAAGGAAAGGAGAAATTAAAGAAATGTATTGATTTGAGAATCATCAAAATTCAGGTATTATTTGATGCCATGGACATGCATAAGATAGAAGAGGGCCAAGTACAGAATAATGGGAAATAATTATATTTAATGAGAAATTGAAGAGGGAGAAAGAGAAGGAAGAGTCATATAATCATGTTACACAAGAAAATAGACGATAACCTGTCCAGATACAATGTTAACAGAATGGCCCAAAGGGTCAATAATATAAGGTCAAGAAATACCCATTAAATGTTGCCACAAAGAGATTATTGTTAAAATCTCGATGAGCGGTTTTCAGCAGACTAGTTAGTTGAAGCACAAATGAGATGAAAAGAAATGCAGACAGCCTGTCTGCTCTACTTTTTCAAGAAAGTTGTTAAAAA
>NW_006785353.1:99076-147643 GCF_000442215.2 Lipotes vexillifer | reverse complement strand
GGGAAAGAGATGATGCATTACAGAAGGAGACGTTGGAGTGTTTATTTTTGTTTTGATTTTTCAAGGTCTGGGCTTGTTAAAATTACATGGGAAAGGGTGAGGGAAACAGTGTTGGATTTTTGAGGGATAAAAGTTGCTATAATGCAAGAGATGTTGGAATCCAGAACTTGGACAGAAAATAAAAGACAATCCCACACTGGGACAGGGAAAAAAAAGGAGGCAAGCAGGAGTGAGCATCTCAGTTCATAAGAAGCTGAGATAATTATCTTTTAGTAAATTTTCCTCCTTTTTGTGAAGTTTGAAGGAAGTCCATACTGTAAGAATGAACTGTGTGGTATGTTGCATATAGGAAGGAGGATGCCTCAAGAGTACGATAAAGGTTTGAAACAGATATTATGATTTGGGTTTTCTGGAGAGCAGACTCTCAGACACAGTTTGGTTTTCAGGATGTTTATTAGGGCATGGTCTTGTGCTCAACACCTAGAATGGAGGGAGGGGAAAATAGGATTGGACAGAGGGAGAAGTCAAACTGCAATGTAGGATGTACAGCCTCAGCTCATCCCATGGGGAGCTCTGACACTGAAACAGCTTATCAGATTTATCCTCATTTGGACTGAACGGAAGACCTTTATACCACCTATTTTGATTAGTCATGGAATATGGGCACCTCTGGGAAGGTGTGACCTGAAACCTCATGCAGCTGAGGCATTGCCTAAAGGGGTTGAGAGCTAAGACTGTCTGCTGATAGGACTCCCAGTAGCCAGGGCAACAGCCTTTCCCTGGTGTGGGTTCTGGGTGAAGCTGTTCCATGTTATCACACCTTGTACATCATACTTTCCAGAGAGGTACAAAATTAATGGGCCATACTGAAGATTCCTGTCATGTTGGATGTCACTAACCCAAGCAGTATTGTGATTTTCTAAGGTAGTAATTTAAAATCATGATACACAAACCATATATGTTATGCAATTCTTAGCTTTTTGAAAACAGGAAAAGAGTTATGAGAAAAGTTTTCATGCAGTAGTTGTAGGAAGCATCATCCACCCTTCTTCATACTGAAATTTTTGTAAACACAATCATTAAGGCATTTGGGTTTGTGACACTAGAGCATTTACATGACCATCCTTCAGTAGGAAATATGCTGGTATTAGTTAAAGTTATTTGAGTAGTTTAAAATTCCAAGATTGAAAAAATATAAATAGAAATATAAAATCTCAGTAATCATTTATGGAACACAAGATGAGAGACTGTCATATTTTGACCATAATCTCACTGTAGTTAGCTGGGATTGAAAGAGTCCAGCCAAAAGATGTGACAAATAATCAGGAGCTAGTCAGAATTTAAGCCACACAGTGGCAAGTGGTGACAGTCACCATGGACCTAAAATCAGAGAACTGTGTTACTCCCTCATATTATTTTTTTTCCTAAAATAGCATTTTTATTTTTTCCATTTTATTATTTTTTTAACATCTTTATTGGAGTATAATTGTTTTAAATATTGTGTTAGTTTCTGCTGTATAACAAAGTGAATCAGCTATATGTATACATATATCCCCATATCCCCTCCCTCTTGTGTCTCCCTCCCACTCTCCCTATCCCACCCCTCTAGCTGATAACAAAGCACCAAGCTGATCGCCCTGTGCTATGCAGCTGCTTCCAACTAGCTATCTATTTTACATTTGGTAGTGTATATATGCCAATGCTACTCTCTCACTTCATCCCAGCCTACCCTTCCCCCTCCCTGTAATCTAAAGTCCATTCTCCACGTCTGCATCTTTATTCCGGTCCTGCCCCTAGGTTCATCAGAACCTTTTTTTTTTTTTTTAGATTCCACATATATGTGTTAGCATATGGTATATTGTTTTCTCTTTCTGACTTACTTCACACTGTATGACAGGCCCTAGGTCCATTCATCTCACTACAAATAACTCAATTTCACTTCTTTTTATGGCTGAGTAATATTCCATTGTATATATGTGCCGCATCTTCTTTATACATTCATTCTGTCAATGGACACTTAGTTAGCTTCCATGTCCTGGCTATTGTAAATAAAGCTGCAATGAACATTGTGGTACATGACTCTTTTTGAATTATAGTTTTCTCAGGGTATATGTCCAGTAGTGGGATTGCTGAGTCATATGGTAGTTCTATTTTTAGTTTTTTAAGGAACCTCATACTGTTCTCCATAGTGGCTGTATGAATTTACATTCCCACCAACAGTGCAAGAGGGTTCCCTTTTCTCCACACCCTCTACAGCACTTATTGTTTGTAGATATTTTGATGATGGCCATTCTGACCAGTGTGAGGTGATACCTCATTGTAATTTTGATTTCAATTTCTCTGATAATTAGTGATGTTGAGCATCCTTTCATGTGTTTGTTGGTAATCTATATATCTTCTTTGGAGAAAGGTATATTTAGCTCTTCTACCCATTTTTGGATTGGGTTGTTTGTTTTTTTGATATTGAGCTGCGTGAGCTGATTGTATATATTGGAGATTAATCCTGTGTCAGTTGCTTCATTTGAAAATATTTTCTCCCATTCTGAGGGTTGTCTTTTCGTCTTGTTTATGGTTTCCTTTGCTATGCAAAAGCTTTTAAGTTTCATTAGGTCTCATTTGTTTATTTTTGTTTTTATTTCCATTTCCCTAGGAGGTGGCTTAAAAAGGATCTTGCTGTGATTTATGTCATAGAGTGTTCTGCCTATGTTTTCCTCTAAGAGTTTTATAGTGTCTGGCCTTACATTTATGTCTTTAATCCATTTTGAGTTTATTTTTGTGTATGGTGTTAGGAAGTTCTAATTTCATTCTTTTACATGTAGCTATCCAGTTTTCCCAGCACTACGTATTGAAGAGGCTGTCTTTCTCCATTGTATATTCTTGCCTCCTTTATCAAGCATAAGGTGACTGTGCGTGGGGTGGTTTATCTCTGGGCTTTCTATCCTTTTCCATTGATCTATATTTCTGGTTTTGTGCCAGTACCATACTGTCTTGATTACTGTAGTTTTGTAGTATAGTCTGAAGTCAGGGAGCCTGATTCCCCCAGCTCTGTTTTTCTTTCTCAAGATTTCTTTGGCTCTAAGGGGTCTTTTTTGTTTCCATTCAAATTGTGAAATTTTTTGTTCTAGTTCTGTGAAAAATGTCATTGGTAGTTTGATAGGGATTGCATTGAATCTGAAGATTGCTTTGGGTAGTATAGTCATTTTCACAATATTGTTTCTTCCAATCCAAGAACATGGTATATTCCTTCATCTGTTTGTATCATCTTTAATTTCTTTCATCATTGTCTTTTGTCTCCTTAAGTAGGTTTATTCCTAGATATTTTATTCTTTTTGTTGTAATGGAAAATGGCAGTGTTTCCTGAATTTCTCTTTCAAGTTTTCATCACTAATGTATAGGAATGCAAGAGATTTCTGTGCATTAATTTTGTATCCTGCTACTTTACCAAATTCATTGATTAGCTTTAATAGTTTTCGGGTAGCATTTTTAGGATTGTCTATGTATAGTATCATGTTATCTGCAAACAGTGGCCATTTTACTTCTTCCTTTCTGATTTGGATTCCTTTTATTTATTTTTCTTCTCTGTTTGCAGTGGCTAACACTTCCAAAACTATGTAGAAAAATAGCAATGAGAGTGGGTAACCTTGTCTTTTTCCTGATCTTACAGGAAATGTTTTCAGTTTTTCACCATTGAGAATGATGTTGGCTGTGGGTCTGTCATACATGGCCTTTATTATGTTGAGGTAGGTTCCCTCTATGCCTACTTTCTGGAAAGTTTTTATCCTAAATGGGTGTTGAATTTTGTTGAAAGCTTTTTCTGCGTCTATTGAGATTATCATATGGTATTTATCCTTCATTTTGTTATTATGATTTATCATATTGATTGATCTGCATATATTGAAGAATCCTTGCATTCCTGGGATCAACCCCTCTTGATCATGGTGTATGAAACATTTAATGTGCTGTTGGATTTTGTTTGCTAGTATTTTGTTGAGGATTTTTGCATCTATGTTCATCAGAGATATTGGCCTATAGTTTTCTTTTTCTGTGACATTTTGTCTGGTTTTGGTGTCAGGATGATGGTGGCCTCATAGAATAACTTTGAGAGTGTTCCTGCCTCTTAGATATTTTGGAAGAATTTGAGAAGGATAGGTGTTAGCTCTTCTCTAAATGTTAGATAGAATTTGCCTGTGAAGCCATCTGGCCCTGGGCCTTTGTTTGTTGGAAGATTTTTAATCACAGTTTCAATTTCAGTGCTTGTGATTCGTCTGTTTATATTTTTTATTTCTTCCTGGTTCAGTCTCGGAAGGTTGTGCTTTTCTCGGAATTTGTCCATTTCTTCCGGGTTGTCCATTATGTTGGCATATAGTTGCTTGTAGTAATTGCTCATGATTCTTTGTATTTCTGCAGTGTCAGTTGTTACTAGTTTTTCATTTCTAATTCTGTTGATTTAAGTCTTTTCCCTTTTCTCTAGATGAGTCTGGCTAATGGTTTACCCATTTTGTGTATCTTCTCAAAGAACCAGCTTCTAGATTTACTGATCTTTGCTATTGTTTCCTTCATTTCTTTTTCATTTATTTTTGATCTGATATTTATGATTTCTTTCCTTCTACTAAGTTTGGGGTTTTTTGTTCATCTTTCTATAATTGCTTTAGGTGTAAGGTTAGTTTGTTTATTTGAGATGTTTCTTGTTTCTTGAGATAGGATTGTATTGCTATAAGCTTCCCTATTAAAACTACTCTTGGGCTTCCTTGGTGGCTCAGTGGTTGAGAGTACGCCTGCCGATGCAGGGGACACGGGTTCATGCCCCAGTCCGGGAGGATCCCACATGCCGCGGAGCGGCTGGGCCTGTGAGCCATGGCCGCTGGGCCTGCGCGTCCGGAGCCTGTGCTCCGCAGCGGGAGAGGCCACAGCAGTGAGAGGCCCGCGTACCACAAAAAAAAAAAAAAACCACTACTCTTGCTGCATCCCATAGGTTTTGGGTCATCATGTTTTCATTGTCATTTGTTTCTAGGTATTTTTTGATTTCCTCCTTGATTTCTTCAGTGATCTCTTGGTTATTTAGTAGTGTATTGTTTAGCCTCCAGGTGTTTGTATTTTTTACAGTTTTTTTCCTATAATTGATATCTAGTCTCATAGCATTGTGTTTGGAAAAGATACTTGATATGATTTCAATTTTCTTAAATTTAGCAAGGCTTGATTTGTGACCCAAGATATGATCTATCCTGGAGAATGTCCCATGAGCACTTGAGAAGAAAATGTATTCTGTTGTTTTTGGATGGAATGTCCTATAAATATCAATTAAGTCCATCTTGTTTAAAGTGTCATTTAAATCTTATGTTTCCTTATTTATTTTCATTTTGGATGATCTGTCCATTGATAAAAATGTGGTGTTAAAATCCCCTAGTATTATTGTGTTACTGTCAATTTCCCCTTTTATGACTGCTAACATGTGCCTTATGTATTGAGGTACTCCTATGTTGGATGCATAAATATTTACAATTGTTATATCTTCTTCTTGGACTGATCCCTTGATCATTATGTAGTGTCTTTCTTTGTCTCCTGTAATAGTCTTTATTTTAAAGTCTATTTTGTCTGATATGAGAATTGCTACTCCAGCTTTCTTTCGATTTCCATTCACATGGAATATCTTTTTCCACCCCCTCACTTTCAATATGTATGTATCCCTAGGTCTGAAGTGGATCTCTTGTGGAAGCATATATATGGGTCTTGTTTTTGTATCCACTCACCCAGTATATACCTTTTTTTAGGAGCATTTAATCCATTCACATTTAAGGTAATTATCGATAATATATTCCTATTACCATTTTCTTAATTGTTTAGGGTTTGTTATTGTTGGTCTTTCCCTTCTCTTGTGTTTCCTGCTTAGAGAAGTTCCTTTAGTATTTGTTGTAAAGGTAGTTTAGTGATGCTGAATTCATTTAACTTTTGCTTGTCTGTAAAGGTTTTGATTTCTCTGTCAAATCTGAATGAGATCTTTGCTGTCTCGAATAATCTTGGTTGTAGGTTTTCCCGTTTCCTCACTTTAAATATGTCCTGCCACTCCCTTCTCTCTCGTAGAGTTTTTGCTGAAAGATCAGCTGTTAACCTTGTGAGGATTCCCTTATATGTTATTTGTTCCTTTTCCCTTGCTGCTTTTAATATTTTTTCTTTGTATTTTTTTTGATGGTTTGATTAATATGATTGTTGGCATGTTTCTCCTTGGTTTTTTCCTGTATGGGACTCTCTGCACTTCCTGGGCTTGGTTGACTCTTTCCTTTCCCATGTTAGGGAAGTTTTCACCTATAATCTCTTCAAATATTTTCTCAGACCCTTTCTTTTTCCCTTCCTCTTGGACCCCTATATTTGCAACATTGGTGCATTTAATGCTGCCCTAGGGTTCTCTGAGACTGTCCTCAAGTCTTTTCATTCTTTTTCTTTATTCTTCTCTGTGGTCGTTATTTCCACTCTTTTATCTTCCAGGTCACTTATCTGTTCTTCTGCCTCAGTTATTCTGCTATTGATTCATTCTAGAGAATTTTTAATTTCATTTATTGTGCTGTTCATCATTGTTTGTTTGCTCTTGTTACTCTTACCTCATAAGATTTCTGTGAAATTTACATGAAGTAACCTTTGCAAAGTGGCTTTTTTATGGTGCTTTTTCACTGCACACCAGCAGTCCCTTATCCTGGATATGTTCCCAAATCTACAAATGAGAAGCAAAATGATTAGAACCTGAAGCTTCTTACAAAATATTGCATATAGATGACTCTTTTGCACTACTTCGACCAAATGAAATTACTTCCAAAAATGGTGTCCTGAACACTGATGCATCTCCTCTGTGAAGTTGGTCTGTCATGTCATTATCTTGTGTTGCATCTGGAAACAACCTGAATGATGACAGAGATTCTATTGTGAGCTGTGGGTTGAAAGGAAAGTACACACCTGACTCAGGGCTTACCCTAATTCTGAAAGCACATATTTACAAAAATAAAGTGTGAGTAATCTGGAACAATAAAACTTCATCATCCAGTGCCATTGTTCCTTTATTTGGGAGAACAACAGATTCCTGTGGGAATTTCAGGGTCCAATAAAATATAAAAGACGGAAGTTCTTGATGTGTGTTAATGAAAAGAGTGTCAGGCTTGTTAACCAGATACGTTTATTAGGAAATTGATTTAGCTTCACTTTCTCATGGATATAACAGAAGACAAATGTTCTACCTCACACAACTGGGGGGTTATAAAAACCACTTATTTGAGAATAGGTCTTTGAGGCAATCTGATTTCAAAGTATGACAGAGTGACATTACGTTTGTGGTCCCAGCTTCATTACTTGTGGTCCAGTTTAGAAGCTCTTCTAATAGATAGAATACAGCAATGTAATGGGATATCAATTACAAGATTTAATTATAAAAATCCAGAACTTTCACCTTGCTGGCATTCTCCTTGACTCTTTTCACACTTGCCTTGATGGACACATGGTGAGGAACCATGGCTACAAGTCAGTTCGGAACTTATACACCCAGGCCAACATCCTTCGAGGAGCTTTCTCCCAGAACAGTGTGAGTGAGCATAGAAGAGGATTCTTCCCCAGTTGAGCCTTCATTCGGGACTGTAGTCTCAGCCAACCCCTAGTTAAAACCTCACAAGCTCTGAAGCAGAGAACCCAGCTAAACCATACCAGTATTCCTGACCCCCCAGACACGAGATAATCTATGTCATTTTGGGTTGCTACATTTTGGGGTAATTTGTCACACAGCAATAGATAACTAATAATTCTTGGTAGTTACAATACATGATGTCAAGAGTAGAAATTTCAGTTGAACAACAAAGAATAAGCTGTTTGAGTTAAAATGCCATCTTTTCAAAAGGTCATATATTTATCTTCAAAAGTGATTTTCATGCATGAACAGTCACTTTGCTCTGGCTAGGTTTAAGTACTTTGTAAAATTGCAATGCCCTAGATTAATGGTGGATAAGCCCCATTTCTGGAGAAAGACTGAGTTCAAACCTAACACGCTTCTTCCTAGCTTCTTAACCTTTTTGTCCCTCATTTCCTTCAGGTTCTGCATTTCCAACAACAAAGCTATGGCTTTCATATTATTATTTTCAATTCTTCATTATGGCCTACCCCAGCTTTAGCCATTTTAAGAGGTCCCTCCTGGACTTCCCTGGAGGTCCAGTGGTTAAGACTTTGCGCTTCCACTGCAGGGAGTGCAGGTTCAGTCCCTAGTCAGGGAAATAAGATCCTGCATGCTGCAAGGCGTGGCCTGAAAAAAAAAAATGTGGATAATAACAGCACGTATTATAAGATTTATTAGGATTCAATTACTCAGTACATGAAACATGCTTAAAACTCTGTCTTTTATGTATCAAAAGTTCAGAAAGTGGTTGCTAGTTTTATGTAGAAATATCTATCTTCAATACAGGCACCACAAGTTCCTTGTCATTGCTAGAGAGTTTCCCAATTTATTTTCAGCTAATTTACAAAAGCTTTTTTTCTTGAAGGTACTATAAAATGAGAGAGGAGCACATCATCCCAGTCGCATTTAGTATTAATGATTAATCTCTCGCATTTTGTATTTATGACCTTAGTAGAACTCTCCGCTAGTTCAGCAACAAAAAACACTTATTAAGGTCCTGCTGTGTGCAAAGAATCATTCCAAATGCTCAAATAAATTAATGGAACAGGTCTTCTTTTAAAAACCGTAACCAAAAAACTAACTTAGACTTGGAAGAAATTTCATTAATCTAGTACAGCGATTTTTCAAACCTAGATGTTCATTAGAAACACCTGGGAAGCTTAAAATATGGGCATACCAGTGCCAGTGCCCACGGAGAATATGTCAGTTGGGATGGAGCCTAAAATTAAATGCTTTTTAAAAGCTCTCTTGGGGATTACGATGTACAAACAGGCTTAAAAACAACTGACTTAGCACAAACCCTCCCGTTAAAATATTGACTTATAGAGGCTTATTTCATGTGACATGGATAGTTAATGTTAAAGTTGGGACTAAAATTCAGAGCTTCTGATTCTGGGTAAGTGATTGTTCAACAATCAGGTGGCTCCAAGGTTCTCTGCATTTATTCACGCATTTGATATTCATTTACTGAGCATTTCTCTGTTGCGAGAAATGGGGATACCACAACCCAGACTCACACAGTGATTTTTTTTCAAGATTAAAATTTTCTGGAGGAGGTAGGTAATAAAAAATAAAATGAAAATAACAAAATAAATATCTTCAAGGGTATGATTGCAACCTTTCGAGTGCACTAAAGTCAGAGTATCAAATTCATTGGCATGTCTGGTTGGAGACCTGGTTGAGTTTGGGAAGAAAGAGATTTCTCTCAGGAAGCAATTTTCAATCTAGGGATTATATTATATGTGACTGGATTTCAGAGATAGGCTTTTAAAAATTATACCCTCAGAGGTATTTCTTTTCTTACTTTATCCCTCCACAAAAAGATCAATCTCAGTGAGGTTTGCAAGAATATTCCTTAAAGCATGACTTACATGATAAGGATGATAATAATAACAACAATTTTTTTCAAGCACTTGACTAAGTGCTTTGCATGCATTATTTCATTTGATCATCACAGTAAAACTGATACTGTAACTCTCTTTGTATGTCAGCTCTATCTAAAATAACTTGAACCAAATAAGAATAGTAAAATAGTTGGTCTTCCCTCAGCACATTATCCTCTCCAGCATACTTTTCAGTCATTAGAATGAGGTGATGATTCACTGAATGCTCAACCTAGATAAGCATCTTAAAAGAATTCTATCTTCACACCTTCCTTTCACAGATGGCATTTGCAAGGAGCTGGGCCTTCTGCCAGAGTGTGATCAGCAACTTTCATGATTTCCTTCCTGCAACCACTCCCATGGTTGATCTTGCAATCTATGCATAGCAACTGAGAAGCATATAAAATAGATAGCAGTCAAACTATGAGTGACATTATTGTATAAATTTAAAATGATGATGGGCTTCCCTGGTGGCACAGTGGTTGAGAGTCCGCCTGCCGATACAGGGTACACGGGTTCTGTGCCCAGGTCCGGGAAGATCCCACATGCCGCGGAGCTGGTAGGCCCGTGAGCCATGGCGGCTGAGCCTGCGCGTCCGGAACCTGTGCTCCGCAAAGGGAGAGGCCACAGCAGTGAGAGGCCCGCGTACCGCAAAAAAAATTAAAAAATAAAAAAAATGATGAGCGAATACCAAGTGACGAAGGTAGCAGCAAATCATATTTCAAGAAACTGTTGGCAGAAGCAGGGACCCAGTTTAAGATCTAACTAATGCCATCTTGAGAACCCACACCTTTGGGCTGCAGACAGCCAAGAAAAAGTGCATCAACAATTAAACCAAACTGTGATAAACTAGAACTGATTATTTAGTTAAGCCTATTCATAATTAACAACTTCTTTTAGTTCTATCAGGTTCATTACATATACAGTTGATTTTCCTTGAGTGTAATAGTCTTTCTCCAAATCACAGAGGATATATCTGAGATGATCTAGTTTTGATACGTGGAAACATGTCCTGAATTAGGAACCAGTCTAGAGGGAAGCAAGGGACACCGATATTGATTTATATAAAGATAACCTAGAGTCATAAAATATTCCCTAAGAAGAGTGTGTTTGCACGTGTTTTGGGTCCCTTTTTAGGTCTTACAAAAATAACTGCATGGGTTTGTGTTTTCTTACGTGTATTCAAAGTTTTGAACCACAAAAGTGTGGTTCTCAATAGGTTTTATTTAATAGATTATATTGTATTGTATAAATTAAAAAAAACATGCAAATAAATGTAAAGAGTGATGAAAGACTTTACAAAGGAGGCAGAGTCTAAACTGGACTGAAGATAGGAAGAAACAAAAGAAGATAGAGGCAAAAAAATATTCAGATTGTGAATAGATCAGTTTGGCTGTTATGCAGAACTCGAGGAATAGAAAAGCATGACAGTGTATGATGGCAAGAATGAAAAGCTAAAGTGGTATTGGAACCTGCTACAAAATTATTAGGGGGCTTCCCTGGTGGCGCAGTGGTTGAGAGTCCGCCTGCCGATGCAGGGGACACGGGTTCGTGCCCCAGTCCACGAAGATCCCACATGCCACGGAGCAGCTGGGCCCGTGAGCCATGGCCGCTGAGCCTGCGCGTCCGGAGCCTGTGCTCCGCAACGGGAGAGGCCACAACACTGAGAAGCCCGCATACGGCAAAAAAAAAAAAGAGAGGCCACAACAGTGAGAACCCCGCAAACGGAAAAAAAAAAAAAAAAAAAAAATTATTAGGTGAATCACATGATGATCCTCGTACTTGTGGGTGAATTCCATACTCGTTTTACAGAAACCCTGGCCTCAAGATCAAGGCCAAGCCAGTGTCACCTTTTGGGAACATTTACTTGCCCTGAATCAGTAGAGTCTCTACAAGGCTGAGCGCCTGGGGGGCAGAAATAAGTGGCCAGGAGCTCTGACAAGGAGGTGGGAGATGCAGCACTGCTTAAACTAGGAACAGCAATGGGGGCGGTGAAGCAGCTCATTCTTACCGCTGTCAGCAGGGAAACATGAGATTGAGATCAGTTGGGAGTTTCTTGTTGTAGTAAAGTTATGATAAATCACAGAGCCATAGATAAAACTAATGGAATATTGAATTCAGGTGTACCTCTTATTCTCACTTTTCCTGAGACCCTGTGACCATGAAAATTCCAAAAGATGCCCAGTGTCTTGGGTGTTCATATTCACTTGAGAGACTTATATAGGAAGGATGTAAAGAGTGTAATAATGAACAGAAAAGATACATTTGACATGAATAAATGTCTGGTGCAAATGGATTTCTTATGCTAACGAATATAACTGTAGAAGAAAACGAGGGTTGTCAGATAGGTATCAACTGACAATAAATACAATGATGAAAAATAAACACATTTGCCATAGATTCCTCTTTTTAAAGCATGATATATTTGTTTGGTTGGCAGTTTTTCTGCCACTTGAGATTATATCAGTGTTCTGCCATTTTCCTCCAAAATTATGAGATCCATAAAATCGAGCCATCATTCTGGCATCCTGGGATATTTGTTCAAGAACCACAGAACACTAAAGGTTTCAACTACAAAGTATGTAGTTCAGAGGAAGCCAGAATATTTTATGGGAGGCAAACAGATTTCCTGCAGAATGGCTTCAGCATCCCCAGGCCACTTTGGCCTATAAGAGATCCAACTTAAGTTTTGGAAAGTTTAACCAATTAAAATGTAAAGGAACTGCCCAGAGGCCAGTGTTCTGCACTCATCTCTCAAGTATGATATAACAGGGCATTTAAAGAATACACATGATTCTGCCCTCTTTGATCTTCAATGCCAAGCTTCTCATTTGAAAGGTCTAATGTTCTATGTTCAAAACAATGTGAGATCAAAAATTTGAAATTCTCTGATATTCTCTGTTTACCAGTGATGAAACTTTGATTACCTACTTTTGATCTTTATAAAACACTTGGATGCTAGGTCATCATATTATTAACACCAGGAGTACGCTTTTACTTCTTGGAGATTTAAAGGAATTTAAGAGCCTCTATTTGCTCATGTCCTCAATCCTTTCAATGAACCCTATTTTATACATAGGATTAAGTAGTGTACTATATTCTTAGAACTAGGAATATGAAAGTAAATTAAGGTTTATAAGAAAATAAGAAGATGCTGGGGAAAAGACTAGGAAGTGCAATAAGCCACCAACTGCTGATTTCCTTCTCCTGCTGTTTTGAGATATCTACTTATGATCACTTGGGACATGAGTGATCTCATGTACTGTGGGACAACCCATAGTAGTGCATCCTTTACCCCAAATTTCTCTGTCCTTGAAATGAGAGGATAAGGATGAACCATTTTTCAAACAACCTTGCCCCAAAACAGGCTAGGTCTAAGAGGGGACTTGTACATATAAAGGATGCAAAAATTCAGTTTTCTACTAAATCAAAAACAATGAAATAGACCTAAAATATGATAGGCCTAAAAATAAACCTAAATAGACCTTAAGATGCTAGGCCGAAATTTAGATTAACACTGAAACCCAAGTCCAGGATTCATGGATTCTATCACCCACTTTGAGAATATAAATGGGTTGAGAAGGGAGAGAGAAAGAGACATTTAGAGAGAAATTTTCTAGAAATTTCTGTTGACATGCTGTGAATTCTCACCCCTAAATCACAAAGAGAGAGAGATTTGTCCCTCCTTTACATAACAGTGGTGAGGGGATAACTGGGAAAGGTTGAGAACCTTTTTCTGTAGGTGGAAGATAGAGAGAACTGGTCCTTATAGACCTTTGAGAAAGCAAAAGCATCCTGGGGCAGCAGGTTAGAGATGGATGTTTTGGGATCTGCCTGCACCCTTAGAATTCGTTAAGAAAATGAATTGTGTTCTACATAAACCAGATAACGGATACATGGGAAAAATCCTTTCTTGTGTCATCTGCCTAATTGGGTCATGGGAAGATACAAGAAGAAGTTGTAGATGAATTTTAAATTCCTGAAGGCTGAGGAAGGTTTAACATGTCATCACCATAACATTAATGGTTTTGCCTGGGTCAGGGAATTTCAAGAGAACATTCCCCAGCAATGGCCATCTCCAAAGAGCCCATGAATTTACTGTTAGGAAAAGTCAAGCCCATAGACTAGGAAGACGTTTGATGATGGCAGAATTCAGGCATACTCTTTCCTATGCTCTTAACATTTTTAATACGTTAGACCCAGTTTTGGTTAATACATCAGATTTAATCAATAATTTGAAACACTTTGCAAATACTCTATCACCTTTTTCTGGGTGGGACAATGTATCTGGCAGTTTTCATCTAGGGGCAGAGGAAATTTATCCATGCTAAATAAATCTTAGACAACAAGAGACAAAAATGAAGTTGCATGTTTCATATTGCCATGAGTTTTTCTTCTCAGCATCCTGATTGCACATATAGAGTTTTACATATACTCACTTTGTAATCTATGAGTAGAAAAATTGAGTAAAATTTTGAAAAATTTAAAGTCATCATGCTCTGAATTTGTAGCTACCCACATAATACTCAATAACTTTGACTTAAGAAATGCCTGTCTTTATCTGGGAAGTTTTCTGTTTGAGAGAAGACATAGCTTCAAGAGTGATACTCTTGGAGTCCTGAGGAAGGGAAAAAATGACTAGTAGACTGCAGACCAATTCCAATTTGTCTCTCATCCCTGTATTCATGCCTTTTTCCATATATATATATATATATATATATATATATACATATATATATATATATATATGTATATATATATATTTTTAGCAACCTCCAAGTCTAAGGACTCAACTATGTTATTTGATTTAGCTAATAAAATGAGGTAGAGGGATAATGCGCAAATTCTGAACCAAAGCTCAAGAGCTCATGTGTCTTTCTTTTTGCTTTCTGGTGCTTCTGCCATTATAGAGAGATCATGCCTATGCTAGTCTTTGTGAGATGAGAGACATGCAGAGCAGAGCTGAGTCATCCAATCATTTCCAAATAAGGCCAATCTAGATAAGCCAACAAAATTCCAACCCCTAGACATGTGATCAAACGCAGTCCAGATCAGCAGAGCTCCCTGTCCAAAACTCAGATGATCCCAGACAATGAAGTATAAGCATGTATTGTTCTTTGCCACTGAATATTTGTGGTTACCCATCACACAGCATTATTATGACAGACAGGTGGTATATCTGCATAGTCAATTAAACAAAAGAATCCATTCCACCTATTCAGAGATAATGGGGTCACAGCCACATGGCTCCAATGTCTAAGACATATGATGTTCTTTACTTAGACTTATGGAGTCCTTTCCCTTTCATTTAAACAAAAACTAATATAAGAACCTCATATCATTAGCTACTTGATATCTATACATGGATAAATTTGCTACTAAACTACCACACCATATGCTGAATCCTGAGCATAGATCACAATTGGAGTCTTGGTGAAGAATTACAGAACAAGATGACATAAAGACTGTGTGATGGTTAGCTTATCATCATCATGCTTTTCATCAAAGAATAAGAAAGTCTGTTTCAGGAATGTGATGTTTGCAAAGGCAAATATACCATGAAGGAAATAACAGGTAAGCTCCAGGGCTCTTCATCTGAATGAGTTTTTCCCAAAAATCAGAAAGTAACTTTATTTTTAATTTTTTTCAGTTTTAAAATATGAATGTGACAGCTAGTCTCTCAAATGGTCCTCAATGGTGCTCACCTTCTGGCATTCATGTTTCTGTAGAGTCCCCTTCCACGTAAATAGAGATGACCTGTATGGCCAAAAAGATATTGAGAAAATGATGGAATGTGACTTTTGAGGCTAGGTCATAAAACACATTGTGGCTTCCACCTTGCTCTATCTTGGATGCCAATGGTCATGTCATGAGTACATTCAGGTAAATCTGTGGAGAAGTCCAGGTGGCCAGGAACCACTCAACTAATCCACTTCCCAAACCTTGACCCACAAGAAAAGTGTGTGAAATAATAACTACTTATTGTTATTTAAGTCACTAAGTTTTGGTGTATTTGTTGCATAGCTAGTGTGACACACTAATACAATGAGAACTTTTTTGAATTTTATTTTTCCTAAAGTGGCCCCTAAATTGTTTAACCACCTGGGCCCACAAACCTGGTTCTTGCCCCTAAATGTTTACATGGTCATCTCTCCCGAAAAGATTTTCAAACAGCCAAATCTTGATGTATGGTAACCCCTACTGCTTGGGATAATATAGCACTTTTCCAGACTACAAAAGAAAAATAAGCAAACAAACAAACAAAAAATGGCAATAGACTTTTTGAAAGTCACTCTTTCTAACAGATGAGGGCAATTCTCTGGTCCAGATCTCTCTTGCCTGAGGCTGCTTTGGTCTGGATCCATTCAAAAACAATCTAGAAACCTTAGTGAATAAGTAAGGGATTTTTTTGTTTTGTTTTGTTTTAATTTTTCAACAGCAGAATTACTATGGCCTTATATATGTGGTGCCTAAAAGGAGTTTCTAAAAGTAAATAAATTTCATTATCTTTCTGTAATCTCAACATTCTCTTGTTAATGTATCTTTAAAATTTTAGAATGGAAAGAAAAAATTGCATAAATAACCATGAAAAGAAAAGCAATGAATAGCCCAGAGATTAGTAAGGAAACAAAAAGAAGCAAGATAAAAAGAACACTAAAATGCTTATATTTAAATGAAATATGTCATGAATTTCTCAACTTTTTAAAAATGTCCAGAGAAAAGTGTGTGAAATGTGTGTGTGTGTGTGTGTAAGTGTGTGTAACAAGGGGAAAGAGAGAGAGAGACAATACAATATGTTTATAAGTAAAAGTATATGTGTGTGTATGTTTATACAGAGAAAAGTAATGCATGAAAATATTTAGTATGTATACACAAACATTAATCATCTAATCATGTAACTATTTATCCAGCAGTTATTGAGCATCTACTATGTATACTGTGTTGATATACCAAAACATAGTTCTATGCCTACAAGAAGATAACAGTAAAGGTATATATAAATATACAAATCATACATATACTAAAAGTCAGACAAGTGAATCTGACTGAATGTTATGTTGGATATGAATGTTTAGCATGCTCTGAAAGTCAAGAGGGATGTCAGATATTGGAGTAACTTGAGGATGTAAGGCTTAAACTGAGACTTTTTTTAAGAATCAGTTAACTAGAAATAAACCTACCTAAGGAAATAAAAGACCTGTACTCAGAAAACTATGACACTGATGAAAGAAATTGAAGACAACATAAACAGATGAAAAGATATAGCATGTTCATGAATTAGAAGAATTAATATTGCTAAAGTGACCATATTACCCAAGGCAATCTACAGATTCAATGCAGTCTCTATCAAAATACCAAGGACATTTTTTCACAGAAGTAAAACAAATGATTTAAAATCTGTATGGAAACACAAAAGACCCCAAATAGCCAAAAAAAATCTTGAGAAAGAAGAACAGAGCTGGAGGAACCATGCTCCCTGACTTTAGACTATACTGCAAAGTTACAGTAATCAAAATAGTATAGTACTGGCATGAAAATAGACACATAGATCAATGGAACAGAATACAGAGCCTGGAAATATACCCACACACTTTTGGTCAATTCATCTATGATAAAGGAGGCAAGAATATACAATGAAGAAAAGACAGTGTCTTCAATAACTGGTGTTGGGAAAACTGGACAGCTACAGGGTCAGTTAACTAGATGAGAAAGTAGATGATGTCCATTACAAGCCAGGAAGGGACAACCTGAGGAATGCATAAAGGCTTTAGTAACTATGAAACAGTCCAGAAAATCCACAGGGATGTATGTCTGGTTGGTGTGAAGCATGTGTGAGTAGGCATGATAGATGGTTTAAGAGGAGAAATGATGGCAAAACCCAAGGGATTGAGGACTTGTTGTGGTTAAGTTAAAGATTTGAAGGGGTAAGACAGGAATAAAGACACAAACCTACTAGAGAATGGACTTGAGGATATGGGGAGGGGGAAGGGGAAGCTGTGACAAAGTGAGAGAGTGGCATTGACATATATACACTACCAAACATAAAATAGATAGCTAGTGGGAAGCATCCGCATAGCACAGGGAGATCAGCTCGATGCTTTGTGATCACCTAGAGGGGTGGGATAGGGAGGGTGGGAGGGAGGGAGACGCAAGAAGCAAGAGATATGGGAACATATGTATATGTATAATTGATTCACTTTGTTATAAAGCAGAAACTAACACACCTTTGTAAAGCAATTATACTCCAATAAAGATGCTAAAAAAGAAAAAAAGATTTGAGCATATTTCTATTGATATGGAGGAGTTTAAGAGTGGATAGATATAATCTTTTATTCTTCAAAAATATTCTGGCACTATGTAGGAACTGAAAAAGAACCAGTCAAGAGGCAAGATGGCCTGGGGACAGGAAGGGACATTCCTGGGGAAATAAAACAGAATAAATGTTATGAAGGTGTAAACTAAAATGATACAAGTAGGACGATTCAAAAGGGTAACAGAGTGGTTGAGAGTCCGCCTGCCGATGCAGGGGTCACCGGTCCGTGCCCCGGTCTGGGAAGATCCCACATGCCACGGAGCGGTGGCGCCCGTGAGCCATGGCCGCTGAGCCTGCGCTTCCGGAGTCTGTGCTCCGCAAAGGGAGAGGCCACAACAAAGAGGCCCGCATACCGCAAAACAAAACAAAACAAAAAAAGGGTAACAGAATCAAGGGTGTTGCAGCTGATTAGTTTTTTAATTATACATATATTTCATTATAATTATGTAAATGACACATGCATAATTATTTTATCCACATAATTGTCAATAGAGAACATACAAAAATTAAAGTACTGTGATAATGTGGGGAGTGTAGTGGATTGTTTTATTGAAAGCATAATTTTTTCCCTTTCACTTAAAATATAACAAATCTTAAAGCTTGGTTTGATAACACCAAGCTCCTCAAAATAAAGTCTATACATCAGTCTATAACACAATTAGTTTAGTGTTTAAATCACAGAGTAAGAGACTTTAGGGAAAAGTGTATTCAGTGCAAATGGAAAAATTACTTAAAAGTGGGCTCAAATGTAGGAGTACTGAGTCCAGAAGGAAAACTACTACCATTTAGAAATGGTAATCATGCATTTTTTCAGACCACATTGCTTGAAACATTTTTTTTGCTTCTGCTTAGGCACCAGAAATACTTGTCTACAGGAGGAAGTAGAGGCATAAGCAGAAAACTTGAAAGCACAAATGGAAATTTTTCTTTGTAATAAGTACACAGAAGTGTCTTATGAAAGAAAATATAAAAGGTGACTTTGAAACTTCTTGAGAAGACTCTATGCACAAAGTTCATAGAGGTCTCCAAGCTAAGACAAATGCTGGCTCTGATACTAAGAAAAGTATATTCAGATCTATAAAAAAGTAATGCACTTCTATGCAAAGCAATAATTAAATAACGGTTGAAAATAAGTATAAAAGTCTTTGGCTTTATATGGTTTTTAAAAATTTATTTCCTCAGATTGTATGTCATCTTTTAAAAATATAGCTAATATTTATTATTTAATGAATCTCCCCATAGGTTTCCTGGCTGTTCTGTCTATAAGAACAAAATCAAGAAAGTAACATCCTTCTAATAAACACTGTATTGTAATATTAGAAAAGAAAAAAATCATGGATTTTTAATCTTACAGACCAAATATATAATAGTGAAAAATATCACAAGCTTGACAATTATCAGAGATATTCTTGAGCATAAATAGAAGAGTATTTGTTAAAAGTTGCTGCCCAATAGAAAATATCAAAGAACACTGTATGAATAGTAAGAACACAGATTCACAGTTTTAAAATATTCCTAAAAATTAAGCAAGATAAATATATAAAGAGGAAAATGGATATTACTCCTTCCTTTAACAAATATTTGCTGGACACCTACTATGCTCCAAGCATTGTTCTAGGCATTTTAGATGTTAGGGAATCAAACATACAATGATCCACGCCTTAATGGAGATATACTATAATATTTAGTTGTACTAGTTTCCTATGGCTTCTGTAACAAATTACAACCATCTTGGAGGCTTAAAAGAACAGAAATTTATTTTCTCACACTTCTAAAGGCCAGGAGACTTAAGTCAGTATCACTAAACTGAAATCAAGGGGTCTGCGAGGCTCATTCCCTCCAGGAGCTCTAGGGGAGAATCTTTCCTTGCTTTCTCCAGCTTATGGTACCTGTAGTCATTCCTTGGCTTGTGCCTTCATCATTCCAATCTCTGTTTCTGTGGTCATATGCCTTCTCCTCTTGGGTCTGTCAAATCTCCATCTGCTTTTCTCTTAGAAGGACACATATTGCACTTAGAGCTCAAAGAGAAAATCCAGGATAATCTCCCTTATCAAGTTTCTTACTTTAATCACATCTACAAAGACCTTTCCTCAGAAACAGGTAACATTTACAGGTTCCAGGCGTTCAGACCTGTTATCCTTGGGGGCCATTATATAGCCTACTACCATTATTCAGCCTGCCACAGCAGCAGAGAAAATTTACAGAGTGATAAAAAATTTACAGATGGTGATAAGTTATATGAGGAAAAGAAAAAGTAGAATATGGTAAGGGGACCAGTTCTTCCAAGAGCTGGACGATGGAGGGAGAAATTGTTTAAAGTTTTTGGATAAGCTTCACTGAGCAAAGGAAAGCGCTAAATGAGTAAACCATGTGGATCTACATAGAAAAATCTTATAAACTGGAGCCAAGTCTTAAAGGAGGAGCCTGCCTGTAGTATTCTTGAAAGAAACAGCCAGAAAGCCACAGTGGCCAGAGAGGAGAAAGTGATGGGGAGAGTAGGGAGAGAGCTCCCTGGTGAAGAAAGTAAGGAAGGTAAAGAAGGACCAGTACCCATAAGGTCTTACATGCCATTGTAAGGACTTTTACTTGTACTTTGAGTAAGATAGGGAGACTTCCAGTGTTTTTTCTAGACACATGTACAGACCTATATTTTAAGAGTTCACTTTGGCTGCTATAATAAAAATGGATTCTATGTCTTGGCTATTGTTGCTGCAATGAACATTACAGTGCATGAACCTTTTCAAAGTATGGTTTTCTCTGGATATATGACTAGGAGTAGGATTGCTGGTAGTTCTATTTTTAGTTTTTTAAGGAACCTCCATACTGTTCTACATAGTGGTTGTACCAATTTATATTCCCACCAACAGTGTAAGAGGGTTCCCTTTTCTCCACACCCTCTCCAGCATTTATTGTCTGTAGACTTTTTTGATGATGACCATTCTGACCAGTGTGAGGTGATAACCCACTGTGGTTTTGATTTGCGTTTCTCTGATAATTAGTGATGTTGAGCATCTTTTCATGTGCTTTTTGGCTATCTGCATGTCTTCATTGCAGCACTATTTACAATAGCCAAGACATGGAAGCAACCTAAATGTCCACTGACAGAGGAATGGATAAAGATGAAGTGGTACATATATACAGTGGAATATTACTCAGCTATTAAAAATGAATGAAATAATGCCATTTGCAGCAACATGGATAGACCTAGAGATTATCATGCCAAGTGAAGTAAGTCAGACAGAGAAAGACAGATATCATATGATATCACTTGTACATGGAATCTAATTTTAAAAAAGATAGAAATGAACTTACTTACAAAACAGAAACACACTTACAGATATTGAAAATAAACTTGTGGTTACCAAAAGAGAAATGTTGGGGGGAGGGATAAATCAGGAGTTTGGGAATGAACATATACACCCTACTATACATAACATAGAAAACCAACCAGGACCTACTATATAGCACAGGGAACTCTACTCAATATTCTGTGATAACCTATATGAGAAAAGAATATAAAAAGAATGAATATATGTATATGTATAACTGAATTGCTTTGCTGTACACCTGCAACATTATAAATCAACTATACTCCAATATATATAAAATTAAAATAAAAAATTAAAACACAAAATAGACTTCAAAGGGCAATAGGAAACACAGAGGGGTCTCTGATGAAAATTTGGTAATGTAGGTGAACTATGATGGTGGCTAAGGCCACTGAGGTGAGAATTCTAGATATGTTCTGAAGTTGGGACTAAGATTATTTCTTGATGATTTAGATATGAAGGATGAAAGAGAGGATTCCAGATGGCTCCTAGGTTTTCACCCATCACAAATGAGAGGATGGAGTTGCCATTAACTGAAATGGAGAAGGCACGTGGTGAGATAGATTTGGGGGAAGAAGAATAGCAGTTCAATTTTAGAGAGAACAAATATGAGGCATGGATTAGAAATAATGTGGAAATTTCAAGGAAGCAATTGGCTACATGACTCAGGAAAAAGATATAAGCTGGGAATATAAACTGTAAATCATCTAGGTTTTAAAGATAGTTGTAAAAGTTATGGAACCAAATGACCTTTCAACATGATAGATAAGCAGAGAGAGATGGAGAAGCCAAGAGATCTGAGGAATTGAGACAAGGGCATCCTAGTATTAAGATGTTGGGGAAAAGTGGAGGTATGAGAAAGGATGCAGAAAGATTGGCCAGGGAAATAGGAAGAAGACAAGAAAATATGAAGACTTGGAAGTCAAGAGAAGAAAAACATTTGAAGAGGAGGAAATAATAAACTAAGAAACGCTGGTATAGGTTTAGTGAGTTGATAGTGGAGAAATGGTTTTGATTTTCCAGGAAGGTATCATAGATTAACTATACAGGAGCAGTTTGAGCAGGATACTGGAGGCAAAAAGCTGACTGCAAGGTGTTTAAGAGACTTCCGTATCATAGTCCAGGAATCAATCCACTAATCCATTCTACAATGGTGCCTGAGCAGGAGATAATAACTCATTTCTGTGGAGTTTATTATTTGCCTCTTTAGGTAGTTCTAAGGCAAAAGAGCCAAGTGGCTCTTTTTGACTTAAAATTCATGTTTCTTTCATGATTTTCCAGATGTTTGATTTATTTTCTACCTCATTACCAGCTTGAGGATCATCAGGCTAGATGTTTTGCTCTACAAACACAGCTGTATGAACTGAACACTGATGAAAACTTCACCTTCATGGAGGCATTGTTTAGTGGCACTTACTTATCCTGGAATAGATAGCCCACCCATAGTGAACAGGACAATGACAGCATAATTATATTTATCTCAGGCAGAGAAGAGTCTGATGCGGATATTTTGGAATAACTCCACAGATTAAAAAAAAAGATCCTAATTACTTTCTGACATACACAAAAATGTATGGAGACAGGAACAATGGCAGAATGGGTGATCCTACAAAGTATATATTTTTTCCTCCTGGCAGGGCAATGGTTATGTTTCAGTGCTGTAATCTCCTGTCTTAAGACTTAAGATGAAAACCATTTATGAACCATTTAATATCATCTTTTCCATAGACTATTTCAAGCCACTTAAAAAATATAGTAATCCTGTGGAGGGAAAATTATAAAAATAATCTGGACCAGATAAAACTTCAAATACAAAGGCAATGCTAGGGATAATATTACACTGTGGATCTGCAGGCTCCTAAAATTTTTCTTCAAGATTCCTGAAGTCTAGCAATAAAAGGGCATGACAACACCTGTTGCTAATTAAGGCAAACAAAAGAGATGGTAGGATAGGCATCTAATTGTAAACCTTGAGGAGACTAATCAAGGTTCTAATCTTAATGAATAGTTACCACACCTCCAAATGGAACTAGAACTTTTTCCTTAAAAAAATTCTGGAACCTCAAACGTTCATGGTCCTGAAGTTCTTCATAGATCACAGACAAAATGATTTCTATTGTTCTTTTTAAACAGCTAGTATGTAATGTTGATGCATATAAAACAATGTATGTAAATTATATGTTAATTATAATGCGTAATAATAAAAAGAGCATCCATAAACATGCTACTCACCCCATGACTAGAACATTAACCATACCATCAAATCAACCTATGTGATCATACTGTGTCCAATACACTCACACCCCACAGAAGGTGGATTTTTTTCCTGTTTCCATGCAGGTAAGAGCATAAGTTGAAATTACTGCTTTGGAAAACAAGTTTGCATTATTTCATAAAGTTAAATCTGAGCATATTTTAGAAGGCCCTTCAATTTCACCCCCAGGTATATACCCAGCTGCAGCTGGAGACATGCAAGACCATTCAGTAAAGCAAAACTGGCCTCTGTGTTCACTTCTCCAAAATTTCTGTATTTATATATAGAATTATAATAACATATATATAATTTTTATTTACTTAATCAAGAATGGTATTTTATAATGGTCTCAAAAATTATTAACATGTTAATATTTTCAATATAAAAAGTTGTCTTTGATCAGTTTCTACTTTATTAAACACCCTTGGGGGAAAGTCTGTGATGCTGATTAGAGGCTGGGAAGAGCTTGACTGGAACAGTGAGAGTAGGTGGAGAGGAAGGACTCCCGGAAAAGATTAGTCCGTCCATGTAAACAAGAGCTGGAATGATGAGAGAGGAGAAACAGTGCAGGAGAGTTGACAATTCTTAGGGGATTGAGACAAATGACAAACTCCAGGCTTATTGAGGACTGTTGCTGTGGGCTATGAATTCAATTCCCTTTAATATTTGGTGGAGAAACAGTGAAACCTCAGGTTTTTTAAATTATTTTTTGCTTTGGTTGTTTTGACCATGATTCTTGGACTATTCTAGATAATGGATCATGTGGGTTCAAGATCCATAAAAGTTACAATATTTTGTTTTACATAACATGGGCATATTTCCCATATCAACACAAAGAGCTATAACTCATTATTTTAAATGACTACCTAATATTGAAAAATACTGATGCACTATAGCATTTGCCACCACTCCTAAACTGAAAAACTTAAAATGAATCAATATCTATCCAGTGCTTGAGGTCTCCCAGAATCTGTGTTTTCATATTTTATTTTGCTGGTGAGAATTTGAAATACCATTACACTTTTGGAGGGAAAGCTGGGAATTTCTATCTTACAGGAACCTGTCAGTAATAAGTACAGGGAAATATATTATTGCATCTTTTGTATAGTAAACAACTGGTTATGAATAGACATTTTTCTGCTGAATAATTATAGATTTGTAAGTATTGTCTTACATTTTTAATTGCTTATTATTGTGGATATATAAGAAACAATGCCATATGTTTCATTCCATAGGGTCAAGGACAACATCTGTTCCATTTCTACTATGGAGCACTAAGCTCCACCCATCAGCACAGGAGGTGGCTTAATAAATTATATTATTTGAAAATAATGATAATGAAGCACAGAGCAATCCTCCCTTCACCTGATAGTGATTCCATCTCCTTAATTGTACATGGAAATAATTGATTATTATATTATCAGAAGTGATGCTTAACTACAACTTAAAATGCAAAAATGAAAGATACAAGGGATGTTTCATGTGGACCAAAACTTCCCTCCAATTATCCAACCTTTAAAAATCCTTGGGTCTTTGTTAGAAATGTTAGTTATTTTGTTGTATATAAATTTCATAAGGAAAGTGGAATAATTTAGTTATAAAAGTTACCAACATATTTTTTTCATGAATTTTAAAATGTCTGCTCATATTTTTCTCTTATGTCATTTTTACACATCTGCATGATCTCCTGAAATTGATTTACGCTTTTCTCTCCAACTCTAATGAATCCTCTATCCATGTGAGCTCATTGGAGTCTCTCTCTGTGCTCCCATTCTGCCCTCTTTAGGCACCTTTATATATTCTTGTCGAAACAATTTGTGTTCTATATAGACTGTATGGATAGTTTTATCTGATAAAAACTCCCAATCCTACTGAGCTGAAGGAACCAATGACAAAGATGACTTGACTTGGTCCAGTCAAGCTCTGATTCTTCTTCTTCTTTTTTTTTTTTTTGAAGTATGCAGGCCTTTCACTGCTGTGGCCTCTCCCGTTGCGGAGCACAGGCTCAGGATGCGTAGGCTCAGCGTCCATGGCTCACGGGCCCAGCCGCTCGCTCCGCGGCATGTGGGATCTTCCCGGAACGGGGCACGAACCCGCGTCCCCGGCATCGACAGGTAGACTCTCAACCACTGCGCCACCAGGGAAGCCCAAAATTCTGATTCTTTTACCTGCTGGATCAATGGGCTCCCAGTTGATAAATAAGAGTTACTTACAGGTAGATAAAAATATAAGCAGTGCTTTTACATTGAGCAAACATTCTCTGATTAAAGGAGTAAAAGTTTTAATTGCAATGTACATCAACCAAAGAGAGTATAGTTCAGCAAGATAGCCAAGGCTGTTTATTTTGCCTATCATCCATTTATTCACTCACCCATTTAACAAATACTGCCATTTACTACCATGTTCTTGACACTGTGTCCATAAGAAGTGAATCGTGTCATAAGGAAAAGAGACATGAACATACAGGAAAAGGAAGGAGAGGGGGAGGGAGGAAAGAGAAAAGAAGAGAAGGGGAAAAAAGAGAAGAGGAGAAGAAAATACCAGGAAATTAGTTGAAATAATAGGTCTATGGACAGGGTACTGTGGAAGCAGAGAGGTGAAAAATAGAATACACTTACACCATGAAATAAAATTGATTGATAAGGGGGATTTCTTCAGGCAGAGAAAAGGGGGAGTAAACATCTCTAAAAGATAATATTGCTGTTCAAATGTGTGATTTCTCCATTTACTTAGTTAAGAAGTTATTTGACAGAATGAGCAGTTGGTGACATGGATTCAAGTATGACCTATGATGTACTGAGAAGCAGACAGTGGAAGATAAGAGAGGCTGAGAAAGAAGAAGCCGGTCAAGTCCATCATCTGACACATGTGGAGCCAGCTGGCTGAGCCTCCCTGGAGAAGTGTGTAGCTTCTTCTAATTAAATAGAATCCACTCTAGTGAAATGAGTCTCTCCAGCCAGACAGCTCAGATCACTGGCTTTTACCTTCATTACTTAATTCAAGAAACACTTTTCATGCCAACGTCCCACAACACCAGGCAGGGAGAACTGTGTGTAATGGCAGAAGAAAGGTGAAGGTCAAGAAAAGATACTGGAAATTTGTGTGAATTGATCTTTTTGTAAAGTATCTTCCCCTCATTGAGAACAGATAATCACATAGGGAAAAATTTAGATGGAGCATGAAATAAGAACTTTTTGTTTTGTTGTTAAAATCTAAGTTTCTAAAACATGGATATAGAGAGTCAAGGGTTTTAATGTTTTAATATTGTTGAGGGAAGCATAGTAGGAGAGAAAAATAAAAGGGAAACAGAGAGAGCAATCTCACCTAATGCCCTTGAAAAGGAAAAGTATGGGGGTCTGTGTGTACCTTGAACAGCAGGAACCTGGATAACACTCCAGGGTAACACCAAAGAAGTTGGTAAGGTCTCAAAGAAGACAGCAGAATTTTGTTAAATTCCCAGCTTCCACAAAGATCTCTGCATTCCATACTAGAGAATTTAGCCACTGGATTTCAATAGGATGTACACAGTGAGGATGGCATTCATGATCATCAACAATAGAAATTCACAGGGTTACTCTTGGAAGAGGAGGAGGATTAAGCCATAATAAATTCATGGATGGAATTTCCCGTTAGCTCATAAAGTGGGAATTTGGTTTCAGCATTTACTTGATAAAAAATAAATATTAAAAGTATATTTTTGGCACCCTTTAGTTGTTAGGAAGCCTAATTCATAGCTATTAAAATATGTGAGGCAAAATTTCACAGAGCAGTTTGCATTTATCCTTTTGTTTGGATTCTCACAGAAGCATCTTGAGTTTGAAACTTCATAACAGCCCCTGTGTCCCTGTCCTTTGAAGTAAAAGGCTTTTGGTTTAGTCTCCCAGGCCTCCCCTGAGTCTCAAAAGCCTGGCTCAAGAGTTAATCACTGGAAAATGTGAAGATATAGAAACAAACACTATGGGCAGGAAAACCGGTAAAAATTTAGTCTATAAACCAGCCAATTAGCAGAGTCGCTGAACTCCCAGTTCCCTAAAAGATATAGATAAAGGTCTGACACACATTCTCAAGTTGTTTTTATAGAGAGCAGACCTCCACTAGATGAAAACTGCTGACTGTGAGCACGTAGACCCCAGACCAGTTGAAACCAGAAGATTGGTGATTCTCAAAACTTAACTTTGATGCCAACCAATCCAAGAATTGTGCACGAGCTCATCAAGCACTCCACAGCCCCTCCCTCACACTGCCTTTAAAAACGCCTCCCTGAAATCCATCAGAGAGCTCAGGTCTTCTGAACATGAGCTGCCCATTCTCTTTGCTTAGCACTGTGCGGTAAACATTATACCACAACCAGATGCAAGAATATTGGCTTTATGCATGCCGGTGAGTGGATACCCAAGTTTGGTTTGGCAACTAGTTCATGGCCCTAGCCAGCATTTACTGAAATGTAATTTTTTGAAGAACGAGCTGCAAACAGGAGAAAATACAGAAGATAAAAATCCATTTGCAATTACTCCCAGAAAATAAATCAAATTATGTATTTTTCTCATGATGGGAATCACTAGAATTATTTAAATATCCATAAGTTTAGTGAAAACTAGAGGTAGTCAGGACCCCATGTACTTGAATCCTCAATCGATCCTGCAAGGTTGTGTGGGGAGAATGCAGAGATAATTTTCTAAGCAAATAAATACTTTATTATAATATACAGCTTTGATCCTGTTGACCTGAAATAAATAGACCACCAGATATTTCTCCAGCAAAGAGGGGTTTACTCAGTATCAGCAGAGAATTGCAATTCAAGGTCTGCAACCATCAGGAGCCATGTGTAAGTCCCCCACAAGGAAAAGGGAACCCTTTTCTAGAGGGGAAAGGGAAGTTGGGAGGGCTATAGTAAACGAAGACTCCATGGCTTTTCATTGGCTGAGTCCTTGCAAGGAAAGAAGAATCTCTTCTTCCTGCTGGGCTCTCCTGTCATTGCAGGATTTGAGAGCTCCCCCTTCTGGTCTCCTTACTCTGTTTAACTGAGGTCTCTTGTTCTTAACTTTTTTACAGTCCCAAACTTCTATGTGGTCTTCTGGACATGTGTAAATTCTGAAGACCACTTGTTGTTTTCGTACATTCTGCATGGTATTACAGTTGTAGGTTCAGGGTCCTATGCTACCACTACACTCTGCTTTCTTAGATGACTAGTACCATGTCTTATACATATTTGCTTCCCTAGTACTTAGTATACACATTCAGTATATGTCTATAGCATTTAATTTAATTGCAATTTTATGAAGCTGAAATCACCCACCTGACTAGCAATAAAGAAATATGGCTTCTCCTAAGAATCTGAAAAGAAATATATATGTGTGTGTGTATATACATGTAACTGAATCACTTTGCTGTACACGTGAGACATGGTAAATCAACTATACTTCAACTAAAAAATAAAAATTAAATAAAAGAAATACAGCTTTTCCTCACGTCTTGATCACTAACTGATCAACGTTAGGAGGAGCATTCAAGTTCTCATATCTAAGTTGACTTGTATAAAGAAAAAGGCTTTGGGGGAATGAGACTTAAGGCCATCTTGAAGTTTCTTCTAAGAAATTTGTTTTATTTTTGTTGACATCTTTTGAGAATTTGAAGACTACTATCATACCTCTTTAAAATTACTTTTCTGCCAAGTTCTCCTAAGCCAGTTTGTTCAATCATTTCTACTGTGGAGTGCCTTATATCTTAGGAAAAGCATGAGTGTTTGAATTAGCTCCACGTGGTTGTACCTTAAGCCACAAATTCTCTGGGGCAAAAATGGCTTTAAACTAAGTCAGTCCAGCCTCAGAAAGAATAGAAGGTTAATTAAAGTTGTTTGTTTTGGTTGTTTGATTTCCATTCACATTTAGGGTATGTAAAAAAGCTGAGTCCTGGTTCTGTCTCAGGTCAAGTATTTTATCTGTACTTTGGAGTGACTTTCACTGGCCCTGGAGAACAGGGAACACGCTGTCTGTTCTAACAAGATGACATAGGTCTAAAGTGCACCAAAGGGCTAGGAAGTTGTGGCTCACTCGTACAGAGGGGAAAGAAGAAATGAGGTCCCACTGAGGTATATCAGGGAGAAAAATTCAGGGCCCAGAATATATATCTCTGTGCTTCCTGTGTGATGTTTTTGCTGATGAAGTATCTAACTAGAGAGTACATTTTAGGGGGAAAAAAAGATATAGGCACTCTTTTCTTTAAAATAAAAACTCAGTGAAGAGGAGGAAAATGAAAATAATGTAAACAGGTGGCCAATCCTATTTACCATTACCCTTTCTATTTACCATGATTCCATGAATGTTTTCCCTGTTATCTTATTAAATGAACATTCATAACCAAGCAGTCACAGAGTTTATTCTAATACTTAACATATAAATACCATGAAATTTAGATTTACATATGATAACCTAAACCATTTATGTTGTGCATTGTTTCTTAGTATATAATTGGAAAAAATGTAGAAGTTTAATAGAAAATGTTGGGGGTGGGATTAATAGAAAATAACCTAAACCACTTATGTTTTGTATTGTTTTGTTTTAGCTGGGTTCTTTGAATATAATTGGAAAAATAGTTATAAAATTCCAATTTAAAACTGGTGAGTGTGTGCCATAAATAAATATCCCCTTACCTTACCTCATGTTTACCTCTACTGCAATTTGAAAATACTGCTTCCTACATGAAAAGAGCAATGTGTATGATTCATCAGAGATATATATTTTATCACAGTGTTTTCACAGCTTCATAACTGAAGCTACAGTATGGATAAAAGAGAAACTAGCAAATTTGTTATCCTCTATAACATTAATATTATATTTTCTATTTGAAAGTGAAATTTTTATTATTACTGTTCTCTGTGTTCAAAGGAAAGGTGAACGCTCTAATTTATAGATGGTGAGTCCATAGATCAAAATTTTATTTTATATTTTAATAACTGCTAGTGAACATGAATATCAAATAAAAGACCTGGTGTGACAGATACTCTTAAATTGATTTCACCTATAATGGAATCCAAGAACCTGAGAGTGAAGGTGAATTGCCATAGTTTAGAGTTTTAAATGACTGCATTTCTGATCTTTCAATGATACATAATCTCAAATGGTAATAAATTGTTTCATTTCTATAGCACCCATTTTCCCAAAGCACTTTACCAGTAGCACTTTACGGCTATTTTGCCGTACTGTTTTCAAATTAAAATCCAACTTTATGTTGGATTTTAATTTGAAAACAGTACGGCAAAATAACCAACAAATATAGTAATTATAAGAAAAAACTCACCCAAACAATATAAGAACATTCCCCAGGAGGTCACACTCTGCTTTGCAGTCGAGATTCTAAAGTTATTATTTTCTCAACTATGAAGTTCACAGATGGAATTCAGGAGAGACTAAAGGACTTTATGATGATTGTAAGTTGAGAAGGTGTAGTATGTGTGTAATGTAAAATGATGCTATACTTTCACTCTTAAATAAAACAAATATGTATATTATTTCTATGAGTTTTATTTTGTGAATAGAACCAAACTAAATCTAAATAATTTCTAAGTATTAAAAATTTAAATCCCATCACTCTATAGGTGCTTCCAAGTACCTGGATATTTAACACTCAAGGAAATGCGTACAGTCAGGTTACTATAGCAATTCTCTCACACTCCACAAATTCCAATGAGAGCATGAAACAAGGAAATAGAAACAATAATTACAATCAGATAGATTTAACTGGAGGTTTCTATCTCTCAAAAGTTGGCAAAGATTGAGGATTATATTAAATCTGAGACAAAATAATATACACAAGGAGATGTTTTGCAACAACAAAAACAAAGTACTGTTCTTTATTGAATATCTACTATAAACTGAGCATTGCACTGTGAGCCAAGTAAAATATCTCATTAACTATGACAGCAGTCCTCCAAGGTCAGGGTTCATAACCACCTTTTTGTGGAAAACAGAAACAGGTTTACAGAGATTAAGAAGCCTTCTAAGGCATGCACAGCTAGTAAATGGGAACATTGGAACCTAGTGTAAGTCTGTGTGGACCCCAAACCCGTGATCTTCAACAAAGGAAAACAGGGCAACTACCCTTTCCTATACAGGAGAATTGCTTATTACCCCGACAAGAATACATCTTGTCTCAGTTTATCATATACAGCAGTTTCATAGGGCAATTCTACTACCCCAGGGTTAGGGTCAGAATCTTTAGATGCCCCACCATCCCACTATGAGGTACCTTCACTGGGGGCCCGGCTTAACCCCTCCTGAGAGCCTTCTAGACAAGAGCTCAGTTAATAGGTGAGATAAGTTCTTTCTCTTTTTTTTCTTATGGCATAAAAACAAAGAACTGTAGATGCCCTAAGTATTCATATTGGCCACAGATTTAGAAAACTGGTCAAAATAGCTAATAGTGATTAGATAAATGTTCAAAACAGCTAATAGTGATTAGATAAATAGAATATTTTTTCAATTCTAATGACTAGAGAAGTTGGTTAGGATTTTTAGCAGATCCTAAATGGTTTTATTTAAGGCTTTTGGTAAAGACTAGGGTTAGATTAAGCAATGTCAATAAAAATAAAACTTAATGATTGTTCTGTCATTGTATGCTGATTTTTCCATTTCTGTCAGGCTTACTTTAATGTTATATATCCTGTATAAATGTTCATTTAAAAGTTGAATAAAAGGAGGTTTATTAAAGAATTTTATATTTGTATAACACATATAACTGAAGAAAAAGAAGAGCTGATTTTGACTTAGTTGTGCAAACAATTCTAGGTTTTTGAATTAAGAAGTTTAAACAAAGATACCTGGTAAAAGTTGACCCAAATTGCAAGTTTAATAAGACTTGAAAATGTGTGTGTGCCCTTATGTGTGGCAACCCTGTAAACATGTCTACTGTAATAAATTAACTTATTGCATTATTTTAGGTTAATTTTACATTAATGTGATTCAATAAAAAGGATTTTGATTTTTAAATCTGGAAAGTTAGCACAAATAGGAAAAAACAATAAATAAAACATTGTGAAGTAAATATTGGGCTTTGTTTTTTTTTTAATGCATTTATTGCTTTATCAAATTATCCTTATTGTACAAGTTCCTAAACCCTTACTCCTGACTGTAGTGGTTGCAAACATAGCCAGAATAAATAGTAAAAACGATTATCATAGTTAACATTTATTGAAAGCTTCCAATGTGTAAGAAATAATTTCAGGTGCTTGAAGTGGATTATCTCATTTAGTGCCCAAAACAACCCTAGGAGGTAGAAAAACTATAGGTTAGAGATAAGGAAACTGAGTCAGGAAGAGGAAAAGTAACTGGCTTGAGATCACGTAGGTAGTGGATGGAGCTGGGATCTGAGGGGAGCCTGACTCCACAGACTTTGCTGTTGAAACTACTCTATTTTTGAACTATGTGTGGAGAGAGAGAGACAGAGACTAAGAGAAAGGGAGACAAAGGGAGGGAGGAGGAGGAGGTGGAAGAAGGAGGAAGAGAAGGAGGTCCAGGGAGATGAAGAGGGGAATAGGGTGAGAAACTAGGTTGAACTGTAAGCAGGATGTTTAGCAAAGGCTCCTGAGGAGGTGACATTGACAAGAAGCCTGAAAGAAGTGACAGAGCTAGCTATGGGAACATTTGAGGAAAGCCTGCTCCAGGTAGAATAGCTGTATAAGTAAGTTTTTCTTACTTCTTCTAGAGCAAAACCTCCACCCCACTATGCCAAAATCCAAACCATAGGGATCTAATATTTTCCTTAATTTCTAACCAGTTTCCCATTTCCTTGTATTTAAAAATGAAAAAAATCAGGAATCTCACAGACTTTTTTTTTTTCTTACATGAACATTTGTTAACTCTTTTATCCCTTAATATGGAATTAGTGACTTTTTTTGTGGGGGGTGGTGTCCATGTGTTTGGAAGGTAGTTTATATCATGAATCTCTCTACTTTCACTTCATCTTGGGGTCACTGTCAAAGCCTCCCAATGACCACGACCCAAAAAACTTGATGCCTTCTCAGAAAAGAAGCCCAGTTGTATAAGGTTTACCTCAGTATTTCCAGTAAGAGATTCCTCACACACCAGTACAGGGGAAGTTTGGCGCTAGTATATTTTAAAACTCTTTTGAGGCATAATTACATACATTTAAATGACCATATCTTAAAGGTACTTTTGATAAGTTTTATCAACATATAATTCCATGTAACACCAATCAAAATATAAACATTTTTTGTGACCCTGGAATGTTCACTCATGGCCTTTTTGGGAAAATTCCACTCCTTCCACAAAGGCAACCTGTCACCTACCCCTAGACTGGTTTTGCCTTTCTTGGCTTGTATATAAACAGAATTTTACATATACGTTCCTTTGTGTCTGGCTTCTTTCATCCCCTATAATTGTTTTTTGAGGTTCTTTTTTATTGCTAAGTCGTATCTCATTGTATCAATACACCACAGTTTATTCATTTTCCTATTGATGGTAGTTGATTTGGATAGTTTCCTTTTTTTCTTCATCTTTTTTAGTAAGTAACAATATAAAATATTTCTAACATAATTTGGATAAATACCTAGGAGCAGAATCGCTAGATCATCAGCTATGTTCAACTTAATAAGAGCCATAGTGTTATTCCAAAGTGGATTTTTGCACCCGTCCAGAAATGTGTGAGATCCCCTTGCTCTCATATCTTCTCCCTCACTTCTGTTGTGAGTCTTTCTCATTTTAACCATTCTAATGAGTGTATGTGATAGTAATTATTCATGGTTTTAATTTGCATTTCCCTAATGATGAAAGGTGTTGAGAATCTTTTCAGTGCCTTTTGTCCATCAATAGATCTTCTTTTTGAAGTGTCTGTTCAGTCTCTCCCCCATTTTCCATTCAGTTATCTCTTAATTATTGACTTGTAATCTACAATAAGTCTTTTGTCAGATATATGTGAAAATATATTTCTCCCTGTCTGTGGCTGTCTTTTCATGTTTTAATAGTGCTTGTTGAACAAAAACAATTTTTATCTTTGAAGCCCGGCTTATCAAAATTTTGTACATGTAGTGCTTTTTGCCTTATAAGAAATCTTACATCTTTGAGTCTACCTCAAAGAATAGTGTTTCTTCTAGGAATTTTATGGTTTCAGCTTTTACATATAAGTCTGCAATCCAGTTTGAAGTAATTTTTGTATATAGTGTGCTATATTGTTGAGTGTGTTTTCTTCTAGGAACTTTAAGGATTGATGTTTAAATTTAGGTCTGCAGTCCAATTCAAATTAATTTGTATATGGTGTGAGATTTAGGTCAATGTTCACATTTAATTTCTCCACTTGAATACTCAATTATTCCAGTATTGTTAATGACATTCAAGAACTTTTGATACCAAAACTGTAAGAAAAGAAAACTAAAAATTGAGCTTGCTTAGCTACTTAAAGTTGTGAGAACCACTTTTGAGTTATGCCTAGTTATCATGTAATACATTAGCAATTTACATGTTATTAAGTGTGTCATATTAACTTTGTTAAAGGTTTTCTTTTACTATAATTTAAAACTCTCCAGTGTAAATACAATATTTACTGTGTGCTGTTTTTGCAGTCAGACAATCTGCAAATAACATCTGGAATGATAGATTTCTAAGATTTTGCCAAGACTCTATTTGCATACTCAAAACAATCACTTGGTGTCATTTTCTACAATGATTTGTCATTCGTCATCTGTCACCACAGATTTCACGACTACAGTTCCATCTCTGAGACAGTTTTCCCTTTTGTCACTTAAAAATTTCTGACTGCTTCTATCTCTTTCTCTTCTCTTTGTTTTTGTTCATCATAACCTACTGTTTCACACTAAAGATGAGACCATTTCACTTCCTTTCTTCATTTTTTGTGTAGCTGGAAACATATTCAATCAATTAATAAATCTCTATTAATTACTGAATATGTATCAGATACTGACAAATAACTCAAATTTTTATTAGAATATAAAAGATAAAGAGAAAAAGAATTATTGAAGGTTAAGAACCAATGACTAAGAACGTATGGCTCAACTAAACTAAATAGTTATCTGGTTTCCCAGAATGGTCAGAAAGCCTAAAGCAAGTATTGACTCTTACACACAGAGAATTTTCATATTTTTCAAAATTTCAAAATAATCGGTCACACTTTCAATCAGTAAATGATAGCACATCATGTCCAGGGCTAAAATGAATTTTGAAGACAAATGAGGTTTTCACCAGGCAATGAGTCATTTTTTCTTGAGTGGAGGGCTGTTGAGGCTAAGGGTGCTTAAAGCACATGGATCTCTAAGGAATTAAATAAGAGACAAAAGGTGCTCAAAGATGATGCTCTAGAATCAAAACTCATTGAGTCATCTATAATGAAATAGTTGTTAGCCATAATAACCATAATAACAACTACCATAGCAGTGGAAACCATATCCACAGCCATATCCACAAACATAGCAGGAGCCATAGCCAATCTCCACACACATTTTTGTAGTAATTGAATTAGATGGCATCCGGAGATAAGAAGGCAGCTTAGCTTTAAAAGAAAGTTACTTGAGTTTCAGTATCACAGCCTGCCTTAGGCTCTTTCTACATAATCAGACATCTACAGAGTGCATATCACAATTTGTCATCTTGTTTCCACAGAAGATTATATTTAAGAAAGCTTATTGTTGTTTGATTTTATGTCATAAGAAATCCTCTCATTTTATGGACCTTTTTCAGTTTCCCCAAATCAATCACATACTTTCAGAAATAACTTATGTACTCCGTACACACGTCCCCAGTGAGTTACGAATATGCATTCCACAAGTGTCATGATGTACAATTGCCTTTCTCTTCACTAATCTATAATTATATCTTGTACTAAAGTTGGAGCTATGTTAAATTCCTTGATATATCTCCTAAACCAATAGTTGGCCGCTTGCCTCGTCATTACTCATTTCCTACTCTCAGTTGATTTAAAGCCAATTTATTTTGAAAATAATCAGTGTCAGATTTTCAGTTTTCAATGTGAAGCCCTCACACACATGCTCCCTAATGCCTTCTTTTTCAAATCAGCATTCCTCAGCTCCAGCATATTTTCAATATTTATCATTCCTTTGTACGGCTTTTACCTCATTTCTATATGCCCATATTTCAAAAGACCTTAACATCATCTCTAGTTTTCAGATTCTATGATTTATAAATTGTCATTGATGTCTCTCTAGAGTGAAATATGTAAATGCATATCGACCCACCCTGCTTCCTAAGTCAAGTAAATATAATTTCTTCAGAACCCAGAGGGAGAATTTTCTCAAGTGGTCCTTTGCCCTTATCCCCCATGTATGTCATACAAAAATGTAATCCTTGAACCCTAATCTCAGTACATCCCCACTAACTCTCCACTCCTTCCCCCACCCCCAGCAAATAATACAACTTTATATCCAATAGAGGCTGTAGTTTTCCCTTTTATAACTGTTTGTGAGCCTACTATTTCCGTGAATATCTCAACTACTTGATACATAAAGGACAATCAACTCCCCTAAAGATACACATTGTATTTCTTATAAAAGTCATCAGATGTCAACCCAAGCAATCTGTACTAATCAGATTAGTGGCAGAATGGCAGAGACAATCAACAGAGAGCTCTCAAGGCTTTAAAAAATTTTTTTCTTTTGGGAGGAATATGCTTTTATAAACAATTTAAATATGGAACCAGAAAAGGTAAATTCTCACTGAAAAACAATGAGAAAATGGGAGTTTCTCTTTCTTTCTGTTCTCTTTATTCAGCTTCTCTCTGCAACACTTACCATGTTTAGAGTAGACAAATTTCCTCTTTGACTGCTGAAACAACTGTAACACATATTAGAATATCATTCACTGTTACTAGAATTAAATTTAATTAGTTGTGCTGCTTTTCTGTTTGCTAAATCTAGCAACCCATATATGGGTAAATAAAGATGAGACATCATTAGCATAGATAGGCATATTGTTCATATATGTAAGCCAAACTAAAAGTTAGTGCAACACGCCCTAAAGGAGATAGAATCAAACCTCAGTTACTATTATCTACTGCTAGTAATAATAAAGGCCACATTTATATTTTACACATTTCATAATGAGAGATCAAGTAAAAGGAAATAATCTCATTAGTGACTCCTCAGCACCTTACCATGGTCTTTGTAATGGGACAAGCACTCTCGCGCCACCTCTTAGACTGAAATCATAGGCTCATGACATCTTTTTGTGTTTTAGAAGTTACAGGTTGTGAAGCATTTACACAAAATTTATAAACCATTTTACAAAGCATCATGTTAGGTAGTCATTTTGACGTTTCATAAGAGCTACACTTGGATTACTGCTTTATATTCCAGTCCAAACAAAATACTTCAATGTCTAACAGTAGCATGCCATGATTTTAAAAATATCTATTTTAGGACAATGGCAAATATGAGCATGAAATTACATGTGTTTTTAAAAGATAAATCATTGGTTATAATACCAGCCAATATCCTGTCAAACACATGAGAGAGTAAGATATTAGCCCCACTAGCTCCATATGACCCTATGATTTTAAAATAAAGGAAAATTAATAAGAACTTTTTCAGAAAAGTTGTCAGAAAGAAATATATGTACAAACATACAGTTTTTAAAAAGCCTGGAAACAAAAGTAATAAAATTACAGTAGTAATTATCTCTGGTTAATGTAATTATGGTGTATTTTAATTTCTTTAAATTTTCTGTAGTTTATAAGTGTAAAACAGTGATAAAATATTACCTTTGTAATCAGAAAAATAAACGATATGAAAAAATTTTTTTCTAAGGTTTTCTTCTTTAAATCTAATAAAAGGCATATTAATGCAAGTGATAAACTCTTTTTACATATTCTATCAGCATTTTTCTGCTATTTCTTCACTTTGTGGTCATTTCAGGAAAATAATATCAATTGATAAATACTAGAAAAAATATCTAAGTTAACAATATCCAGCAATTACTGCTAGGTTGCTATATTAGCTTGCCAGGGCTGCCATGACAAAGTACCACACACTTGGTGGCTTAAATAACAGAAATTGATTGTATCACAGCTCTGGAGGCTTGAAGTCCAACGTCAAGGTGTTGGCAGAGTTGGTTCTTTCCAAGGGCTGTGAGAAAGAATGTTCCAGGTCTCTCTCCCAGCTCATGGTAACTTCTAAGTGTTTCTTGGCTTGTAAATTGTGTTCTTCCTGCATCTTCACATCATCTTCCCTCTGTAAGTGTCTGTGTCTGTGTCTAAATTTTCCCTTCTTATAGGAACACAGTTATATTGGATGAGGGCCAACCCTAGTGACCTACACTTAACTTGATTATCTACAAAATCCTTATTTCTAAATAAGGTCACATTCACAGATACCAGAGGTTAGGACTTCAACATCTTTTAGGGGGAACAAAATTCAACCCATAACACTTGCATAAGCAGTCATGACTCTAAAAACAGTCATTTTTCTGTTAAGAGTAAAAGTCATGCCAAAATTTAGTTACTACAGACTAAGGAAGATGTCACATTTACTGTGCTGGGAAGACCATAGTGTTTGTAGTGTGTTAGGAATTGCTATTCTTTCTCTATCTATTTTCAAATGTCGTAGTCCCCAATTCTCAGACTTATCTGAATAGAGCACTTTGGTGAACAGTTTGACATCAGCAGGGATTCCATAAAAACTCAGTTATAGAAGTAGTATAGCTTCCAAATGATGGGTGATTCCAGTGTTAATGGAAGAAAGAAGTGCTGGACAGTGGTGAATGCATAGTTCTTTTCTTCAAGGTTCTGCTCATTAATCACAACAGCCCACTTAAGACTGGAAAAACACAGGTGTTGAAACCTAATTTTTGGTTTTATTCCATCGTCTAACTACTAAAATTTTCTCTAGTTGGAGTCTCAATACACTGTTGGTGGGAATGTAAAAGGGTACCACTGCTGTGGAAAACACCATGGACGTTTCTCCAAAAATTAAAAACAGAACTACCATGATCCAGCAATCTCACTACTAGGTATTTAACCAAATGAATAGAAATCAGAATCTGGAAGACATATCTGCATTCTCATATTCGTTGCAGCAATATTCGTAACAGCCAAGGTTTGGAAACAACCTAAACGTCCATCGATAGATGAATGGATAAAGAAAATGTGGCGTATGCACACAATGGAGTGTTATTCAGAGCCTTAAGAAAGAAGGAAATATTGCCTTTTTTGACAACATGGATGAACCTGAAGAACATTACGTTAATGAAATAAGGCAGTCACCGGACAAATATTGCATAATTCCACTTGTATGAGGTAATTAAAATAGTCAAACTCATAGAAACAGAGTAGAATGGTGGTATGAGGGGCTTGGGGGAGGAGAAACAGGGAGTTGCAGTTCAACAGCTATAAAGTTTTGGTAACGCAAAATGAGTAAGTTCTAGAGATCTGCTGTACAACACTGTACCTATAATTAATGGTACTGTGTTGTGCACTTAAAAATTTAAAAGGGTAGATTTCAGGTTAAGTGTTCTTACCACCATAATAAAATAAAATACAATAAAATAAAATAAAAATTACTGTATTCCCATCAATTTCTCCCTTTATGTCCATCAGTATTTGTTTTATGTATTTGGGTGCTCCTGTATTAGGTGCACATATATCGATGAGTGTAAAATCCTCTTCTTGTACTGATCCTTTTATCATTATATAGTGCCCTTCTTTATCGTTCTTTATGGCCTTTGTTTTAAAGTCTATTTTGTCTGATATGAGTATTGTGACCCCCGCTTTCTTGTCATTTCCTTTTGCATGAAATATCTTTTTCCATCCCCTCACTTTCAATCTTTATGTGTCCTTTGTCCTAAAGTGGGTCTCTTGTAGGCAGCATATTATAGGCTCTTGGTTTTTTTTATCCAGTCTGCCACTCTATGTATGTATTTTGATTGGAGCATTTAGTCCATTGACCTTTAAGATAATTATTGATAAATATGTGTATATTGCCATTTTAAACCTGTTTTCCTGTTGATTCTATGTTGCTTCTTTGTTCCTTTCTCTTTTTGTTTTTCTTTTTTGTGGTTTGATGATTTCCTTTTATTTTGTGCTTGATTTTCTTCTCTTTAGTTCTTGTGAATCTACTGTATGTTTTTGATTTGTGGTTACCCTGTTTTCAAGTATGTTAACCCCTTTCTATATCTGCTTGCTTTAGATTGATAGTCATCTAGGCTCAAACACATTTTAAAAAAAGAATCTACATTTCTAACTCTGCTGCCCCACATTTTATGATTTTGATGTCCTCTTTTACACCTTCATGTTTATCCTTTTGCTGTTCCTTGTATTTATCATCGGTTCCACAAATAAATTTTTGTTATCTGTCTACTGGCTTAGTTAAGTGATTGACTTTCCAGTTGTGATTTCCTCTTTCTGATATCTTCTTGCTTCTTTTCTATTTAGAGAAGAACTTTCAATATTTCTTTTAGGATAGGTTTAGTATTGCTGTATTCTTTTAGTTTTTGTTTGTCTGAGAAATTCTTTATCTCTCTTTCTATTCTAAATGATAATCTTGCTTATAGTTGTATTCATAGTACATAATTTTACCAGTAGTAAAAACCTAGCAGATTATCATAACAAAATAAAAGAGTGACTACAGGTGTAATTCCTGCAAAGCATAGGTCCCTTTCCTACTGCTCTCATAGATCACCATTTCCCAGAGACAGTGGAGCAAGGCCTGGGGTGTCACACAAATTTTCTTCAAAGGCTTGTAGATTTTAAAACAACAGAGCAATAAACTGCTGCTCATTGACAACAGCAGGGAAATTCGCTGCGGGTACTGCATTTAGGAAGTAATACATATCTTCTCATTTTTTATTAATCAAAGACATATTGGGGCAAATCAGAACTTTGTATCAGCATAAGATATAGTATTAGTGCAATAAATTGAGTTAATTTTAGTCAAAAGTAAAGAAACATTTTTAAGTGCCCTTTCAACATAATCACACAGGAATATGTATAATTTCTTAAAGATTTTATACATTAAAAATCATTCATAGATCCCACTACTGACTTAGTAGAACTGTATAGATTCAGAACTTCAGGTTGGAACTTACTGATTCACCAATTCTCTAAACGTTTTATTTTTAAAATCAATACACAATAATCATAAATATCACTATTTTGAACATATGTTCTGACATTCAAAAGGTTTTCTGAATCCAAACCTAAAGAGACATAATTTAACTCTAAGTTTAATGATAGTCTTTATCCATGCAAGCAGTCCTCCTTTTCTGCACATCCTTAGTACATGCCGAGTAATGCTCTGTCTGCATGATTTTTGTGTCACTCAACTGTTCAGCTACCTTTATTGGTTTAGTATCACTCTTCTAGATAAGCACCCCTTCTACTTGTTCAGCTCTGTCCTTTCTTGCTGTACATACATCATGGCTAATTCTTCAAATTCTTTCTCTGTATTGATTTCTACCTCAAGTTGCCCAAATACCATCATTTTATGATTTCTAAAGTATTCATTTTTGTTTCTATCCCCTATGGCCATGTTCTTTGTGAGAATTATTCATGCTCCCTTTCCTCACAAAATCAATGATTTCAAACCAATATGTGATATGTAACATTTGCCTGTGATTTTTAATTAATTGTATAATTTTATATCTATGTATAGCATAGATATAAAGGCACCTGGCCTTTCTGGTATTCCTTAAATTAATGTATTGGTCATACGCAAATAAATAAATGTCTTCTGCTTTTTATAGTGAAACACGATATATATATAGGGTGACTCCTGCTTATACTTTCAGTTCTAAGACATTGATTCCATATGTGTGGGTAAGTGAGAGGTTCTATTTCTACTTAATTGTGCAATTTACCAAAATAGAAATCATAATTAAAATATTTAAGCACAACTGTTGGCCATTACTATAAATCTATTAAATTTATTAAAGTGAAATAAGAATGAAATTTAGAGAAACACACGATTACAATTAGATCACATACTTCATGTCTTCTATTGTTATTAATCTCTGTTTAATCTTACCCTGATATTTCTAGACCTTGGTAATGTAGAACATACACCTACTTGGACCTATTAAAGGCTATTACCCTGAGTGCCATAGCAGTATTCTTCTGATTCTTCTCTCTTATTCCTCCCAGAAAATTCAGAGAAAATGCTGCCAATAAGCCAAGAGTTAATGTTTCCTTCATCTTTTGCTTCATGGGGAAAAAAATGAATAAAAATTAGTCATGAAGTGTTTCCACATGCTTTTTAAAAACTTTAATTTTATTCAGATAATAATTTTATTAAATTTACTATGTGCCCTCTGAAGCTAAACTTAATTTTTTTCCTTAAGTTGTATTGTTAGTGAACCAGCTCAAACAAAGATAAGTAACATTTTTTCCAAAAGAAGCACAGAAGACTAAAGCAAGTGGTTCCAGGGAGCAAGTGAATATAACAAGCTATAAGTTTCTGTTCATATGATGCTCAAGTTCATAAGTGAGAGGTATATTGTGTTCATAAAAAGATTTTGTCAATTTCTTTCATTAGTTTGGGTAAAGAGATTGACTTCAAAAGTAAGACCCTTACCCAAATCCAAACATATGAATAAATCTTGGCAGAAAATTAATCTGCATTGATATATATAATGTGATATATATAGCATACTCTTAAACAGTGATTAAATGGTAAAGAAAACTTTCAGATAAGTTGGTGTATAAACTGTACATGTGAAGTCTTTGCAGTAATCTTATTGAGAAAATCGAGTTGGGGTCATATAACTCCAGGGAACTTCAACATGAAGTTTGGATTTTTTAAAAATGGGTAAAAATGGAAACACATTTAGGTTAAATGCATGTTCTATGGTATAAGGTAAACATCCATTCATAGTAATTCAGGGTTTTCCCAAAGAGACTTTGGGAGAATCTAAAATGTTAAAAAAAAGTTCTGAAAACTTTGGATATATATAACTCACAATATCACTTTGTTATGTTAGCAGAACTTCCTCACAAAATTCTCATCAGAAAACTTTTCATTCTCCTTCTACCTCCTTCTTGCAATTGAATCTCTGAAGTAGAAATGTAATTTGGAGCCTAGTGAGACTTCAAACATAAGAAGGAAACCTTCTCGACTTTTCACTGGAAAAATGATATATGGTTCAAAACTAACTAGAACTATATAAAGAGTGTACTTAGCAAAATGTGGTAGAAATTAATCCAAGGGCTATAGGCACATAATACATACAATACTTCTTTGGTTTACAAGTGAAAAATAATAATATTTAATAAAAATATATCCACATTAAAATATATATCATAAAAATAGAGTGGTTAGGAGACTTACTTTCTTCCATTTATAAAATTTCTAAAATTAAAGTAAGCAATCATAAAATTAAAGAATGAAATATTTATATTTGGAAAAAAGTTATGAAATTATTCTATTCAAACTATGTTATAAATACTCTAAATGTTCATATCACTTCTTCTCAGGTTCAGATTCCTCAACTCTAATTCCAAAGGTTTTGATTCTATGTGGTAAGCTGGCCCTTGAATATTAAAATAATTTTTTCACAGGTAAATGCAATTTTAAATTATGTCTTAGTTCAGACTGGTATAACAAAGTGTCACAGACTGGGTGACTTATAAATAACAGAAATTTACTTCTCACAGTTCTGGAGACTGGGAGTTCGAGATCATGGTGCCAGCATGGTCAGATTCTAGTAAGGACCCTCTTCCCAGTTGCAGACTGTCAACTTCCCATTGTATACTCACTGGGATGACAGTGGGTAAGAGAGCCTCCGGGTTCTCTTTTAGAAGGACACTAATCCAGTTCATGAGAGCTCCATCTTAATTAACTCCCAAAGGGCCCACCTCCTCAAACCATCACATTGGGGGTTAGGATTTCAACAAATGAATTTAGTGGGACATACACATTCAGCCCATTGCAATTGAATGTAGAGCAAAAGTGACTAAAAATTCTATTTATTTTTTTTTGGCCACACGGCATGCAGGACCTTAGTTCCCCAACAAGGGATTGAACCCATGCTCCCTGCAGTGGAAGCACGGATTCTTAACCTCTGGACCACCAGGGAAGTCCCACAAAGGTGACTAAAAACTCTTGAAGCAAAATCCTGGGTTGTGTGTCACTTACAGTGTGGTGAATATATACATTAGGTGCATGCCTCCTAGTGTGGAAGAAAGCATTTTATGTAAGAATTTTTATCAGTTTTATTATTAGCTGCCATTGGTCATCTCCCTTGTCCTCACAGTGATTAAAGTGGAAGGGAGGGGAATTTGATAAACATCACTGGCTTCCTTGTCAGTGCCTTTCCTTTCAAATAGTAAAGCCTGATTTGTAATATGATTATGCACTATAAAAATTCAGTGAAAATGTACATAATAATGACTCTGTAGAATTTAATGTCCAATCTGTCCTTTTTGGACTTCATTATCTAATAAAAATTTATGCTGTGTCCAAAGGTCTCCACAGCCTCTGCTCCTCTCTGGACAACAGTTACTTTACGTGTCCAGTTATATATCTTCACAATATGCTTGGATTCATGCATTTAGTTAGTTCCTCTCTCAGATTTTTCAAAAGCCTTAAAGAATTACCTTCAACACAATCTGTATGGACTTCTTTAATTTTATAATGGTAAGTGCCCATAACCACATGCAATCAAATGTTGTTTTGGCAGAACTATTTTTTAACCAACACATTTAAGGATGTTCTACCATGACTTAATTTGATTGAATACAGATATTCACAGTTTTCAAATCATATTCACATTCATTCTTTTTGTCTAGGGAATAAGACAAATATCACGAGCCCATATTACAGAGAAACAAACTGAGATCTGCAGTTGCAGGATTTTACATGACATAACTAGAGACTATTGTAGCCAGGACTTGCTCTCCTCATTCCAGAACTGTTTGGTTGAACCATATGTGACTGATGTTTTAGCAGTCAAGACATGTTCAAGTGTAATCCATTTCATATGGTTCAATTTAATAGTATATGCCCCACCTTAAAAATATAAATGAATGTTTATGCTACAAATAAAATCACCACCATCATCATGGCTCTCAAGTCTTTCTACTTCTTAACCACAACTTAAAGGCAATCCAAGTTTGAGTCGGTGTTCAATGTATTACAGCCTCTGTGATTTAGGACTATGGGATCTCTCTGACCCTTTGTCCTCAAAATCAAAAGCCACCAAATCTGATTTAAATCCGTCTCCTGTATTTTATATGTGTGTAAAGTACACTATTACCAGAACCACCAGCTCATTTTCTATCCAGTCTGTGACAACCAACTCTGAAAGGGAGAAGAACTATAAGTTCTTTAATCTTTCACTTTAATCTTTAATATTTACACCCCTCTCCTTTACTATGGGACACTGGGGTTTCAGGATGATCATACAGGACAAATTACGAGAACTAAGAGACAAAGGAAGATAACTAACACTTGTTGAACACATACTGTGTGTCAGGCTTCATCCTAGACAGTACATATATGTGCTCTCATTTTACATTCACAGCATTTAAAGCAAGTACTTTTTTTTCTGGATCCACAGAAAATGCTGTTGAGGTATTGAAATCAACTTATCAAGGTTTGTATGTTTAAAGCATTGTATCAATGACTTTTATTGAAAACTCAACCTGCAAAAATTATTTATAACACCATGTCCTATGTAAATAATAAGAAAACAAGTTAATTGAGCCAATAGAAATGTGTATTAAAAATCAGTAAATTATTTTATTCAAAATTTTTAAATGTGTCATTGCACAAGCACAATCAGAATGATCAAGCAATATTATTATAACATAATTTTGGTACACTTTAGAATCATATGACCTGTCATCTGGCCATGCTATGCCATTACCATAATAACCTGACCCATGCATCATTTTGTAGACACTCCTCAAAATGGATTTGCAATAATAATTAGTGTTGAATTAGGTCTAGAAACAATGTCATGAAGTGCTACAGAAATCAACTATGTTAATCTGCTCAGGCTGCCATAACAAAATACCATAGACTGGGTGGCTTAAACAACTGAGATCTCTTTTCTCATAGTTCTAGAGGCTGGAAGTCCAAAATCAAGGTGACAATAGGTTCTGTTTCTGGTGATGGCTCTCCCTTTGGGATGTACATAGGTGGCTATCTTCTCCCTCTGTCCTCATGGTCTTTCCTCTGTGTTTGTGGGCAGGGTGGAGTGGAGAGAGAGAGAAACCTCATTCTCTGCCTTCCCATTATGAGGACCCCACAGTCATGACCTAATATATTTCTAAGTACCTTCCAAAGGTCCCATCTCCATATGCAATTACATTGGGGGTTAAAATGAATTTCAGCATGTGACTTTGCTGGGGGAGGACACAAAAATTCAGTCTGTCACATCACCTACAAACCTAGCAGTCTGGTGACACAAAAAGCATTTAACTTGTAAGCAGTGAGAGGAATAGCCATTTATAGAAGATGGCAGACACCCCAGCAGCCAGAGGCATCGCCACAGCCATGTCTATTGGCACAGACTCAACCAAACTTATATTCTCATGAGATACCCCACAGATCCCATGAGAGACCCCTTCATTGCTGCAATACAAAGTGCCAGGAGGTGGTGGGGACAGGAGATGTCAGTCACCTGGGCAACTGAGAGTGGGCAGGGGTCACCACACACTCTACCATCTCACTCCTGACACTGCTTCACATAAATGTGGTGGATTTTACTGTGCTATTTTCCCATCTGTAGTGGGCTTCATAAAAAGGCATTATCTGATGCTACAAAAGGATTTTGCCTAATGAGTCATGCTAGAAATGATTTTTTTTGTAGACTTAATACATATCCTCTATTCATGTTATTCATGGCATGCTTTGTTTTGTTATAAGATTCAACTTATATATGTTTAAATGTTTGGATAATCAGAATCTTGATATAGCAAGAGTCAGCTTTTTTTTAACCACTTATTTAGAAACTAAACAAAATAACAAATAAGAAAACGTGTTTTAAAGATGTGTGCTTTTCTCATTACATGAGGGACATATTTGGAACTAACGGCTCAACATTTCCTTCCCCACAAATTCCATCCTATATTTAACATTATAATTGTTGACTATAATTTTATTAGTTTACCCAAAAACAACTAAACAATCTATTCTCAAATCCAGCAAACTGGGCAAGTCTGGCCTAAGGAAATAAACATGTCATATTTGATTGTTTATCAACTTATTCTACAAGAACCCCCCAAAGAACCCCAAAGAAATTGATTTTGACAGCTTTGTGTAGATTCATATATAGTATTACCATCAGCTCTTCTGATGGTCAAATAATTTCTTTTCTCCAAACCTCAGTTTCCTCAGCTAAAATATCATGGCCTTGGACTGCATGCTCTGTAAGGGTACCATTTATTAAGTAAAGAAAAATCTTCCTTGTTTATTGCAGAAAGCATGGCTCCATCCCTTAGACATCCTCTGAGACACAATTCATAAAGTTTCCAGACAACACAGTCTTTATATTTTTTAATTAAATCCAATCCAAACCTTTTGTTCTTCTCATAGAAACTCAGTGGCAATATTATCAAAAAGTTTATTATCACAAGTTGGTATTACTCTTCACATTTACTTCTCCAGCTTAAAATCTGCCAAGTACATTGGTCATAATACTTGTGACTGTTTCTACAGGATTAGTATTTTGCTCAATATGAAATTAAGGAAGAAAATTTAGGAAATATATTACACTTTATTTAAAGCAAAGTTTACTATTACAACTTAGGACAATTGTCACATCCTATATGTCATTTTGATTTACATCTTATTAAAATATTTATCTCACCACTTATAAAATGCACTTGTGTTACTCAGTACATTCTTATCTGTTTTATAGGGCATAGGTGGGAATTCTTGACCTACAACCTGGTCTCATTAAATATTAGCTATGAAATGGAAGAGATTTAGAATGCCCATGTTTTAATCAAGGAGCATTGTAGGCATGGTCGACATTTGACTGTGAAGCTATGCATCACTTAACTGAAGATTGTGACAATGGCAAAAAGCCATCTCATTGTTCTTGCTTATTTCTGATACTCACAGAAAAGTGCAAAACAATTTTTGCAATGTGGGATGTTCCCAAAACAAGTGACTGTGGCAAAAACAACTTTTTACTGATTGCTTTACTGAGGAAGAAAAAAAAAAAAAA
>NW_006785353.1:75893-98830 GCF_000442215.2 Lipotes vexillifer | reverse complement strand
AAAAAAAAAAAAAAAACTCTTTTAACTCTTTCTTCTTCCATTTTATAAGAGATATAGGAAGAAACCAATGAAAGCTAAATTAAGCCTCTGTTCTTCCTTATTCAATCAAAGGCCACAGCTTCTGGTCCAAAGCCAACTTCATCCTTGAGACATGATGGTGAAGATTGGCATGAACAGATGTGATCATGTGACCAGAGTTGTTTTCAATTCTTACAATGCGGCTATTGTGGCCATAAATAACCCTTTTGTTGACCCCAAGAACAGCCAATGCAAGTTCAATGGTACCATCAAGGCTGAGAACACAAAACTTATAGTGACTGGAAAACTCAGCTCCATTTTCTAGAATTGGGATACCACCAACATCAAACAGGGTAATGCTGGTGCTGAATATATTGTAGAGTCCATGTATCTTTTTTTTTTCCACAGTTTTATTGAAGAATAGTTGAAAGAACTACATGTGTTTAATGTGTACAACTTAATGAGTTTGAACATATGCAAACACCCATTGTACCATCACCACAATCAAGGTAATAGACATATGCAATACTTCCCAAAGTTTTCTTGTAATAACAACCTGAGAAAATGCCGAGCCCCACTATTAGAGTGAAGCCAAAAGGTCATTTTCTCTCCAACTTCTGCTGATGCCTCTGTTTTGGGAATGAGACTAAACCAAGAGAAATGACAACTCCCTCCAGATTGTCACCAAAGCATTGTACTGCACCAAGTACTTGACTCCTTTAGCCAAGATCATTCATGAAATTTTGGCATTGTGAGGGAACTAACAAAGCTCTGATGACCACAGTCCATGACATCACTGCTGCCCAGAAGACCAGAGATGGTCCTCTGGCAGTGGCACTATGGCCATGGTACTGTCCAGAGCACAGCCCCTATATTTCCTGGCACGGCCCAGGCTGTGAGGGAAGTTATCCCAGAGCTGCCTCTGAAGCTGACTGGTGTGGTCTTCTGTGTCCTCACACCCAACCTGATTATATTAGGTCTGACCTACTGTCTAGAGAATGCTACTGTATAATTTTCCAAGGCCTGCCATAATAAATTGCCACAAACTGGCTGACTGAAGACTATAGAAATGTATTCTCTCACAGTTCAAGAGGCCAAAAGTGCAAAATCATGATGTCAGCAGGATTAGTTGCCTCTTGGGGACTCAGGGGGATAATTGTTCCATGCTTTTCTCTTAGCTGCCGACAGTTGCCAGCAATCTGTGGCATTCCTTGGCTTGTAGATGCATCTTTTCATTCTCTGCCTCTGTCTTCACAGAGACATATAATGCACAGGCATTCTCCCTGTGTATCTCTTATCTTCCCTCTGTGCATATCTCTGACCAAATTTCCCTCTTCTTTCCTATAAGAACATCTGTCATTGGATTAACTGGGGTACAGTCTAATCCATATTACCTCATCTTATCTTGATTATACATGTATCGGCAAATACATTTTCAAGTAAAGTCACACTCTGAGGTTCTGGGTGGACATGAATTTGGACAGGATACTATTCAACCTAGTAGAACTACCAAATATGATGCATTAAGAAGGTGATAAAGCAGACATTGAAGAGTTCTCTGAAGATCATATCCTGCGATATAAAAAAGACCACTTTGCCTCCTATGATATTCAAAGTGAAAAATCACACCTTCAGCTTTGAGGCTGAGGTTGACATTGATTCAGTGAATACTACATGAAGCTCATTTCCCAGTGGGAGAATTAATATGACCATAGCAACCATGTGTTTGACTTCATGGTCTACATGGCCACCAAGCAGTAAAAGCTCTGTATCACCAACCCAGCAAGGACACAAGAAAAAGAAAATTCTTCAGTTGCAGGGGAGTAATTCCCCCCAACTTTAACACTGAGAATCTCCCATCCTCTACAGGATTCCCATCTCAGGTTCCTAAAGAAAGATAGGAGCTTAGGGATCCCTGCCTTGTCAGGTGCCATTAATATTATCCTAAAATCTACAGCAGCACATAGGAGAGGGATGGAAGTGGGAAAGCTAAATTGAGAAATATGCCTTCAATTTAATTAGCGTTTGTTGAGAGCTTCCTAAAAAACATAACATCACACTAGGCACTGCTGAAAATAAAAAGGTGAATAAGACCCAGAATAGGCCTTCAAAGAACCTCCAACTTAGTGAGGAGGAAAAGTGCATATACAACCAAATCACTGACTGATTGGGTAAATAAATGGAGATAGAAAGTGGGTGACACAGGAGTAGAGAAAAAGGAAAGAGAAATGATGTGAAACAGTCCTCAGAGAACTTCAGTCATGGGTCCACTCAGGGCTTTTATCCTTGCTATGCTTCTACCTGCAACTTTAATGTCATGAGTCTATGTGACTCACCCCCTCACCCTCTTCAGGTCTTGTTCAGATGTCACCATCTAGGGGAGGCCTTCCCTGATCATTCTTATTTATAACTTCTATCTTCCCATATATCTTTCTCCACTTAATTTTTCTTCATATCATTCATCACCATATAGCCAATTGTACTTTACTTACTTATTTTGTTTACTCTCTTTTCTTCTCAATAAAACAGACTCTGTGAGGTCAGGTATGCTTTTCTTTTGTTCCCCCACCACAGGAACAAACTAGAGAAAAGAATCTGATATACTGGGGTCAAATAATAAAGTAATTTAAATATCAAGGTATTGCAAAAGGCATGGAATTCATTTTAAATATAGTGGAGAATAAGAGAAGCTTTTGAGCAAATGAATGACATAATCAGGTTGATATCCTGAGACACAGTGATCATTACTTCTTTGCCAATTCATTTAGTCATATCCTATTTCCTTGAAACCATTATTTGCTAAACACTCTTGAGTAAAAAATCTCTCTTTGAGTATTAGCCTTGATTGCACTGGATTTGTGGCAGTTTATGTAAGCAGCATTCTCCAGCTGTGTTTCTAGGAACACTGGGTCTGGGAGGTATTAAAAGGTATTCCAAGAACCCAAGTTTCCAAGATGAAAAATACACTGTCAAATGCTGTAAAATAAAGTCCCTTTAGGGATATTCACAATTTGCATTCATTCTTAAAATTTTACTTGAGCACCTCTTGTATGACAGGCAGTATAATAAGAATACCAACTGGAATGTAAGGGAGCATTTTTAAATGTCCTCTGGAGAATCGTATAGAAAGAGCCAATCTGATGTCGTTCAACAAACTAACATATCTGTGCAATAAAAATACTTTTAAGTTGAGAAATAATTTTTTAAGGTTTTTTGAAAAGTACTGTTTTAGAGTATATGTTAAAATATGAAAGTCTTATGAGTGTACAGGCTTCCTAAAGAAAATGATGGGTGTTTCTACACAGAAATAAATAAGCCATGTTAAGTCAAACTGGTTATTTTTAAAATAACCATGTGGGAGGAAGTTTTGCCTGCATTCAACTGAATATTTTCAAAATAAGCTTTTGATAGAAAATTGATTCAGACCTACCAAGTTAATCTCAACTCAACCTCAGTAGAGTATGTATACTTGACCATGAGACTTGAAAATCCCTTTTTCAGATGCTGAATGAGGATTGAGTTTTAGTGAATGAGAAGAAAGCTTCTGAAAATTGGTACTTTATTTGAAACTATTTTTTGCAAATAATTTGTATTATATCATATTGTGCATTTATTTGTTTGCATAAGTGTCCTATGTTATGAATTGTAAGATGTGTAAGGTCTTTAAAAGTAAAAACCCTACTATTACTTTTAGTTTTTGTTTGATTTTGCTCTGTGCATTCTATCCTCTGGAAACCATCTTGCCTTGTGCAGGCTTTTCAGAATACTAGAACCACTATACATGTTTCTTTTGTGGAATTATTTTGTTCTACCATTTTATTCACTTAAGTATCTGTTCCTTTTTAGATTTTGGACTTTCATGTGACTACAAAGAATTGCAGTTGCTATTTTCACCACCCCAAAAATGCTCAGTTGTTCTGGACAATATTTACTTACCATGTAAAATTTCATCTTGCTCTTCTGGAAATTCCTTTCTATTTTACTCCCCAATTATCACTGGTAATATGTCATTACTTTCAGTTCTTCATTAGTAAAAATTCACCACGTTAAATAAAATGCAAAATTTACTACAACTTAATTCATCTTTCCCATACTCTCCTTTTCTTTTTTGCACCGATACTCTCATGTTAATCATAAACAATGACTTTGTGCCACCCTAAATAAAATTCAGAACTTTTGTATCCCCAACCTTCATTTGTAAAGTGAAGTCCTCTCTATAAAAACACTGCAAACTCCCAGAATATGTGGTAGTAAAGTTTTATATTCTTCTTCCAGCTCTTTACTACTTCTTACCAAATATACTATTGATCTTCTAAACTAATTTTTCTTTCTTTAATCAATGCTTTTTCTCTATGCTGGGAACATCATCAAATTTGGAAATTTTCATTTATTTCCCCCTCTTGACATTGTTTACCTCCTATGTCCTTCATCCTCCATGAAGTTTCTCCAACCTGGGAGAAAAAAAATAATTATTAACCTTCATTCATCCAAAAAAAAATAGAAAATAAGCCATTTATTATCTCACTAGATACTTTGTAATTCATATGTATTAGATTTAATCTATCCAATTCTATAAAATAGTCACACAAAAATCCAGTATTATTATAATATTTATGGAAATTCCTTTAGTTCAAAGTCAGTGTTCATTTAATGTGGTCTTTAAAATGTATGTATAATTTATAGTAGATTACATCATGTGTAAGAAATATTTAATAATTATAGATTTATGTAAATAAATACATTTAATTTTGAAAGCAGGTGATTAGGTTAACAGTAAATCATATCTGTGTTGTGTTTTCCCTTCATTCTAAGAGGATCAGCTATTTTTTTTCTTCTTCCTTCTAATCATTAGCCTTCCATTAGTGTGGCATTCTGCCTTGTTTTCTCATTTTATTTCTTCTGGGTCTTTCTTCATCAGTCTCCTCAACTCTACTTTCTTCTCCTGCCTACTTGACTCTAAGAGATTTTTTTTTTTTTTTTTTTTTTGCTGCTCCACGAGGCATGTGAGATCTTAGTTCCCTAACCAGGGATTGAACCCATGCCCCTGCAGTGGAAGCAGAGTCTTAACCACTGGACCACCAGGGAAATCACTCTAAGAGATTTTTAATGCTTTCTTTTGCCAAGCCCAGTGAGATCTCCCCATTTTTGTGTTTCTCAACCTCTGCTGTGTTCACCACAAGTGATACCTTCTTCTTCAAACCCTTTTCAATACCCTTCTCATTCTCCCTGTACTACATTACCTCTCACATGTTTCTTCATTGATTCCTCTGCCTTTAACTTAACTCTAAGGCAGTCTTCCAAGATTGAATTCTTTGACTTTACACCCTCTTCCTCTAAATTCTCTCATTACATTACAGTTTGTACTCCAAATACAATGGCTGGCCTGTTGAAGGCACTCAATTAAAACTCAAAAGAAAAATATGCATAAGTAAATATTTTCTCTCATGTTTACGGCTTTAAATAACAAATTAATATTAAGTCACTTTCAAATTGGTAAGTCATGTCCTCTTCTCCTTCTTGAATCTACAAATCTCAGCTAGGCAATTCCCTTCTTGCATGTGGCAACTCTAAAAAAATGCACAATGTGAGAGTTGTGAGTTAAGTTTTATTTGGGGCAAAATGAGGACTATAGCCTGGGAAACAGCATCTTAGATAGCTCTGAGGAACTGCTCCAAAAAGGTGGGGGGAAGGTCAGTATATATGTGATTTTGCTGAAGGGGGAGTACATGCAATCAAGCACATATTTTTTGCAGAAAGTTTCTACTAATCTTGTGAAGGCTACTGCTAGTCATGAGTAGCAAACATCATAACAAAGAATTTTAGTGCTTTTCTAGACATGAGGAGATACAAAAATTGGGCTCATATACAAAAATTGGGCTCATAAAATCATCTCCTGAAAATACCTATCTGAAGACCTGTTCTACCAGTTTTTCCCAGAGCACAGTTTTTCCCTCATTTCTGCTCTCCACCCTGAACTCCTTTCAAGGGATGTTGAAAGTCAGCAAATGCAGAAGCACATGATTTAATCTTTGTAGGGGTAGATGGCAAGTGCCAATGGAAAGTGCCAATTTGTAGATGACACGTGTGTTATCATAACCTCAGATCCATGTATTTCCAGCAAAACTGACTTCTCCTGAAAATATACCTGCCCGTTAGTAGCACTACCTCTCCTGATGATTACTCAAGTTCAATATAAAAGTACCACGTCTACTCATTTATTTGTGTCACTAAACCCAATAATTTTCCATTGGGAATGTCACATGTCCATTTCTCTTTACTCTGTTGTTACAAGAAGCCTAATTCTGGGCGTAATCTCCTCATTCTTGGATCCCCCACTGAACCATTAGCTCCAGGTCCTCAGACATCTTGCAATTCTACGCTCCAATCTATTCTGCACATTGTTACCATATTTGTATTTCCTATCACAGATTTCTTCTATTTAACATTCTGGATTTCATGTTCTGCTCATTCTTAATCCTCTGCCTGGCTCACAGATCTTTTTAAATATACTTCCTCACCAACCATTCTGAACCTGTTCACCACTCTGTCACAATAATCATAAAATTATTTATTAAATTCATACATATGAAAGACACCAACCATATTCCCTAGACCACTAATTTAATGCCTATTTTCATCTCTGCCTCTGTCCCCAAGTAGTTCTCCCACCTTGAATTTTTCCTTCTTTTCTAATCTACTGGTCTAGCTCTTCAAGTCCAATTCAAGTTTTCCCTTCTATAGAATCATTCTGTGGTCACCAGAGTCCTCTGAATTCCTGCCAATCTTCTTGTTTGTGTCACATAGCTGTTACCTACTATGTAGCTATTACCTACTAAGTTGTGTTCTTGAGGTGTTAGTCTTGATTTTCCAAATAGGTTTGTTCTTTGATGGCAGGAGCTGTATTTAATCTGTGTCTCTACAACACCCATCACAGCAGTGATCAAACACATATTAAGTGCTCAATGAATCCCTGTTGATCCTGTGCTGGGCCCAAGAGGAATAAATATTTGCCACTAACTCCTAATTTGACATCATTTGTTTAAGAGCCATGGTTGCTGAAAATGTGAGCCATGGGCCAGGAGCATCAGCATCACCAGGGAATTTGTTAAAAATAAAAATTTCCAGACTCTACTCAAGACCTACTAAATCAGAAACTCTAGTGGTGGGGCCCAGAATTCTGTTTTTCAAGCCCTCTGAGTGATTATGATTTACACTGTCATTTGAGAACCATGTCTATGGATGAATCACCTGGTCGTCAGGGCAATGTTTCTAGATAAAATAGTGCTGGGCAACACAAATTGTCAATTTACTGAGCTTTTTTTTTTAGGACATTCTGACCTGCTTAAAACAAGGCAAGTGGTGATTAGCAATGTCCTTATTGTGATTCACAAAGTTTAGATGATAATGGAAACACAGCCTATTTGCACAATCATTCTTCAAAACCTAAAAGGTTTTGCAGCAAAGGTTAATATTCCATATTTCTTTTAACTTTTGCCTTATTGTCCCCCCAAACTGGCTTATCATGCAGTTCTGAAATTGGAAGCTAAAGAACAGAGGTTATTGTTGAAAGCCACATACTTCAGAATATATTGGAAGATTTTAAGACCCAAACATTAGATTTCTATTACTCCATTCACCACCCTTTATGGATAACCTCATCTTAGAGGATCTGAATAGAGGTGAGATCAAGAAAAGAGACTGAAGATGCTGAAGTGAGGACCCCAAAGAGACCATTACAAGTTCAGAATGTTTTAAGGGTAATTGAGGGAACTCAGTGTTGACCCGTAATCTGTTCAAGGGCCACAGTTGTACAAAGGGAAGCCATGAACCCCAGAAACTTAGCAGTTAATTTCATTTCCACCTAGTTGGGCAGTGTGTTAGAATTCTCCAGAAAAACAGACCCTTACAAGATACAGTGTAGGTAGGTGGATAGATGATATGTACATATAGATTATAATAGGAGATACATAGAGTATATAGGATATAGATGATATTAAGCATATATAGGATATAATAGGATATATATATATACATATATAATATATATATATATGTTGGCTATTATAGGAGATAGGAAAGTTTTATTTTGAGCAATTTGGCTCACATGATTTTGAGGACTGTCAAGAGCAAAATCTGCAGGGCAGGCTGGAGACACAGGGAAAAGTTGACATTGTAGCTCAAGTCTAAAGGCATTCTGTAGGCAGGATTCTCTCTTTCTCTGGTGGACCTGGCTGTGTCTTTTCTCTTAAGGCCTTCAACTGATTGAATGAGGCACACCCACATTATGGAAGGCAATCTGCTTTACTAATTTAAATGCTAATCTCATCTTTAAAAATGCCTTCACAGAAACATCTAGACTGATGTTTAACTGAACATCTGGGCTTCATAGTCCAGCCAAATGGACACATAAAATTAACCATCACAGATGGTGAACAGTCTGAGTCCTTGATATTTATTATAACCTAATTCAGGTTCTCCACACATATTTAATAACAGAGCTACTTTGAGCTTTAATCTCAATCAAATGGAAAGTATATATCTCCAGGTAGCAGTTTAAAAAAAAAAAAAAAGATTTGGCTGCTTTGGGAAAGACTTTTCAATTATTTGGTCTGAGGCACAATTTTTCTTAGCAGGCTTTATGATAGTATTGAACACCTTCTCACTCATGAAAGTGCATTTTATTTCCTGGGGAAGCTTTTATAAAATGACAACATTCCCACCCTAGACCGTTAAACTGAAATTTCAGGGACGGGGTCCAGGCACTGACACTTAATGAAAGCTCTTCCAAGTGAAACTTAGGAGCAATCAGATTTGAGAATCACTGCTCCAAATAAAGGAAATGTCCTACAAACCCAGTCATCTGATGAATCTGATAATGCAATGGCTGAGAATAACAATCAGTCACCTGTTTAGATTCATATCAGCAAAATGTAAGCTTCCTTTATAATTGCTTAATATCTTACCTTAAAGTTTAGTATTAATATTGTAAACATTTTTATATTTGTGTCTATTGGATGATGAGTCCTGGTCTTTCCTTTGAATCTTACACTTTTGATTTATTTTTACACGTGTATCGCATAGAAAATACATACTTGTGTTTGCAGTTTTATCTTCTTTTTTCTTTATTTTGCTTTTATAGTCTGTAGTTTCTTTTATTTCCAACTCCTCAAATTGTCCTTGTTTTTATTATTATAGTCTGAACATTTTCCTAGTTTTATAATTTTTTCTCTTAGTATTTAATATATTTATTCTAATTTAGACATATTTTAATTATTTATACTAAATTATGTGTTTAAGTGGTTTCAATGCTCACCATTAGTTCTTAGAACCAACTTCCCTATCTATAATTTATTTATTTGTACTCGACCCTCAAATGGCTAATGTATATCTTCAAGAATTTTATTCTTTTGTTTTGTCACTGTCAAAGATACACTAATAATCTGCTGATCCAGTCCTGCCCACCAGAAAGACAAGATCTAGCCTCACCCACCAGAACACAGGTGCCAGTCCCCTCCACTGGGAAGCCTACAAAACCCACTGAACCAACCTTACCCACTGGGGTACACACTAAAAACAACAGGAACTTGAACTGGCAGCCTGCAAAAAGGAGACCCTGAACACAGTAAGTTAACTAAAATTAGAAGAAAAACATACAGCATATGAAGGAACAAGGTAAAGACACACCACACCAAAAAAATGAAAACGAAATAGGCAGTCTACCTGAAAAAGAATTCAGAGTAATGATAGTAAAGATGAACCAAAATCTTGGAAATAGAATGGAGAAAATAAAAGAAATGTTTAACAAGAACCTAGAAGAACTAAAGAGCAAACAAACAATGATGAACAACACAATAAATGAAATTCAAAATTCTCTAGAAGGAATCAGTAGCAGAATAACAGGCAGAAAAATGGATAAGTTCTCTGGAAGATAAAAGAATGGAAATAACTACTGCTGAACAGAATAGAGAAAAAAGAATGAAAAGATTTGAGGACAGTATCAGAGACCTCTGGGACAACATTAAACACACCAACATTCGAATTATAGGGGTCCCAAAAGAAGAAGGGAAAAATAAAGAGGCTGAGAAAATATTTGAAAAGATTATAGTTGAAAACTTCCCTAATATGGGAAAGGAAATAGTATCAAGTCCAAGAAGTGCAGAGAGTCCCATACAGGATAAATCCAAGGAGAAACATGTCAAGACACATATTAATCAAACTATCAAAAATTAAAGAAAAAGAAAAATATTAAAAGAAGCAAGGGAAAAGCAATAAATAACATACAAGAGAATCCCCATAAGGTTAACAGGTGATCCATCAGCAAATATTCTGCAAGCCAGAAGGTAGTGGCAGGACATATTTAAAGTAATGAAAGGGAAAAATCTACAACCAAGAATGCTCCACCCAGCAAGGATCTCATTCAGATTCGATGGAGAAATTAAAAGCTTTACTGACAAACAAAAGCTAAGAGAATTCAGCATCACCAAACAACCTTTACAACAAATGCTAAAGGAACTTTTCTGGGCAGGAAACACAAGAGGAAGAAAACACCTACAATAACAAACCCAAAACAATTAAGAAAATGGTAATAGGAACATACATATCAATAACTACCTTAAAATGTAAATGGATTAAATGCTCCAACCAAAAGACATAGACTGGCTGAATGGATACAAAAACAAGACCCATATATATGCTGTCTACAAGACACCCACTTCAGACCTAGGGACACATATAGACTGAAAATGAGGGGATGGAAAAAGATATTCCATGCAAATGGAAATCAAAAGAGAGCTGGAGTAGCAATTCTCATATCAGACAAATAGACTTTAAAAAATATATATCACAAGGGACAAAGAATGACACTACATAATGATCAAGGGATCAATCCAAGAAGAACATATAACAATTGTAATTTTTTTTTTAACAATGGTAAATATTGATGCACCCAACATAGGTGCAACTCAATATCTAAGGCAAATGCTACAGCCATAAAAGGGGAAATTGACAGTAACACAATAATACTAGGGGACTTTAACACCCTACTTTCACCAATGGACAGGTCACCCAAGATGAAAATAAATAAGGAAACACAAGCTTTAAATAACACATTAAACAAGATGGACTTAACTGATATTTATAGGACGTTCCATCCAAAAACAACAGGATACACTTTCTTCTCAAGTGCTCATGGAACATTCTCCAGGATAGATCATATTTTGGGTCACAAATCAAGACTGGCTAAGTTTAAGAAAATTGAAATCATTTCGAGTATCTTTTCTCACCACAACACTATGAGACTAGATATCAATTACAAGAAAAAACTTTAAAAAATACAAACAGCTGGAGGATAAACACTACACTACTAAATAACCAACAGATCACTGAAGAAATCAAAACATACTTAGAAACAAAAGATAGTAAAGACATGACAACCCAAAACCTATGGGATGTAGCAAAAACAATTCTAAGAGGGAAGTTTATAGCAATACAATCCTACCACAAGAAACAAGACACAGCTCAAATAAACAACCTAAACTTGCACCTAAAGCAATTAGAGAAAGAACAAAAAAAAAAACAAAGTTAGCAGAAGGAAAGAAGTCATAAAGATCAGATCAGAAATAAATAAAAAAGAAATGAAGGAAACAAGAGTAAAGATCAATAAGTCTAAAAGCTAGATCTTTGAGAAGGTAAACAAAATTGATAAACCATTAGCCAGGCTCATCAAGAAAAAAAGGGAAAAGACTCAAATCAACAGAATTACAAATTAAAAGTAGTAACAACTGACACTGTAGAAATACAAAGGATCATGAAAGATTACTACAAGCAACTATATGCCAGTAAAATGGACAACCTGGAAGAAGTGGACAAATTCTTAGAAAAGCACAGCTTTCCAAGACTGAACCAGGAAGAAATAGGCAATGTAAACAGACCCATCACAAGCACTGAAATTGAAACTGTAATTAAAAGTCTTCCAACAAACAAAAGCCCAGGACCAGATGGCTTCACAGGCGAATTCTACCAAACACTTAGAGAAGAGCTAACACCTATCCTTCTCAAACTCTTCCAAAATATAGCAGAGGGAGGAACACTCCCAAACTCAGTCTATGAGGCTACCATCACCCTGATTCCAAAACCAGAAAAGATGTCACAAACAAAGAAAACTACAGGCCAATATCACTGATGAACAGAGATGGAAAAATCCTCAACAAAATACTAGTGAACAGAATCCAACAGCACATTAAAGGATCATACACCATGATCAAGTGTGGTTTACCCCAGTAATGCAAGGATTCTTCAGTATACGCAAATCAATCAATGTGATAAACCATATTAACAAATTGAAGGAGAAAAGCCATATGATTATCTGCAGCCATAGATGCAGAGAAAGCTTTCAACAAAAGATTTTCAAAAAATTCAACACCCATTTCGTATAAAAACCCTCCAGAAAGTAGACATAGAGGGAACTTACCTGAACATAATAAAGGCCGTATTTGACAAACCCACAGCCAACATCGACCTCAATGGTGAAAAACTGCAACCATTTCCACTAAGATCGGGAACAAGACAAGGTTGCCCACTCTCACCACTATTATTCAACATAGTTTTGGAAGTTTTAGCCACAGCAATCACAGAAGAAAGAGAAATAAAAGGAATCCAAATCAGAAAAGAAGAAGTAAAGCTGTCACTGTTTGCAGATGACATGATACTATACATACAGAATCCTAAAGACGCTACCAGAAAACTACTAGAGCTAATCAATGAACTTGGTAAAGTAGCAGGTTACAAAATTAATGCACAGAAATCTCTTGCATTCCTATACACTAATGATGAAAAATCTGAAAGTGAAATTAAGAAAACACTCTCATTTACAGCGCAACAAAAAGAATAAAATATCTAGGAATAAACCTACCTAAGGAGACAAAAGACCTGTATGCAGAAAACTATAACACACTGATGAAAGAAATTAAAGATGATACAAAAGGATGGAGAGATATACCATGGTCTTGGGTTGGAAGAATCAACATTGTGAAAATAACTCTACTACCCAAAGCAATCTACACATTCAATGCAATCCCTATCAAACGGTCACTTGGAAGAATCAACATTGTGAAAATAACTCTACTACCCAAAGCAATCTACAGATTCAATGCAATCCCTATCATACTACCACTGGCATTTTTCACAGAACTAGAAGAAAAAGTTTCACAATTTGTATGGAGACACAAAAGACTCTGAATAGCCAAAGCAATCTTGAGAAAGAAAAGCAGACCTGGAGGAATCAGGCTGCCTGACTTCAGACTATACTACAAAGCTACAGTAATCAAGACAGTATGGTACTGGCACAAAACCAGAAATATAGATCAATGGAACAGGATAGAAAGCCCAGAGATAAACCCGTACACATATGGTCACCTTATCTTTGATAAAGGAGGCAAGAATGTACAGTGCAGAAAAGACAGCCTCTTCAATAAGTGGTGCTGGGAAAACTGGACAGGTACATGTAAAATAATGAAATTAGAACACGCCCTAACACCATACAAAAAAATAAACTCAAAATGGATTAGAGACATAAATGTACAGCCAGACACCATCAAACTCTTAGAGGAAGACATAGGCAAAATACTCTATGACATAAATCACAGCAAGATCCTTTTTGAGCCACCTTCTAGAGAAATGGGAAAATAAATAAATAAACAAGTGGGACCTAATGAAACTTAAAAGCTTTTGCACAGTAAAGGAAACCATTAACAAGTGAAAAGACAACCCTCAGAATGAGAGAAAATATTTACAAATGAAGCAACTGACAAAGGATTAATCTCCAAAACATACAAGCAACTCATGCAGCTCAATATCAAAAAAACAGACAACCCAATCCAAAAATGGGCAGAAGACCTAAATAGACATTTCTCCTAAAGAAGATATACAGATTGCCAACAAACACATGAAAGAATGCTTAACATCATTAATCTTTAGAGAAATGCAAATCAAAACTACAATGAGATATCATCTCATACCGGTCAGAATGACCATCATCAAAAAACCTACAAACAATAAATGCTGGAGAGGGCGTGGTAAAAGGAAACCCTCTTGCACTGTTGGTGGGAATGTAAATTGATACAGCTGCTATGGAGAACAGCATGGAGGTTCCTTAAAAAACTAAAAATAGAACTACCATACAACCCAGCAATTCCACTACTGGGCATATACCCTGAGAAAACCATAATTCAAAAAGAGTCATGTACCACAATGTTTATTGCACCTCTGTTTACAATAGCCAGTGGAAGCAACCTAAGTGTCCATCGACAGATGAATGTTTAAAGAGGATGTGGCACATATATACAATGGAATATTACTCAGCCATATAAAGAAACGAAATTGAGTTTTTTGTAGTGAGGTGGATGGACCTAGAGTCTGTCATACAGAGTGAAGTAAGTCAGAAAGAGAAAAACAAATACTGTATGCTAACACATATATATAGAACCTAAGAAGAAAAAAAAAGGTCATGAAGAAACTAGGGGCAAGGTGGGAATAAAGACACAGACCTAGTAGAGAATGGACTTGAGGATATGGGGAGGGGGAAGGGCAAGCTGTGACAAAGTGAGAGAGTGGCATGGACATATATACACTACCAAACGTAAAATCGATAGCTAGTGGGAAGCAGCCGCATAGCACAGGGAGATAACCTTGGTGCTTTGTGACCACCTAGATGGGTGGGATAGGGAGGGTGGGAGGGAGGGAGATGCAAGAGGGAAGAGATATGGGAACATATGTATATGTATGACTGATTCACTTTGTTATAAAGCAGAAACTAACACACCATTGTAAAGCAATTATACTCCAATAAAGATGTTAAAAAAATTACACAACCTTGTGTTGTGTGTGTTTCTGTTTGAAGACATTTTATTTCATATGTATTTTTTACTCATTAGCATTGAACTCATAGCCAACAGCACTGGAACTCATGGCTGAACAGAGCTTATCTAAAACGTGTATTTTCTCCAGAGGGCACATCACAGTCTTCCCGTGCTTAGGAAGCTAGACAGAACTGCAGCGCTATGCCTGGGGCCCATTTTAAACAGTGAAATTACCAACAAAAGGCACAGACATATAGAAAATCTGGCACTGAATATACCGTGAAAAGTGTGCTTGTTCTAGGGTATGAGGGCAAAACAGGAAGCCAGAGGATTGTCTTGTTAGACCTCAGCCAGGAAAGTGCATATCGGGTGACCAGAATTTCCTCCCTCTGCGCATGTCTGCAAATGATTGCAAAAGTGCTGCATGTATTCATGTTGGATTTACAAATAAATTTCAGCTGGTAGGTACATTTACAAATACAGAATCCACAAATAAGGAGGACCAACTGTATTTTATATTGATTACTTATTGAAATGATAACATTTTGGATATATTGGGATAAGCAAAATACATGCTAAAAGCAAAAAAAAAAAAAGATTTGTAACATTTAATATCATGGGTACTGACAAATCAGACTGGAAACCAGACATACACAATTGAAATGAACAGCTGAACATTACCCCTGCCAGCCTATGAGGAGGGCACCGAAATAGGAGACAAAAATATGTCAGTAGCGTACCTGACACAAAAGATACACAAACTTGCTAGGACCAGTAAAACATGTTTATTTGGAAATATAATAAGTCCCCTATATACGAACCTTCAAGTTGTGAACTTTGAAAATGTGAACAGACGCTCGCATGTCTAATCTCGTAAGTTAGTTCACGTGTCTGGTGTACATTGTCACGTGCGTGCATCCTCTACAAGTGGTTGTTCTTTTATGTACTTTACTGCACAGTCCTGTATAGAGTACAGTAGTACGGTATGCTTATTTCGAGCCCAAGATGTCTGGAAGCAAGCATAAAAGCAGCTGTGATGTAACTGGTACTGTACTGTACTTTTCAAGGTATTGTATAAGATTAAAAATTAAAGATTAAAAATTTTCTCCTTATTTTTGTGTTTGCTTTTTATGTATTATTTGTGTGAAAAGTATTATAAACCTATTGTAGTATAGTACTATATAGCCGATTGTGTTAGTTGGATACTTAGGCTAACTTTGTTGGACTTACACACAAATTAGACTTACAAATGCGTTCTCAGAATGGATTTCATTCATATGTAGGGGACTCACTGTAATCACAATATAGAAACATAGAATAAGAAGGTAGTGGGTTTACACTGGACTATGGTCAAAATGAAGTCTTTTGCTTTCCAGGAAGATTATGGAGTAACTCAGGCCCCCTCAATTACAAATAGGACTTTCAAGAAGACAATCAAAAATTTTTCTGCAGGCTCTGAATATTCTCGGAGAAATTATGTGATTGTGAGACATTGAAATGGAAAAAGCCTAGGATAATCATTTAGAGGAAAACATGCACTGCAATTACATTCTAGCAGCAAGAAGAATAATATCTTCTATGGAAAAATGGTTGGTATCCACAGCAGTCAGAGCAATAGCCACAGCTGTAGCCACAACCATATATATCCACGGCCATATCCAGAACAATATCCACAGCTACCACAAGAGTTTCTGTAGTAGTGTTTACATTGTGTTTACAGGAGGGAGTTTGGTAGTTCTGTAGAGGATCAGACAGAGGTTTCTGAAGTCTGAATGTTATCTCTTGCCCTAGGACTTTTAATACTACCAGAAATGTGTGGAACACACAACACAGACTCTGTGGCCTCATTATCACAGCAATTTTCATTTTTAAAATGCTCATCAAACTAAGGACAATTTTTTCATGTAGTTATGTCCAAGATTTGGCCGTAGCTAGTCATGAAAATTATAAGAAACCAGATGCAACCTTCACATTGAACAAGCATGTCTTGTGGAATGTAATCAGACCTAATTTAGATTTTCATCCCAGGAGGCATTAACTCTTCTGTACTTCCAGGTACATATATGTGCGCACTGGGAGATGCTCCAGAATCTCATATCTCAGAATTGATAGGAAAACACCAGGGCTGGAGGTGAGAGGCAAACAGCAGGGGCGTAAGGGGAGAAATTCTCAGGTTATACCTACAAAAATGTGGATGGAACCAGGTAGAATTGCTACTGCAGTTGTGGCTAGTGCAAAAGTCAGGTGAGGCAAAGAAGATCTGAATTGGTACAAAACAGGGATTGGATATAATATACCAAAATAAAAGCGACAATGATTTTGTCCAACGCAACATAACCAACTCTAGTTAAGCATTCTTGGAATATTTCAGTATGATACTTTCTTTAAAACATTTTGCCCAGTTACATCATCAAAATTTTATCTACACAAATCCTACTGATTCTTCAAAGCACAGCTTAGACTACACCTTATATTAGAAGCATTCCTGGACATTCACAATGTGCTTTAGCTGTAATTCCTCTATTCTTCCACAGCTCCCCATGTCTAAATCTATTGTGATCCTGAATATGCTGTGTTAGAACACTCTGTTTTAATTACCTGATTCCTTCAGTCAATTGTAACATAAGACAGATAATTTTATCTTCTGTGACTCTAAAGACCTAAGCAGTCACTGTTGAATGAGAGCCTGTAAGATTTCTTCCACATGGAAAAATTGTAATTATTTTGATGTATAGGATGTTATATAAGAAAAATAACAACAATGATAATAATTAATAATATTTATATTTCCCTTTATAGCTTTGAGGCACACTCATATTTATTACTTCATTTGATTCTTACAAAAACAATGTAATAAGAAGTTGTGGTATTTATTGTCGTATGCACAGACGAGAAAACAGAGGCCGAGGAGAGTTGTCTTGCCCAAGGACTCTCAGCTGTTTAGTAATAGAGTTGAATTAGTCCAAATCCTACTATAACCATAAAATCTAGGGGAGGATCCATGAACTATTTTTTCCTCCAGTTTTTAAGATAGAAAATATTCACTGCATCTGACTAAAATTACGAGTATTTTGCAACTCCTGCCTTACACTTTTATCCTCTGGATTTCCTTCTTTTGTGATCTTTGCCATTCTAGCCAAAGCATGCTGTAAACCATCAAGCGAACAACTGAGTCCCTCTCAGAACTGCTCCATAAGCCTTAAGTACCACACAGTGGTATTAGAGCTGTTCTGCTCATGCAAAGGCATTCTCTGTCTGTTGAGAGTAGAAATTCCTTAACACTCTGCAAGTTAATTTTAGAAATTACAGCATCTGAGTGGAAGTGATTATAACTTTTCTAGGCATCTCAAATTTTAATCAATAGGATATAAGCACTCTAGATCAGCAACTTTCATGTCAAAATTAAAACCTCAGATTCTAGGTTTGCTTTCTAATTATGACTGTACCACTTTTGCAATTCTTTCCACTAAAATATAGTCAGCATTGGCTCCATTCCTGCAAACTTCATGACCCTATCCACATTTCACGTGTCACCTGCTATTCCCCAAAATAGCTCTAGCATGACCATATTTACTTGCATCATTTCATTACTTGTTTTTCTAGGCAGTGACTGAACCACACAGTTTAACTTTACAAGAATTTTTGAATGCCTACATCATGCAAGCACTATTCCGGGGCATAGAATATTGAATAAAAATATGTATATAGTGCTCAAAGGTGAGCTCTAGGCTTTTGAAAGTCTCCAGGGAGAGTGAACACCATTTCCATTTGGACCAGTCTCCATCCTTTCACCACATGCTACATGAAAGATTAGTCATTTCAATATTTACATTTCCTCACTTATTCACTCTTCAGTTTACTGCAACCACTATTTACTGTTATCACATTACCCCCTCCAAAAAAAAAAAAAAAAAAAACACTTTTCACGAAAGATCCTATGTCTTTTGTCAAACTTAATGGAAACTTTTCAAGTAATTATTACAATTTGATGATAAAGTTTAAAAGCAGGACCAGGGGCTTCCCTGGTGGCGCAGTGGTTGAGAGTCTGCCTGCCGATGCAGGGGACACGGGTTCGTGCCCTGGTCTGGGAAGATCCCACATGCCGCAGAGCGGCTGTGCCCGTGAGCCATGGCCACTAAGCCTGCGCGTCTGGAGCCTGTGCTCCACAACGGGAGAGGCCACAACAATGAGAGGCCTGCGTACTGCAAAAAAAAAAAACAAAAAACCAAACAACAAAAAAAAGCAGGACCAAATCAACAGAAAACAAACTATTCCACTAAAACCCACTAATTTGTTACTAATAATACAATGACAAATATTATATCAATATACCTGGTGTCACAGTGTATTTTAGCATTCATAACTATGGAGTATATATATATGATACATGTACAAAACATCTGAAAGAAGTGCGCCTACCTATTTGACATGAGGAAACAAATTATTGATTAAAATTCTGGGATTTTCAAAATATTATCAATAAAAATAATATATAAAATTGTCATTTTTGTAGATTAAGGTGGTTAAATGTCAACAATTTCATTATTCAACAACCTAATAATGAATATAATAATAAAACATCTACTGCGTTCTCACGGTGGTATAGAATGCATATTTTATTTAGCTCAGTACTCTCAACAAACTGATCTAGCACTATTCTGTCATTTTACCTTTGAGTATACTGAGGCTCAGAGAAGTTAGATAATGCTCCCACGATCACACAGCTAATAACTGATGGCGTCTATGCTTGAGCATGTAGTGTGACTCCAGAACCTAGGCTCTCCATCACTATCTATACAATCTTCTTATTTTAAGTGTGATCATTTGTATGACCTTGAGGAAATGATATCTTGAAGGAGAGTACAGTTAAAGACAATGTTTCCTGCACCAGAGAATGTGGATATTGAGTCAAAATAGGTTTAAGATTTCTGAACATGCAAAAATATTGTAGCCTCTCTTCATTTATTTCCATGGATCTTTCTTTTCTTTCTTTCCTTTTTTTTTCTTTTTCAGGCTCATAATTAATACATACCTATTGTAAAACTTTCAAAGAAATAAACTTGTTTCTCAATAACAGGAGGGATACGGCAGTGGTGTCCTGTTGTTTAATGACTTCTGTTGGGAGTATGGGGTCTGATTTGTTAATTTCCATAGCATACTAGCATGACTGGTTTCAAGTTACCAACTGGCTTACAAAATTGCTGAAAGTCTATATCATCTTCTAGTACTTTAAAATTTAAATTTCATGTTTAAAACATTAATCAATGCAGAATTTCTGTTGTGTATGGTGTGAGGCAGGCATCTATCTTTTCTGTGTCTAAACAGATGGCATATTGATCGATTCCACTTACTAAATACACTATCTCAGATCAAAACTTTGCCTTTACTGGAACCCCCCCCCCCAGAAGTCTTTTGCATTGAGTACTGTGGTCTTACTGGTTCAGAATGATCTACTGCCTATATGTTGATAGCATGCCTAGATTGATCTTTACTGGTGGCCTAACATGGTTTCTCTTCCTAGCTACAGACCTCTCTGGACCAGCTTGTTGAGACCTTCTAAAACCACATGGAAGAGTAGAAATATATCATGAAATATTTATAGAATTTTACATTTTCCAGGAGCCACATTTTAAAAAGATAAAAAGGTGAATTAATTTTATAGCATATTTTATTTAACCTAATATATGCAAAATATTATCACTTAATATATAACCAGTATTTTTTAAATTATTTGATATAGTTTTCATGAATTTTTTACAGTAAGTCTCTGAAATCTGGTGTGTTCTTTATACTTAACAGCTCTTAGCCACATTTCAAGTGCTCAATACCCACATCTCTCTAGTAGCTTCTATATTGGACAGTGCAGCTTGAGAAAATCTGAGGATTCCTCTATGGGTGTAGCCATTGATTATAACTTTCCAGTAGCAGTTACTACTCTAGAAATAAGCAGCCAGCTTATTTGCTTCTTTTTCTAAATTCCTCTGCCTTGAATTCTATTTTCCCTCTTATTTAACTCACCAATTTCAACTCATCCTTTATGTATCTGCTTATATACCATTCTCCTTTGGAAGCAATTTATGACCCTTGTGTAGACTCCTCTTCCCATATTCTGGCTGACTTAGGCTTCCCCCTGGAGTTCTTGTTCAGTAGCCCTATAACACCTGCAAGCATACCTGCTATAATGTGAATCTATGATTTACTATTGATATTTTGTATCCAATTGAGTATTTCAAATTCTTAGAAGGAACGATGTGTTTTATATCTCTATACCAAACACCAAATCCCAGCACATAGGTGGAACATGAACTTAAGGTTTGTTAAATGACTGAAAGAACAAATAATGGATTTTACAGTTTAAAACCTTTACAATATGCAATAGCTCATCAAAGAAAAGGATTTTGAGTTCCTCATAAAGGGGTTACAAAGTTTAAATCATTTCCTAACTACAGAAAAAACTCATTCATGGCAATGGTCTTTCCTTTCCTCTATAATATGATTAGATATGTGAAACCAAATCTTCATTTTTCCCAACATTCACCAAACCCATACTACATACACACACACACACACACACACACAAATTTTCTCTAATTTTAATCATCCTTATCTCTCTTAACATTATTGCCATTTTCTCATTTCACTCAAGCTGATAGTATCAAATTTGCTTGGAGTGATGGTCATAACATTTCAGATTTTGAGGATAGATTGTGAAAATGCTTCTCTAGATATATAAATCATTTCATACATGCCTAATAAGGGATAGAACCTTTTCTGGATACATAAATTATTTTATATATGCCTAATAAATTACATTTTTCCTTATTTTAGACATAATTTTGATGAGGAGGAACATAAGTAAACAAGTTAGATTTTTCAAAGAGCTTTAACTGTTAGAATCCTCTGCTTCTGCTTGTAAGACTAACCTTAGGGTTACCCAGAGCATAGCTCTTCCTCAGATCAGACTAACAAATGTTCCAGCTACAAAAACCATCCTGCCCTTGAAAGAACCCCTGTTTCTTCATCAGTTAGGCAAATTATATCCTGGACATAACCTTACACCAGGGCAGACTTTTATGGCAGGACCATCTTCCTTGATTTGGGCCGTTTTGTGGGGTCTCCTAGCTCCAGGGACCTCAGTGTCAGACTTTGGGCAGTGACCCATGTCATGCAAATAAGACACAATATCTTTATTGCTGCTGGTTGAAACTTGATTGCTACTGAGTCTGAAGAGGCTTTTCCGTTGTAGGATCTAAAATGTTAGAGTTTGGGAAGATCAGATGAGGAAAGAACACTAAAGTCAGAATCCAACAAAGCAATGGGCTCTCTGATTCAGTAATTTAACTGGACTTTTTAATCTCATTCTTGTATCTGTCCCAATTAAGGCATTAGACAACCTTATTAAGCCACTAGACCTTACTCTTTTCCAGCTGAAAAATGTAGTACTACCTAAGCAAACCCAAAGTTTAGTGAACTCCTCTTCCCTCTGACAATTGCTACTGTCCTTTCTAGTCTTCTTTTGCAACTGGCATCAGCTCATTGGTCACAACTTTCAAACACCTCCCTGACATATATCCCTAATATTTCATATATCCCTAATATTTCCCATTAAGTTGTTTTATTTCCTCCATAGCAACTGTCAGTCTGAATTTATCTTAATTCTTTTTTACTGTTGATTTTTATCCTCAGGTATCAGAATGTAAACACTGTGAGAATAGGAAACTTGTCTATAGTTTTCCTACTGTGTCTTCACTGTATAGAATGAGACTCTTTCAAAACTATCTGTCAATTAAGTGACTTGAATAAATTTCCTCAATCTCAATAAATATGTGTAAATAAATATATTTGCAATTCCATCAAAAGCAGATGATATAGTAGGATAATTTTATTCTAACTTACCCTTTCCTAGTTCTTTATTCCTCATGTACTTTAATACCTAGCTCTGCTTCTAATTTCTCATTAATTCTGGAAAGAATCTCTTCCATTCCATTATTCCTTTAAGGACTCAGGCCACCTCTTCTCTACCTTGGACTCTGTATTAACATCCTGGATAAAGTGTCATTCCTC
>NW_006785353.1:22602-75883 GCF_000442215.2 Lipotes vexillifer | reverse complement strand
TCTTTCCCTTCCAGCTCCATCCTAGACACAGTGAGATTTGGAAAGCAAAGTTCTGAAATACTGTGAGATTTGTGCTTGGGTATATGAGTGCCTGAGCATGTTGGATACAAGAAATAGGTGGAGAAGACGTTATTCCTGTTGCAGGTATAAGAAGGAATGTTTGTATTATAACAAGCAAGAACTCAAGGTTCAGGCAACATGTTAGCCCAATTTTCAACAGAGGCCATATTATCTCAAAAAAGACTAATTCACAAGCAAGTAGACAGAGATTTGTTAGGAGCAATGAACCAGTTTTATTGAGGATAAGTGATTTCTCCAACTGTACAATGTTAGGATCATCAACACAGTCATAATAGAGAATCAGAGATTAAGAGAGTAAAGCCTAACATTTGGAAAAGAGTCAGATGATACTACCATGGAGCTTCAGGCCACAAAGATGCCAGTCTAAAGATGGGTAGCTGGAGGTCAAAGTCTCTGTCGGGCATGTAATTTCTTGGATATAGAAATCACGGGTTATAGATCCTTGAACCACCATTATCTTTAGGTGTGTTGTTTCAGAAGCAAACAAGGCTTGGATGGTGATGTTCTAGCAGCAAGAAGAATAACATCTCCTATAGCGAACTGGCCAGTAGCTGCAGTAGCCAGAGCTGTATCCACAGCCACATCTGGTTCTATAACCACAGCCATAAAGGGAGCCATATCCACAGCTGTATCCTGAGCCATATCCACAGCCATATCTGGTTCCATAGCCACAGTCATATCCACAGCCATAACTAGTGCCATATCCATAGCCATAATAGGGGCTAAATCCACAGCCATAGCTGTTTCCACAGCCATAGCTACAGAAGTTTCCATAGTACTTGCAACACATGTTGTTAAGGGAAGTGGATTCAGGTGGGTTGCAAGAGGATGTTTCTGAAGCATGTGTGTCATCTGCTTCCCATGGACCTTTATATACTGTCAGTAATTGGCAGAGCATACCATTCATTCCCTGACATAGACAACAAATATGTAAGCAACCATTATATGCCAGTCACTGTTGACAATCAATAATAATTTCTTTAAAATGAGCTCGTTATTTTGGATACTCCAGTTTTATTTAAAAGCATCATTTTAATTTGTTCTGCTGAAGAATTGTCTCAGTAGAATCATGTGCCCAATAACTGATTTTTTGGTTGGGTTGTTTGGGGTTTTTTTGCCTTTGAGTTGTATGAGATGTTTGTATAATTTGGATATTAACACCTAGTCAGTCACATCATTTACAAATATTTTCTCACATTTCATAGGTTGTCTTTTTATCTTTTCAACTGATTCCTTTGTTGTGCAAAATCTTTTAAGTGTAATTATGTCTCATTTGTTTATTTTTGCTTTTATTTCTTTTGCCTTAGGATACAGATCCAAAAAATGATGTTATAATTTATGTCAAAGAGTGTTCTGCCTATGTTTTCTTCTAAGAGTTTTATATTTTCGGGTCTTACATTTAGGTCTTTAGACCATTTTGAGTTTGTTTTTGTATTTGGTGTGAGAGAATGTTCTACTCTCATTGTTATATATATGGCTGTCCAGTTTTCCCAGCACCACTTGTTGAAGAGACTGTCTTTTCTCTTTGTATATTCTTGTCTCTTTTGTCATAGATTAATTGATCATAAGTGTATGGGATTATTTCTGGGATCTGTATTCTGTTCCACTGACCTATGTGTCTGTTTTGGAGCAAATACCACACTGTAGTATAGTCTGAAGTCTGGTAGGGTTGAACCTCTAGCTTTGTCCTTTATTATGAAGAGTGCTTTGAAAATTGTGGGTCTTTTGTTGTCCTAGTTTTAGAAATATTTTTCTATGAATTTTAGGGTTGTTTAAGGATTATTTGTCCTAGTTCTGTGAATTTTAAGAATATTTGTTCTAGTTCTGTGAAAAATGTCATAGGTATTTTGATAGGGATTGCATTAAATCTGTAGATTTCATTGGGAGGTATGGCCATTTTTATAATATTAATTCTTCAAATCTAAGGACACAGAATATATTTCCTTTTCTTTATATCAATTTCAATTTCCTTCATCAAATTTTATAGTTTTCAGAGTATAGATATTTCACCTCCTTGTTTAAGTTTATTCCTAGGTAATTTTTGATGCAGTTTTAAATGGGATTTGTTTTACTTTATCTTCCTAGTATTTTATTATTAGTATATAGAAACACAACAGATTTCTGTATATTAATCTTGTATCATGCAACCTACTGAATTCGTTTATTGGTTCTAATGGTTTTTGGGTGGAGACTGTAGAGTTCTCTATATAAAGTACCATATCATCTGCAAATAGTTATGGTGTTAACTCTTACTTTCCAATCTGCATACATTTCATTTCTTTTTCTTATGACTGCTGTGGCTAGAACTTCCAGTTTCAGTAGAAGTGGCGAGAGTGATCATCCTTGTCTTGTTCCTGAATTTAGCAGGAAAGCTTTCACCTTTTCACCATTGAGTATTATGTTGGTTGTTGGTTTGTCGTAAATGGCCTTTGTTATGTTAATGTATATTCCCTCTACACCCACTTTGACAAGAATTTTTATCATGAATCAATGTTGACTTTTTTCAAATGCTTTTTCTGCATCTATTGAGGTGATCATGTGATCTTTGTCTTTCTTTTTGTTGATGTGGTGTATCACATTGATTGATTTGCACATGCTAATCCATCCTTGTGACCCTGGAATAAATCCAACTTGATCAGACGTATGATCCTTTTTGTATTATTGGACTTGGTTTGCTAGTATTTTGTTGAGTCCTTTTGCATCGATATTCATCGAAGATATTGGACTATAATTTTCTTTTTTCTATAATCTCTTTGTCTGGTTTTGGTATCTGGTTTTGTTGGCCTTGTCAAATGAATTTGGGAGTGTTTCCTCATCTTCAGTTTTTTGGAACATTTTGAGAAGGATTGGTATAAGTTCTTCTTTTTACGTTTGATAGAATTCCCCTGTGAAGTTCTCTGGTCCTAGACTTTTGTTTGCTGGGAATTTTTCAAATTACAGATTCTACTTCACTTGTAGTGATCAATCTGTTCAAATTTTCTGTTTCTTCTTGATTCAGTCTAGTCATTCTGTATGTTTCTAGAAATTTGTCTGTTTCTTCTAGGCTGTCCAATTTGTTGGCATATAACTGTTCATAGTATCGCTTATGATTTTTGTGTGCCTGTGGTATCAGCTGTTATTTCTCCTCTTTCCTTTCTTATCAAAATTAAAGTAACTTTTTATAGTAACAATTATGAAATCCAAGTTGGAAGGGAGTATAAACTCTGGAAGGTGATTCCTTCTACTGGAATCTCACATTTCCACAACAAAAAATGAGTTATGATCCAGTAGTCTATAGAATGCCTTCAACAGGAATTTTCACGGAGCTGCTGATTTCATTTTCTGAGAACATTCATTATTAGAAAATTTTCTTTCAGTTGACTAATCTTTCTACCTATTTTTTTCTGATATTGGTCACTGGTCTAATCTGATCACTCTGCTATGTTTAATCCTTAACAATAAGCATAAAGAAAATATAACTCCATTCCAATTTTTATTATTCTTCAGTTTCTTTCCTTTTCTATCATCTTTTAAGTTCAAAACTATCAATTTTACTTCATAAATTCCCTGGGATAGACACTTTATTTTTCAATACCCTGCCAACACACACTTTCTTTGCACAATACCCATGGATTAGTGAAAATTCTTCCATCTTTATTGCATTACTTCTAATACCTTTCCATTCAAACATCTGGATTTTGATGTAAAACAGCAGAAACAATATCTATTCTGTACTTCACTGCATAATCAGCTCTGAGAACTGTGCCTGGCACATAATTTGCACTCAAACAGTATTTCTCCAATAAGAAAATGAAGTCAAACATTTGTGTGGCACATATAAATTGTAAGATATTTGTAAATATTATCACCATTTTCTCACTTCTGTAAAGCTGAGTGTCTCAAATGTTCTTTAACTAAGGAGTCACAACATTTATGACTTTAAAAGTATGTTAAGAGTTCGTGAAGACTCTTTTCTGGATGTATAAATTAACTCACACATGCCTAATAAATCATATTCTGCCAAAACTTCACAGACTTCTTTTCCCACTTTACACTTGCTACTGCCCTTTCTAATCTTCCTTTGCAATTGGCCTCAGCTTATCACAACTTCAAAATACCTCCCTGAACTATCCCTCTGATACTTCGATCCTTACTCTCTTTCCCATAAACCGGTTTTATTCCCCCCTCCCAATTGTCAGTTTGAAATTATCTTTTATTTTTTACTGTTTGTTTTTCTATCTTAACATACGAGAATATAAACACTGTGAGAGCAAGAAACTTGTCTATAATTTTCCTACTTTGTCTTCACTAAGATGAGGCCCTTTCAAAACTACTCAAAACTATTTGTCAATTAAGTGACTGAAATCAATTTCCTCAACCTCAGTATATGAAAACAAATACATTTTCAGTTCCATCAAAAGCAGATGATATAACAGAATATTTTTTTATTTATTTTATTTATTTATTATAATTATAATTGCTTTACAGTTGTGTGCTAGTTTCTGGTTTATAACAAAGTGAATCAGTTATACATCTACATATGCCCCCATATCTCTTCCCTCTTGTGCCTCCCTCCCACCCTCCCTATCCCACCCCTCTAGGTGGTCACAAAGCACTGAGCATAACAGAAGTTTTTTATTCTCACTTATCTGTTGCTTAGTTCTTTATTCTTGTGTTTTTAATACCTATGTCTAATTCTAATTTCTCATTAATTCTGGAAAATATCTCTTCAATTCCTTTAAGCACTCAGGGCACCTCTTCTCTACCTTGGACTTTGCATTAACATCCTGAATAAAGTGCCATTCCTCCTCCTCTTTCCCCTCCAGCTCCAACCTAGACAAAGTGGGATTTGCAAAGCACAGTAGTGAAATACTGTGAGATTTGTGCTTGGGTATAGGAGTGCCTGAGTATGTGAGAAACAAAAAATAGGAGGAGAAGACATTTTTTTCTGGTGCAAATATAAGAAGAAATGCTTGTATTATATCAAGGAAGAACTCAAGGTTCAGGCAAGATATTAGCCCAACTTTCAACAGAGTCCATAACATCTCAAAAAATGACTAATTCACAAGCAAGTACACAAAGGTTTGTTAGAAACAATGAACCATTTTTATTGAGAATAAGTGATTTCCCCAACCTTAGGATGTTAGGATCATCAACACAGTCATAACAGTGAATCAGAGATTAAGGAAGTTAAAGGCTAACTTTCAGAAAATAATCAGATGCTATCATGGAACCTCAAGCCACAAAGTTGCCAATCTAAAAATGGGTAGTTGGAGGTCAAAGCCTCTGTTAGGCATGTAGTTTCTTGGATATAGAAATCATGGGTTATAGATCCTTGAATCTCATTATCTTTAGATGTGTCATTTCAGAAACAAATGGGGTTTGGATGGTGATGTTTTAGCAGCAAGAAGAATAACATCCCTATAGCAAACTGGCCAGTAGCTGCAGTAGCCAGAGCCATATCCACAGCCACATCTGGTTCCATAACCACAGCCATAACGGGAGCCATATCCACAGCCATATCCTGAGCCATAGTGAGTCCCATATCCACAGCTGTAATAGGGACTAAGTCCACAGCCATAGCCACAAGAGTTGCTGTAGTAGTTGCAACACATGTTGTCAAGGGAAGTGGATTCAAGTGGGTTGCAGGAGGATGTTTCTGAAGTTTGTGTGTCGTCTACTTCATTTGGACCTTTATATACTGCCAGTAATTGGCAGAACATACCATTCATTCCTTGACATAGGCAACAAATATGTAAGTAACCATTGTGTGCCAGTCACTGTTCACAGTCAACAATGATTTGCTTAAAATAGATCATTATTTTGGAGAGTTTAGTTTATTTAAAGAGGATCATTTTAATATGCTCTGCCAAAGAATTGTCTCAGTAGAATCACGTGCCCAGTAACTGATACCCATTTTCAAAACTTCCTATCATTTAATATATATCTTATATTAAAAGGTTTGGGTGGAAATGTAAAAACAAATTGCTTCTTTTTGTCTTTCCCCTTTACTTTCACATCTGCCTCTGGCCACATGAACACAGAATATTTCTGTCCATTTTCTTGAATCATTGCAACTTCTTGCCAGGCTTTTCCCACCCAGATACCTACATGCCAGGTATTGAATCTCATCTTGTGTAGAAACCAAAGATGCTGCTAATTCTACAGGGCACAAAACAGCACCCAACAAGAAAAAAATATCTGTTCCAAAATGTCATTAGTGCTATGAATAAAAATCTTGGTTTACAGCTATGCATTTATAAATATGCTTCTTATATACCTATAGATGTTTAAATCCAAACATAACCTATCTACCCACTCTAAACAAACACTTGACCTTTCCATTGCCAAACATGTAGTCAAGAAAGTATAGTTTTTGTTTGTTTGTTTGTTTGTTTGGGGAGATTTTTTGCTTATCTTACTTGTATAAATTTTACTGATATCACCATTTTCAGAATTAGACAGTCTCCAAAATTTAAGTTTTTTTATTATTCAAGCATAGTTGATCTACAATATTGTGTTAGTTTCACATGTAGAGCATAGTGATTCAGTATTTTTGAAGGTTATACTCTGTTAAAGGTTATTAAAAGATAATGGGTATACTTCCCTATGTATACAGTATATCATTGTTGCTTATCTACTTTATATATAGTAGTTTGCATCTGTTAATCCCACGGCCCTAATTTGGCCCTCCTCCTTCTCAATTCCCTTTGGTAACCACAAGTTTCTTTGCTATGCCCGTGATTATTCTTCTTCTGTTTTTCATATACATTCACTTCTATATTTTTTAGATTCCTCATATAAGTGCTATCATACAGTATTTTTCTTTCTCTGTCTGACTTATTTCCCTGTTTGACTTATTTAACTAAGCATAATATTTTCTAGGTCTATCCATTTTTCTGCAAAGGGCAGTATTTCATTCTTTTTTATGGCTGTGTAATACTCCATTGTATGCATTGGATATATTCAATCATCTGTTGATGGGCACTTGAGCTGCTTCTGTGTGTTAGATATTTTCCATAGTGCTGCTATGAACATGGGAGTGCATGTACTTTTCCAAATTACTGTATTAATTTTTTCCAGATATATACCCAGGATGAAATTGCTGAATCACATGGTAGTTCTATTTTTAGATTTTGAGGCATTTCCGTAATATTTTCCCTAGTAGTTGTACCAATTTACATTCCCACCAACAGTGTATAAGGGTTCCCTTTTCTCCCCATCCTTTCCAACATTTGTTACTTGTAGATATTTAATGATAGCCATTCTGACAGGTGTGAGGTGGTATCTCATTGTTGTCTTAATTTGCATTTCTCTAATAATTTGTGATGTTGAGCATCTTTTATTATGCCTGTTAGCCGTCTGTACGTCTTCTTTGGACAAAATGTCTGTTCAGGTCTTCTACCTATTTTTTTATTGGGTTGTTTGTCTTTTTTATATTGAGTTGTATGAGTTATTTATATAATTTGGATATTACCTTATCAGTCACATCATTTGCCAATATTTTCTTGCATTTCATAGGTTGTCTTTTCATCCTTTCAACTGCTTCCTTTGCTGTGCAAAATCTTTTAAGTGTAATTATGTCTCATTTGTTTACTTTTGCTTTTATTTATTTATTTTGCCTTAGGACACAGATCCAAAAAAAATAAATAATGCTACAATTTATGTCAAAGAGTGTGCTTCCTATGTTTTCTCCTAAGAGTTTTATATTTTCAGGTCTTACATTTAGGTCTTTAACTCATTTTTAGTTTATTTTTGTATCTGGTGTGAGGGAATGTTCTAATCTCATTGTTCTGCATGTGGCTGTCCAGTTTTCCCAGTACTATTTGTTCAAGAGACTGTCTTTTATCCACTGTATATTCTTGCCTCCTCTGTCATCGATTAATTGATCATAGGTGTGTGGGATTATTTCTGGGCTCTGTATTCTGTTCCACTGATCTATGTGTCTGTTTTTGTGCCAATACCATGCTGTTTTGATTACTGTACCTTTGTACCATAGTCTGAGGTCTGGGAGGGTTAAACCTCTAGCTTTGTTCTTTTTCTCTAAAGAGTGCTTTGGCAATTGGGGGTCTTTTGTTCTTCTAGTTTTGGGAATATTTTTCTATGAATGTTAGAATTATTTAATGATTATTTGTTCTAGTTCTGTGAATTTTAGGACTATCTGGTCTAGTTCTATGGAAAATGTCAAAGGTATTTTGATAGGGATTGCATTAAATCTGTAGATTTATTTTGGAGGTATGGTCATTTTAATAATTTTAATTTTTTCAATCCAAGGACACAGGATATATTTCCATTTCTTTGTATAATTTTCAATTTCCTTCAGTGCTATATTTTTCAGAGTGTAGGTCTTTCACCTCCGTGTTAAGTTTATTCCTAGGTATTTTTGATGCAATTTTAAATGGGATTTACTTTATCTTCCTAATATTTTATTATTAGTATATAGAAACACAACAGATTTCTGTATATTAATCTTGTATCATGCAACATACTGAATTCGTTTGTTGGTTCTAATGGTTTTGGGGTGGAGACTTTAGAGTCCTCTACATAAAGTACATCATCTGCAGATAGTTATGGTGTTACCTCTTCCTTTCCAATCTGGATATTTTATTTCTTCTTCTTGTTTGCTGTGGCTAGGACTTCCAATTCTATGTCAAATAGAAGTGGCAAGAGTGATCATCCTTGTCTTATTCCTGAATGTAGCAGGAAGGCTTTCATCTTTTCACCTTTGAGTATCATATTGGCTGTGTGTTTGTCATAAATAGCCTTTACTACATTGAGATATTTTCTCTCTACACCCACTTTGATGAGCGTTATTATCATAAATGGATGTTGAATTTTTTCAGATGCTTTTTCTGCATCTATTGAGGTGATCATGTGATTTTTGTCTTTTTGTTGTTGTTGTTGTTGTTAATGTGGTGTGTCACATTGTGTTACTTGCATATGTTAAGCCATCCTTGTGACCCTGGAATAAATACAACTTGATCATGGTATATGAACTTTTTCTGTACTATTGAATTTGGTTTGTTAAAATACTTTTGAGGATTTTGCACCCATATTCTTCAAAATATTGGACTATAATTTTCTTTTTTCTGTAGTGTCTTTGTCTAGTTTTGGTATTGGGACAATGGTGACCTTGTTGAATGAATTTGGGAGTGTTCCTTCATCTTAAGTTTTTTGGAAGAGATTGAGAAGGATAGGTATCATTCTTCCTTATATGTTTGGTAGAATTCCCCTGTGAAATCCTACAGTCCTGGACTTTTATTATCTGAGAGTTTTTTGAATTACAGGTTCAATTTTACTTCGAGTGATCAGTCTGTTTAAATTGTCTGTTTCTTCTTGACTCAGTTTCAGCATTCTGTATGCTTCTAGAAATTTGTCTGTTCCTTCTAGGATGTCCAATTTGTTGGCATATAACTGTTCATAGTATTCTCTTATCATTTTCTATATGTCTGTGGTATCATTTTTTATTTCTCCTCTTTCATTTCTTATCAAAATTAAAGTAACTTTTCTATAGTAACAATTAGGAAATCCAAGTTGGAAGGGAGTATAAACTCCAGAAGATGATTCCTTCTACTGCGCACTCACATTTTGAAACAAAAATGAGTTGTGATCCAGTAGTTTATGGAATGCCTTCAACAGGAATTTTCACAAAGCTGTCAATTTCACTTTCTGAGAACATTAATTATTAGCCAAATTTCTTCCAGTTAATGAATATATCTTGTTTATGATATTGGTCACTGGTATAAACTGATCACTCTGCTATGTTTAATCCATAACAATAGGCATAAAGAAAATATCAATATATCTCCATTCAAATTTTTATTATTCTTCAGTTTCTTTCCTTTTCTGTCATCATTTAAATTCAAAACTATCAATGTTATTTCACAAAGTCTCCGGATTAGACACTTTTCAATACCACTGCTAACACACACTTTCTGATAACTATACTCCTGGATTACTGAAAAGTCTTCTATCTTTATTGCATTACTTCTAATACCTTTATTGCATTACCTCTAATACCATTCAAACCTCTCGATATTGATCCAAAACAAATATATATATATATATATATATATTCTATACATCACTGAATAATCATCTCTCACAACAGTGCCTGGCACATAATTTGCACTCAACCAATATTTCTCCAATAAGAAAATGGATGAAGTCAAACATTTGTGTGGCACATATAAATTGTAGGATATTTGTAAATATTATCACCATTTTCTCATTTCTATAAAGCTGAGTGTCTCAAATGTTCTTTAACTAAGGAGTCTCACCTTTTCAGATTTTGAAGGTATGTTAAGAGCTAGTCTGTGAAGATTCTTTTCTGGATATACAAATTATCTCATACATGCTTAATAAATCATATTTTTCCAAAACTTAGTAAACTTCTCTCACCCCTTACACTTACTACTGTACTTTCTGTCTTTCTTTGCAATTGACATGAGCTCATTTGTCACAAGTTCAAAATTCCTCCCTGAACTATCCAACACTTCAGTCCTTACCCTCTTTCTCATTAAGCTGTTTTATTCTCCCAACAGTCAGTTTGAAATTTTCTTAATTATTTTTTATACTTTTTTTAATCTTCACATACTAGAATATAAACACTGTGAGAGCAGGAAACTTGTCTATAATTTTCCTACTGTGTCTTCACTATATAGAATGAGACTCTTTCAAAACTACTCAAAACTATTTGTCAATTAAGTGACTTGAATAAATTTCCTCAATCTCAATAAATATGTGCAAGTAAATATATTTGCAATTTCATCAAAAGCAGATGATACAGTAAAATAATTTTATTCTAACTTATCCTTTCCTAGTTCTCTTTTTTTCATGCACTTTAATACCTAGCTCTGCTTATAATTTCTCATTAATTCTGGAAAATATCTCTTTCATTCCACTATTCCTTTAAGCACTCAGGCCACCTTTTCTCTACCTTAGACTTTGCATTAACATCCTGCTTAAAGTGTCATTCCTCCTCCTCTTTTCCCCTCCAGCTCCCTCCCAGACAAAGAGCGATTTGCAAAGCACAGTTCTGAAATACTGTGAGATTTGTGCTTGAGTATGTGAGTGCCTGAGCATGTGGGATACGAGAAATAAGTGTAGAGGTATTATTTCTGATGCAAATATAAGAAGAAATGCTTATATTATATCAAGGAAAAACTCGAGATTCAGGCAAGATATTAGCCCAATTTTCAACAGAGACCATAACATCTCAAAAAAGACTAATTCACAAATGAATTTGTTAGAAACAATGAACAATTTTTATTAATAACAAGGGATTTCCCCAACAATAGGATGTTAGGATCATCAATACAGAGAATCAGAGATTAAGGGAGTAAAGGCTAACAATTGGAAAATAGGCAAATGATACCACCATGGACTTCAGGCCACAAAGATGCCAATCTAAAAATTGGTAGCTGAAGGTCAATACCTCTGTCAGACATGTAATTTCTTGGATATAGAAATTGTGTCCTAAAGATCTTTGAATCAGCATTATCTTTAGACGTCTTTTCAGAAGCGAATGGACCTTGGATGGTGATGTTCTAGTAGCAAGAAGAATAACATCTCCTATAGCAAACTGGCCAGTAGCTGCAGTAGCCAGTGCTAGAGCCATATCCACAGCCATAGTAGGAGCCATATCCACAGCTTTATCCATAGCCATATCCACAGCCATAATAGGGACTAAATCCACAGTCATAGCTGTTTCCACACCCATAGTCACAGGAATTGCTGTAGTAGTTGCAAAGCATGTTGTAAAGAGAAGTGGATTCAGGTGGGTTGCAAGAGGATGTTTCTGAAGTGTGTGTGTCGTCTACTTCCCATGGACCTTTATACACTGTCAGTAATTGGCAGAGCATAACATTCATTCCTTGACACAGGCAACAAATATGTGAGCAACCATTATGTGCCAGTCACTGTTGACAATCAATAATGATTTGTTTAAAATAGCTTGTTGTTTTGGAGGCTCCACTTTTATTTAAAGAGCATCATGTTAATATGTTCTGCTGAAGAATTGTCTCAGTAGAATCATGTGCTCCAAAACTGATAATCATTTTCAAAGTCTCCTTTCATTTAATATGTATCTTATAAAATAAGCTTGTTGGGGAATGTAGGAAATTTTTGCCCCTTTTTCTCTCTCATCTTTCCAAAACCCCTGCTTCCGGCCATAGGAAAGGTAATGCTCCTGTCTCCTTTCTTGAATTCTTGCCAGGCTTCTCCAACGCTCTCAGTGTTCTGTACCTCCTCCATGTCCAACTCTCCTCAAATCCCAAGAAACAGATCAACATCTGATCATTCAGAGCCAAGCCCATACACTGGAAGAGTAACTACTTATAAGTGTGGAGACAGTGTGCTGTATGTGTTTCTTGTTATATTTCCTTCTTCCATGTACCAGGCAAAATAAGGTCCTTCACAGGTGAGGCAGCCCTCCTTTCTCTCCCACTTTTTGTAGCTACATAAGTATTATCATACCATTGAGGAGACTTTCACAACCTAACCAACTTTATTTGGCTGAAGAATCAGAAACCTCAGACCAGAGTCTAATATTTTCCATATGCAGATCTTATCAGAGTTTTGCATTATGAAAAATTAGTGCATTCCCCTAATTCGATAAATCATTCTTTCCTTCTCCTATCACTATTGTACCTTGTATGTTTAGTTCAGAAGCTAAAGTTTAGGAGATAACATTGATACCTACAGCAAAAGCCCACCCTCATGACATAAAGTAGTACAAAACTCAATTTTGCCCTGTATTTATACATACATTAATCAGAAGTTCTCAACCTTCTACAAAAATTTTTGTTGTGATTTTGAAATATAATGTGTCCCCTTTCTTCCAAATAATCCTATCACATTTACCTTTTCAACATATAAAAGAGGGAAAAGAGCATCATTTCTTCTGCTATTAATGTTTTTCTTGCCACCTTAATTCTCAGCTAAAAAAAAATCTGTTTACACATCAAAATTCACATCTGTGATAAGTTCCTGCGAGATGCCTTTCCTCACTGCTAACATCTGGATTGGATCATCCTCCTCTTGGCTCCTATGTGCAGATACATGTCATAGCACTTGTCAAGGTTTATTGAAACAATGTCTTGCCTCACTAATTAAAATATGTCACTCTATACCAAACATTTAGTCTTTCCCTGAGCAAACATTCAGTCCAAAAAAAAAAATGTTGCTTTTTTTGTTTGTTTGGGGGCAGGGGGTTGTTTTGTTTTGATTTGTTTGCTTATCTTACTTTCTAGGTTTTAGTTAAATCAACATCTTCAGAATCAGGCAGACTCCAGAATTTACATTATTTCTTACTGTAACAACCATGAAGTCCAAGTTGGAAGGGAATATAAGGCCAAGAAGATCATTCTTTTTACTGGATACTTGAATTTCAACAACAAAGAAATGAGTGGTGATTGAATACTTTATTGAACGCCTTCAACGGGGATTTTCACAAAGCTGCCAATTTCAATTTTTGAGAACTCTCATTATTAGACATTTTTCCTTCAGAGAAATCATTCTACCTATGTTTTCTGGTATTGGTCTCCAGTCTAATGACCACTCTGCTATGTTTCATCCCTAACCATAAACATAAAGAAAATATATTCCCACTCCAATTTTTCTTATTCTTCAGCTTCTTACCTTTTCTGTCCTCCTTAAAATTCAAAACTATAAATTCTACTTCATGAATTCTCTGGAATAGACACTTTACTTTTCAATGCCACTGCCAACACACACTTTCTGGTCACAGTACTCCTGGATTATTGAAAAAGTCTTTTATCTTTATTGCATTATTTCTAATACCTTTCCATTCAGATCTTGGATACTGGTTTATAAAAGTAGAAACAATCTCTATTCTGTGCATCCCTGAATAACCAGCTATGAGTACAGTGACTGACACATAATTTGAACTTACTATTTCTCCATAAAAAATGAATGGATCTGGGGGTTCCCTGGTGGCACAGTGGTTGAGAGTCCGCCTGCCGATGCAGGGAACACGGGTTCGTGCCCCAGTTCGGGAAGATCCCACATGCCGCGGAGCGGCTGGGCCCGTGAGCCATGGCCGCTGAGCCTGCGCGTCCGGAGCCTGTGCTCCGCAACGGGAGAGGCCACAGCAGTGAGAGGCCCACGTACCACAAAAAAAAAAAAAAAAGAAATGAATGGATCAAGTCAAACATATGTTCAAACGTTGGTGTGCCACTTATAAGATATTTGATTATATGCTTAAATTGTCTGAACACCAATTTCTTCTTTCTAAAATGGAGCCTATTTTTACATAACTGTTTTTCATATATTGCATGCCTATTTAGTGTTCTGGGTCAGGAATATTACTCAGTAAATGCTATTTCCTTTATCTCAGTTGTCTTTTTTCCCCTTGGCTATAAATATTTATTTTTGATTAGCATTTTAATACATGTTATTTGAGAATGTGCTTTTTAGAATCCAAACATAAGTTTTACTTTTAAATAATTTTACTTTTTTGCAGCAACATGGATGGACCTAGAGATTGTCATACTGAATGAAGTAAATCAGACAGAGAAAGAAAAATACCATATGATATCCCTTATATGTGGAATCTTTAAAAATGGTACAAATAAACCTATTTACAAAACAGAAATAGAATCACAGATGTTGAAAGCAAACTTATGGTTACCAAGGGGAAAGGGAGGTCAGGAGGAGTAAATAGGGAGATTGAGATTGGCATATACACACTATTATGTATAAAATAGATAACTAACAAAAACCTACTGTATAGCACAGGGAACTCTACTCAGTATGCTATAATGACCTATATGGGAATAGAATCTAAAAAAGAGTGGATATATGTACATGTATAACTGATTCAATTTGCTGTACAGCAGAAACTAACACAACATTGTAAATCAACTATACTCCAATAAAAATTAATTTTAAAAAATCTAATTTTTCTTACCCCATAGTTTTAAATTCTTGTCTAATAATAGATTTCAGATACCCATATTTATTTGTACTGAAATGTTGATTTAGTCTGAATTTAAGGTAATAGCTTTGTAACTCAAAAGAGGTCATTCTATGATACATATATATATGCCTTAATTGTTTTTATGATAAGGAAGCAAAACCCCCCAGAATATAAATTACCTTCTTAGCAGCCTTTTTGCAACCTGACTGAGCCATTTTGTATAGTAATTTATTACCAAATACACAATGTCAACATTGTGTCATGGGGCATGCAACCATGCATATTTTCAAGTTCAGAAATTTATGTTGTATTTTTAAAGCATATATCTTGGAAACATGTTTAGGTACATATCATGTAAAAACTTGATGTGGACTTTTTTGAAATCCACAAGAGTAAAAAGATCAGTCCATAGAAAAATATTTTATTTTTAAGACTATGTCTATTTTGATAGCTTGGATTAAGTATCATCTTGCAGTAAGACATTTTAGTCAAGATCAAAGATTTATTAAGCAGTAAATCTTCATTATCCATGTGAAATATGTTCTAGAGATTCCCATAATTAAGAATGTACATAAATTTCCCCCTTAGAGTATATTTTTTCTAGCTTCAAATCCCCCAAAATCTTCTAATCTAAACTCTCATTAAACAATGAAAACATTCCCTCTAACCAGTCCATCTCTATTGTATGTTGGAAAGTGTCTGTATACACATTATCTCAATTCATTTTCACAACCTCATAATATGAACAGAGTGGGTACTTGACAAACAAGTGTTCAGAGAAAGAACTAAGCCTCGCAGTGATCAAGTCACTAGCCTGAAGTCACACAGCAGAGGGGTATCAGAGCCAAGTCTTCATAGTCTTCTGCTGGTGGGTTCCCTGGCATATGCTCCTCTGGCCAGGCCCTCTCCCGCTCGCAGAAGAGGTATGCACTGCACTCTAGGTACTCTTATGAGAACAGGGAAAGCCTAAGAGTTCCTTTCTAGATGTGCTTAGTGATTACACGTCCCCCAGGAGTGATAATAAATGGACACAAAGATTTATTGTCCCACTCCCTTATCTGACTGGCCAATTCCTACTCAGGCCTCAACTCAAGGGCCTCCTCTTCTCCGATCTCTTTCCTGATGCTCACAACACTAAATAACCCTCCATATTTTATAACTTTCACAGCTATAAAAACAGCTATAAAAACAATTATTTCATTCTATTTTTAATCTTATGTTACTCCTACACAAGATTATGAATTCACTGAGAACTGAGCCCATTTAGATAGACAGATTAGATAGATGATAGATAGATAGATAAATAGATATAAATGATAGATAGATGATAGAGAGAAAGATGATATATATGATAGATATTGATAGATATAAATGATAGATGATAGATATGATATAGTAGATATAGATAGATATGATAGATGATAGAGAGATAGATGATAGATAGAATATAGATAATAAATAGATACACAGATAAGTTGTCCATAACATCTGCCATACCACAAACCTTACCTCTCTTTCTTTAGCCTCTACACTGGACAACAACTTCTTCCTACACTGTTGAGGATCCAGAAGACCTGACATGATTTTACTTAAAGACAGAATGATTGAAGCTCACACCAACCATGATATTTTTCCTATTTTTCTACAATACTTTGCAGTGTGAAAAGCTGACTCTCCCCTCCATCCACTCTCCTTACTCCTGCAACAGAAGACGCAAATCAGAGAAAGAATATCCTCCTTTACTTTCTTGTTTCTAGAGTACTAACGTCATTTTCTCTGCTAGTCAGGCTCAATACTTCTCAACTTCTGAGTCATTCTTGATGAACAGTTCACAGAATGTCAGGCCTGGATGTACCCTAGGTCACCACTTACCCTGGAGTTCTCACTGTGGTGATCTTGCCTTCTTTGCCTATCATCAGGCAGCTTCCATCACATGCATTCCAGTGGAATAGCCAGTTCAGCTCTCAGAGCCATAGTTATTGGAAACATATTTTATATTTAGAAGTCATTTTCCCAGTAATTATCACCTGTTAGTTCCAATTGTGATTTCTGGGACACGAGAAGCAAATCCAATTCTCCTGCCATATTATAAGCCTTTAAATATGTTTTGATAACTCATGTCACTTCTTTCCTCACAAGTCTAGATATTATACGGTTACATTTCCACTAAGTTTCTCTTCCTTGGACATCTCTTCTATCTTCCCCCTCATCATGTCCCAAATTCAGAGACTCACCCTCTCAAGGGATTCAGAAGTCTATCACTTCTTTCCCTTTATTTGTGTCAATATCCAATTCAGGTCCACATCACAGCTTCCATGAATTCTCCTAGACTCATATCTCTTTCTCTTTCAATCCATTCTGTAAGACAATACCAGTTGCATTCCCCATAAACACATAAATAATTCTTCTTTCTGTGTATATGCATATACAAGTATGTATTTGTTATTTTAGATGTGAGTAATCGTTAAACAGTAAATTACTGAAGAGAAATGTTTGGAGGAACCAATGAAGTCACAGGGATGCACAAGAAATTAAAAATTAAAAAACAGGGAAGTTACAAAACCTGTAGTCAGTGATGCATTATAGTAAGATTAATGACACAGACTAGATAGATTCAAAGAAGCATTTCATTGGGAAACCAATTTGCCCCAGTGTGGAGCACTAATGCTCATGGCCAAGGACACAACGTAGAAAGAAAGCATGAGATAGATGTAAAGGTTAAATTTCAGAAAACAAATGGAATTTTATCTTCTTTCTTCCATTGTTATCAAAGCCCATCTATGACAAAAACATTTGAAAGGAATAAAAATATTCAATGACTCCTCCTTGGAACAGAGTTCCACTTGTCACTTCAGTAGCAAAGGATATTCTGGTAGTAATTTGCTAAAAGCAAAAGAAATAGCATCTCCTGTAGCAAAATGAATAATAGCCATGGCAACTACAGCCAGATCCATAGCTTGACCCATATGGCCACTACCACAGGGCCTTCATTCATAGACATAGCCAGAGCCATAGCTGTAGCTATACCTCCATAGGAATTTCCATAGCAGTAACAACTCATGATCCTTAGGAGCTAAAAGTGTCAATGGAAGGTATATGTGGGAAGCAAGAGAGTCTGCAAATCAGAGTGTTACCCACAATCTCAGACCTTTACATGCAGTCAGGTGTGGGTGGGAAACACTGAGTCAACCTGCTCAGTGACATAACAATTTGCTTCGAAAGAGCTCATTTTACTAGGCACTTCAAATTTGTTAAGAAGTCTCTTTAATTTGCTCTTCCCCAGAGTTTTCTCTAGTTAATAATAAGCCTGGAATAACACTGACTTCTTTTTCATGACCCCAACTCTATTGGAAACATATCTCTCATGTGACTCATGATCTTACAAAGACCAAAGTAAATGTTTTGTCCCCTAATTAAATTCAGTGGCTTTGAAATCATGTGTGTGTATGTGCATATATGTTGCATAGTGTGTGTATATGTTTATCCTTATTAGGCAAGACTAGTAATATTATTATCACTATCTACACTTTATATAAAATAATACTACAATACTGAGGGGCTTTTTGGAGATCCAGAGAAATTGGAGGGTATTTTATTTATTTGTCCCTATATTTTTATTTTCATACAATTTTTAAAGGTTAGTTTCCATTTACAGTTATTACAAGATATTGGCTGTATTCCCCTTGTTGTACAATACATCCTTGAGCCTATCTTACACCCAATAGTTTGAGATTTAAAAAGTTAAGTGACTTGGCCAGAATAGCACAGCTGTTTAATGATAGAAATATAACTTAGTCATTTGATTCCAAATTCCATATGCTTCAAGTTTAACTTCAAGAAGAGACAGAATTTAATAAATTAGTTATCATTAAAAACATCAAAATGCCAATATTTGCATTTTGTAAATTGTCAACCTCCATGCTTTGCTTTTTTATATTAACAGAGCATTTCTTACATTTCACTTTGCCCTCCATAGGTCTGTATAAACAAAATGTGAGTGGATAATTTTAACTATGTTTCTGTGAGTTCTAAGTATCCCTTCATGAGCAAAATACCATTATTACTCACTCTTCCAATCATACTGCTCTAAGCTTTGTCCTTTGAGGTCAGAATTGCCTACTCTTCGTCCTACTGAAAGAAGAGATAGGCAAAGATAGGTTTAAGAGAGAATTAATATGGCTGTTTATAAGTGCTTTAATTCTGGATCTGAAACTGTGTAAAACTTTAATCATGATCCTATAAAATTAAACCATAAAGTAAATGTCATCTTGAAGCTTAGACTTCCATCATTATTGCCTATGCCCATCCCTGCCCAAAAGAAGTCCCAATACATGTGCAATCCTTTAAAATTGGATCGGTGTTATGATTCCACCCACATAGCAAATTCTTCCCTGCCTTCTCTCCAAACAAGTTTAGAATAATGATGTTTGCTTACACAAGTTTAATTGGATTCTTCGCTAGACAGTCATGAAGCAAATCAATTCAATTTATCCAACATATGCTGAGTACACACCATTTATGAGGCACAATCAGGACCAACTGCATGGCTGTGCAACCAGTGCATGTGCACAAGGCCCAGTGCTCAGAAGCCTCCCTGTGCTTGGTGTTAAATGCTCCATCGTCACCACCTCTAAGTTCTTAACACTTTTCATCCTTAAATTTGTGGTTTGTAAGTGAAGTCTGCTGGGACAATGGAACATGTGCAGAGGATTTGGGGTGTTATGTCACATGCAGTCCCAGCTCTCACCACTTCCCCACCTCCCCAGAATAAGTCCTCAGTTTCCCACTGCCTCCTCCCCGTCCAGTAGTCCTATAACTGCTGCTACCTTCTACCCCCTCTGCCTGACAGGAACCTAGGTACAGGCATGGGAAAGTTGGGATCCAGTACTTGTGAGGGTCTAGATTCACTCAACAGCTATCCTCATGCCCAAAAGCATATGACATTAAGTAGAAAACAAAAAGGATCATAATATGTCAAAAGAGACCACGGAATACAGTCAAAATATCTTTTTTCCTGCCTTTTTGACACATTTTCAGTTTGCTGTGGACTCTACAGATTATGTAGCTGGCTCTGGACAAGGTGCCAAGGATTGGGAGGATTAAGTAGGAAGAGCAGGTGTTCTCAGACCTGCAAAATTCCAACGATATTTTAGGAATTAGTCCTTGACCCTGTAAGCAGTCCATAAGTTGCCAGTAGGGCAATAGTAAATTGACTCAGTAAAAAAATTAAATATTTCCATCTTGGTTAATTTCAAATGACCAACAGGATGTCACTGATGTGGAGTTGGGGAGAGATGCACATTGTTAACCTTCCCAAGCTGGTACAGGCTGGCTTCTGCACACTTCTGCAAGAGAGGCCTCTTGGTGTGGCACTTTAAAAACATGAATCCTGGCTTCAAATTCTGGCAATTCAATGAACTTCTCTGTGCCTCAGTTCCCTCACCTATAAAATAAGGACATGAAATGATAGTATCTAACTCTTAAAGTTGTTGAGAAAATCTGAGTTAATATCTGTAAATCACTTAGAATATAACACCTGGCCTCCAGTAAGTGCTATTTAAGAAGTTCTATTTGTGTTATAAAATGGCATGTGTGATCTTGTTACCTCTCCCATACACCAGAGTGTGAATTCCTTGAGGTCTAGAAATTTAACTTATGCCATTAAATCCACAGCCCCTAGTGAAGTCCAGTACATCATATTTCATGAATGTTTGATGAATGAAAGTTTATAATTCAGAGTCTAAAATAGAGATTTGTTCATTAAAGGTGAATTTTTGTCTTTCCTCAAAGCATCCATACACACACACACACACACACACACACACACACACTCTCACGCAATCACATTTTAACTGCTCCGTACTTTGGATCTCAAAGGTATTCAATGCTAGAAGATATCTCTCCACAATGTGATGAGGTTTCTTAAAACTAACTAATACTATTTGACTTCGCCCTGCATTACAGAAACTTGTACAAAATCATGTCATTTTTTTCTGTTTCTAAATCCAACATCATTATTCTTCTCAAGCCTTTATATTTCAGTGCCACTCTTTGCCTGCAGAATCCCAGAGTATTACAGTAAGAAGAGAGTTGAGAGGACAATTAGTTCTTCCCCTCTCCTAATGCAGCATTTCCATCCACAACATGTCCACAAATTGGTGACCTGAACTAGTTTAAAACTTTTCGAGACAGGGGAGCCAAGCATATTGCCAATCCACTTTTCAGACAGAACTAATTTTTAGAGGAATTTCTAATGTCAAGAAGTCTAACCCCTTGAATCTTCCATTTACTCTTAATGATTATGGCCTCTTGAGTTGGAAAAGCAAATAAAATACAGTTATCTAATATTTTTCAAATATCCAGCACCCCAGACAATATTTCCTGCCCTTATTTCTATCATTTTAAATACTATGAAAACAGGCTTATTTTTTTCTAGTAAGGGAAATCTCCCATTTTTCCATTTTCAAATGTGAATATTCAACATATTGATAATTTAACACTAAATTCTTTCCATGTATTTCCCATATATTTTTCTATTATTTTTATCTTTATTGATCTAATCATGGTTTGTTTTGCAAGCAGATCACTGTGACTAATTCACAAACCTATTGTATGTCTTCTCTGAGTTACAGAATATTATTATCACTGCTATTCTTTTATAAGAGTTAAATTTTGGCAGAATATAGGAAGAAAAAGTGGGATCACTCCAGGGGTTTCTCTTTTTATATATAGTAAAGGAAAGTGGAATACCAAAGATCAAAGAACACCCATCCTAAAAACAGAGCCTCAAGTTCTCAACTATTTGTAGAAATTCTTTATTATTCAGTCATGAATGGTAAACTTTGACAATTTTTACCCATTAAAAAGTAGCCATCTTCCCTCTATTCTTCCTGAAACCAAGCATATTTCTGTATTTGTTTCTCGCATTTCTTCTCTCTCAATAGTTTTGTAATGTCAATATTTTTAATTAATTTTGCTGATTGTCTAAATAAGGAACAGCTCTCATTAAACCCAGACAATATATAAGTCATGTTATGGTCAGCAGAATTCTAAGACAGCCCCCATGAGTCCCACTCACTGGCATCCATGCTTTTTGCAATCCCCTCACCTTGATTATAGGCAGGACCTGTAACATCCTTCTAACATGTATTCTATCACAAAAGTGATGGGAATCATTCCCAGGATTGTGTTACCTCATATGGCAAAAGTGAAGGGATTTTCTGATATAATTAAGGTCTGTAATCAGTTGACTTTAAATTAATCAAATGGGAGATTATCCTTGGTGTTCATGATCCCATCAGGCAAGAACTTGAAGTGGCACATTCTCTCCCTTTCTCTCTCTTCTTCTCCTTCTCCTTCTCCTCTCTCTCTTTCTCTTTCTCTCTCCCCTCTCCCTCCATTGCTAGTCCTAAAGAATCAAATGAAACGTGAATTCTATAGCATCAAGGAAATGGATTCTGCCCAAAACCTGAGGAAACTTGAAGTAATGCATTCTATTTCAGCCTCCAGGTGAGAATTCAGCATGGCCAACAACTTGATTTTAGCCTTGTGAGACCCCAGGCAGAGGCCCAGTGAACTTGTTCCCAGACTCCTGACCTACTGGCAGATAATAAATGTATGTTGTTTCAAGCTACTGTGTGGTAACTTGTTACACAGCCATAGCTAATGAATCTCTGAGGAACTGCAAAATTGAAGAATACATATATTCTTCACCTTATGTTTTCACATAGCTTTGGAAGTTCCTCTTTGATGAATGACCATCAATCTCCCTCCTCCCCTTGACCATGATGCTTCTTAAAATAGTAACTGATACTCGTTTTATTCATTCCTTTACTATTCTTTCAGTCCCAAGTTAAGCAAACTGTATTCACTCTCACCTCTCTATGAAAATATTCAATATTCTCATGAAATCACCATAACTGAACTATTTGTCAATGTAATTGATGCTTCGGAATAATTCCTTTATTATTTTACAAAGAAACAGGAAATAAAATGGTCATATCATGGAAATATAAGCTCTTACTTTTAGTGGCCTTATTACACTTTGCCTGAAGTGTTTTATATAATAATATATTACTGAAAATGTAATGAAAGCAATCTGCTATAATATGATACTTTGGAGTTCAGTAACTAAGGGATGAAGAATTTTTATCCTTACATAATATTCTATTTAGAGCTATTTCTATATGTTTAATTATGAATAGTTGCAATTCTTCCTTGAAATTTTATTACCATTAAATGAGTTTGATGACTTTTAGATGATTAACTCTTAGAATTTAATAAACCCTACTCTAAAAGCTACATTTAATCCTCACAACACTCTTATGAAATGGGCACTATTATTCCTTATAAGTTATTTTTTAAAATACAGTTTAGAAGGAAAGTAAATTACCCAAGACCACAAATCAAGTAAATAACAGAGAGAAGATCCTGTTTTCATGCTAGATCCTGGAATTTCAATCATTGTATGTCATTAAGTTTAGGCTTAGAAATGCTCTTTTAATGAACTGACATCATTATTTCTTGTAACAGGAGATTTTAATGGTAATCAATGTTTCTTTCAATATTCTTCTGGAATACAAGGGTTCCCATGAATCAGAGTGTCCCAAATATCACACAACTATAAATATATGATTTTTCCTAATACTCTCTCATTGCTCTCCATAGCATCTTGTTTTAACGCACATGAATACCTATTTAATTTAAATAATTCTGTCATGAGTCTTTCTAAATAAACTTGAAGATCTCTCCTATGCCCTTCGTGAATGCCACAAATAACAGTTACAGTGAAAAAATGTGGTGTATTAAATTCCAGACCTCTATGAGAAGAAAGAGTGGAGAGGATTCATCTCCAGGAAATAAATGGTATCTTAATTTAGGAATGCAACTTTGTAGGTTATTTTTATTTTTAGTAGAAAAAAGTAAGGCCCCAGAAGCATAACCTAGATGATGGCTACAAAGAAAACTAAATTACTCTGCATATTAAAAGAGAGAGAATTTGGAAGTGGGGAACAGAAATGACATAGTGAATGGTGATTAATGAGGAGATAACTGGTCAGAGAGAAATCCTCTATGAGACAGATGGCAGAATATTTATAAATCTTTCATTGTAATATAACATGTGTACAGAAAAGTACAAATCTGAAGTGTGCTGCTCAATAAATTTTCATAATGTTAGCACAACTGGGAAACCGCCATCGATATCATGAAAAAACACGTCAGTTTCTCTGAAGCCACCCCTCTCCTCCTCCTAGCTACAATTCCAATTCTCTTCCCAAAAAGGGGAACCAAAATTATAACCAATACCATGAGTTTCAATATTATAAATTAGTATTACCTGTTTTTTATTTCACATAAACAAAATCTTGCCCATCCATTATTTTGTGTCTGACTTCTTTTGTTCATAATTATAACTGTACAATTCTTTCCCCATTTTGCATATGTCAAAGTAATGTGTTTTTTTTCACTTCTTCATAATATATAACTTTATGAAAATACCACATTTCATTATAAATTTTACTGTTGATAAACATTTGAGTTGTTTTATGTTTTGGCTATTAAACATAATGCTACCAAGAGTATTCTGTGTTATGTCCTTTTATAAACATATGTATGTATTTCTTTTGGGAATAGTCTTAGTAGAAGTACTTGATCGTAGGGTATGCGTAAGCCCATTTTAAAAGATACTGCCAAGCAATAGTCCAAAATTGTACCACTATATATTCCCTGGGGCAGTAAATGGAAGTCCTATGGACTTCCACAGTAAATGGAAGGTAATATCTTTAATTACCTTCGATATTACCTGTTTTTACACTTTCACCATTCTGGTGGGTATGTAATAATAACACATTATAGTTTCAATTTCCACCTCCCTAATAGTGGAGATTAAAAAACTTTAAATGTTACTTGGCTATTTGAATATTCTCTTTGGTAAAACCTCCAAGTCTTATGTCTGCTTTTCTACCAGGCTGTCCTTTTTCCTGATAATTTTATAATTCTTTATATATTTTGGATACAAGAGAAATAACATCTTCTGTAGCAAAATGGACCACAGACATAGCCAGAACCACATCCGCAGTCATATTTGGATCCAAATCCACAACGATAGCTACAGCCATATCTGGAACCATATCCACAGTTTAGTCCTCTGTAGCTCTTGCATCCACATCCGTAGCAATAGCCACGGCCACATCCACAGCCATAACTGTGGTCCTAACCACAGCATCCCATGGTTTCAGGACTAGTGGGTTATAGTAAGAATTTTCTAATGTCCCTCACACACCTGGGACTCATATACTGTGAGGAATGTGTGGGGCTTACCTCAGTAAGAATCTTTTTTTATCACAGAAATTTGAATAAAATGAACTCATTATTTTGGTGACTTCAAATTTGTTGTAAACTTTCTGTTTAATCTGCTGTTATTGAAAAAGTATATAAAGACAGTCAGCAACCTTGAAGGAAATCAACATCACCCAAGTCCATGCTATTAAAACATATTCAGCAACCTTGGTTTTAACCTAAAACAGTTCCTCTCATTGTTAATCTCTGTTCCATAGTACTTTCAGAAATACTGAATATTAAATTCAACATTTCCCTATATGATGCTTCAAATGTGTAAGACATACTCCCACCAGAGTAACGTCTCGGAAAACCTAACTCATCATTTGAGAATCAACACAGACATCACCTTCTCCAGAGGGTCTTCCCTGGTCCCCACAATCTGATTCACATACCCCTTCTTGGAGAATGTAGCTCTATACTATATCATGACCCCTGCACATTATACTATAGTCTTCTCTTTATCTACCTACCTTACTGAATTTCATTTGCATACCTGAAATACCTTTTGTTTATTGAACCTAGCCCAACATCTGGTCCAAAAGAGGCACTGAGCAAATTGTGGTTTAATAAAGCAAAGAAGGAATGAGAAAATGAATGAATTATTGAAAGACAAATAATCACTAGATCTGATAATATTTAAGATGCTCCCAATTCTAATATTTAATTTTTATTATTTTTGTTAGAGATAAAAACACAAATTTCAACAATAATAGTTAATAAAACAAATATTAACAATTATATTTGATTATTTGATTTGATTATAAAGTACTCCCACCCATGTTAGCCCATGTTATTCTCAAGAGTCCTGTGAGAAATATTTTATAATTTGTTCTTATCATTTTATAAATAAACAGACCGATGTTAGAAGTTAAGATATTTACAAGACCACTCAGATCTTCAGCAGCAGAACTTAAATTAGGTCTTTTGAATATATCTATACTTTTTCATTAATGCCTCAAAACAACAGAAAGATAAGGTGATTCATTACCAAGGTTTTTTCATAAAGTTTATATTCACCACATCTTCTAAGTAACAAAAATTTATGATTCTTTCATTTTATATACCAATTTTTTTAATCTCCTTTTTGACCTCCACCACTGCAGTGAAACCACGAATGTTTCTTAAGTAGACCCCCTTACTGAGCTCTTACATTCACTGCAAGGCTCCCTTCAAACTCAAAGTGTTATGTTCTTGTGGTAATGCCATGCTATTGTCTGGTTTTAGAGAGAGGGGCCTAATTATTTTTATGAAAAGGAGTTACGTAACACTAGGAGTTAAGGAGAAAGAACAGTGATTTTTCTAACAGTTTTAATTTTGAATCTTATGTAATGAAGTGTCACAAATCCACAACCTCCATGGGCAAAACGTGCCTTTTATTCAAACCTTCCTCAGCCTGTTTAATTATTGTGGGTGCTATGATTACTCTTTCATAATTATCTTCTGAAATATCAATCCTTCCAGACTCCAGGATTTATTATAAATGTGTTTTTCCACTACCATTACCACAAAGTAGATTTTATTACAATAATCTTTATTTGCATTAATTTTCTTGCTTTTCTGTGGTCATCAGACAACTGGTGAGCATTTATTAAGCACATACAATCTGAAAGGCCTTAACATATTGAATTTTAAAAATGTTTCCCTGTCTTCCAGGTTTAAACTTCTATTTCAGGAACTCCCCTTTGACCATGCATGTCTCCTGCTTATGACCCAATTACACTTCTTTTTCATGTTATCAACCTCCACTTCTTCATGACTACACTTCAACACCATCATCTACTGCAACTGTTCTTGGTAAGGATGTTAATAATGACCCACATTACATTTTCAGTGCCTCTTTTACATGCCCATTTTCTAGCATAGTAATCATGCCTTTTTCTTGAAAACTTGGAATCTTCAGTTTCGTGATAATAGATTTTTTTAGTTCCGATCTTACTTCACTGAAAAATTCTTATTTCTCATTGTCTCCTCTTAATGTACCTCCTGTTTGGCTTTTTAATTATTAGGGTTGCCTTAATTCTGTCTTCACCACTTATCTCTCATTCTTTACATGCTTACTGAGTTACCTCTCCTCTTCCCATTTGTTTAACTACCTGTAATTACAAGTACATAAATCCAGCTTGCTAAAAAAGAAAATTTCTTGTGAGTGTTGCTGAAATACCACAAATTCCATAGATCTTTTTCACCATTGTATTTCCTAGGATCTTAAGTGGTGTCCAGAACTTTGTTAGATCCAATAAATATTTCTTATATGGATGAAAGAGTAAATACATCTTATTTATCCTTAAATCTCCTCTTCCTCCATGTTTCTACTCTCAGTGATTGGTACAACCCAATCACCCAAGCCACAAACCTGAAAGTCATGCTTCACAATGACATCTCCATCAACCACCAGGCAGTCATCAAGTCTTGATTCTATGTCATACATATATCTCTGGAATCTGCACGTCCCCTCAGGCCATGCTCTGTTCATATATCATCATCATCACCATCATCTTTCCTGCATTATTAGTATAAATTTGGTCTAACACCAACCCATTTAACAAACCACTACCATAAGTTTTCTAAGCTACAAGGCTAATTGTGTGTCTTCATTCATTTAATTCAACATTTCCCATCACCATGAGAGTGAAACATACATTTTGAATTATAACATGACATACTATGTATTCCTTAATTTTGACAAACTACAAAGATATGAATCCTAGCCTGCAGGAGGATCTTAGTAAACATCTGTTGTATTTAGTTGGCAAGAAGAATACTAGTGTTTTCATACTTTCCTGCTTTTTCACATGCTACCTTGCCTGCCTGGAATATCTCCATCAGGGTGCTATCAGGCAGAATCAGCCTTCACCTCTTTTGTGAAGTTTGTAGGATGTCCTTTCATACCAGCCAGTGTCCAGCATAGCACTCCATTAATGGATTTACAGATGAGTAGACACATGAATTACAAAGAGAAATTAATTTTATCTGCTGTTTTATTATTCATTTTGAACTTTAAACACAAAGTAAAGATGTCTTAATTAAAAACAGCTACTTAGTATCCTGAGCATAACTTTGTTACAATTGTCATCTTGTTGGTTTTGTTCCTTTTTTTATAAAGTCTAGGAATATCTTGGGTGAAATGATTTTTTGTTTGTTCATTTATCTTATAGTCTCCCATTGTCTATCATACACAGCAAGTGGTACATATATAGGCTTGATTATTTGCTACATCAAATGGAATATAATGGGATGGATTGGAATTGGGTTGGATACAAAAAAATTAATTTTTATAGTAAGGTCTAGGATGGATTACACAAGAGAAAAGCTGAAGTCATAGAGAACATTTATAAAATTATTTTACTAGATAAAAGGCAAAGAATCTCCAACCCAGACAGTTGAAATGACACTCGAAGGAAGAGTAAATTAAAAGAAATACGAGCAGAATTTGACAAGAGATTGGTTCTGGTGGTAAGGGAAAACAACTGGATGATGATGTTAAACTTTCAGACCTTTGCAATTTGGCAAAGATGACAACATTTTAATATCTATTATTTTACTTTTCTTTACTTGTAAAGTTAAGATGATTTCAGTTCTCTATGTGTAAGATCTTTGGGATCAAGGAAAGATTCCCACAATGAAAGCTCTGATACTCATCTCCACTGGGTATTTCACACCCTGGAGATGCTCATAAAATAAATGATCTAGTTATTAACTTTACACCTTTGGCTACTCTTGTAACCACCACAATCCCTTATTGTAAACAGTTTGCAGTTGTTACATCATTTATTTTGTCATCCTAGTATAACAGCAAGTGAAGTAACCATGATGAAGTATAGATGTGGGCCTGCCTAAGTGTTCCTACTAGGAATGACCCTATCAATTTTATACCAGATAATTTTTTTCTGAGAATCTCAGGCTCACCAGCAAACTGTAATTGGCTAAATGTCTGAGGGAATGTAAGTTTCAATGATAATTGGTCATTACTTCTTTAAAGTTACAGGAGAGCAGGGAAGCCAGTATTGGGTTGCACTCCTAATTGTGCAGAACAGAAACCCAAGGGAGGGCATGCCTTGTGGCCTGAGTTGTGCTGATGCTGATATTAGAAAAGCAAGAAATTCTTCTTTCACAAGTACTGAGACTGTGTTTGCAACCACCAAGCCTCCAAAACTAGAACTGAATGACAAACCATGTTGTTATATTTTACAGTCAAGACATTTTTTGTGCCAATTGTATAATTTTGCTGTGTTTCACAAGAGAAATCTATAGCAATACGTTACATATGATGTTGAAAGAAAAAGAAAATTATCTCAAGGAAGATACAACTGTGCCCCTACAATCCTATGAAATGTTGTGTATGCAGCTGAGAACTGAAATCCATGAAAAGACACATAATAAACTAGACTTTAAAATAGGCAGCAAGAGGATTCATGATGGCTCTGTCTGTAGTACATATGACACTTAATAACTATCCCAATTTGCAATTAGCATAGGTTCTTTCTATGAATTGAATCGTGTCCCCCTAAACTCATATGTTGAAGCCCCAATCCCCTGTGTGATAGTGTTGATATTTGAAGATGGGGCTTTGGGGAAGTAATTAGGTTTAGATGAGGTCATAAGGATGGGGTCCTCAAGAAGGGATTAGTGTCCTTGTAAGAAGAGATACTAAACAGCTTGTTTCCTCTCACTCTTTCTGCCATGTTAAAGACACAGCCAAAAAGCCCATCTGCAACAAGAGAGCTCTCACCAGGGAAACTTGATCTTGGACTTCCCAGTTTCCAGAACTGTGAGAAACAAATTGCTACTGTATAAGCCTACCAGTCTATGGTATTTTGTTAGACAGTCCAAGCTGACTAATACAGTTACTATCAGCTCAGAGCTGGTGATGGCCATCTTTAGTTTCAACAGTAACATTCAAGTCAGGAGACTAGCAGTTCCCATTTAGATTAATTAAAGTGGCCAGAGGTTTCCATATCAAAATAGAAATTGTTCAAATGATAAATATGGTTAAAAAAAAAGTTTAGAACAGATAACAACTTTATATTTTAAACAGTAATTGAATTAATACAATTAATACAACCAAATCCAACTTTTTTTTTGCAAGTCCCCAGAATTCAGAAAGCACACAAAGAAATTGAAAAGCTACAACATGATATGTTTCACAGCATATAATTTGACTCTTCCTAAACTTTCATCTTTTTTTAAATCAATTATTTTATTCTTATAAATTAAAAATCTAAAATCCAAATTCTTATGTTAAATTTAATTAAAAAATTATATTCCTAAATTTCTTATTCAATTTCATCTAAATCAGAAGAATATTTCATCTTAACAAGAACCAAGTTGATCACTTTTTTATTTAAAAATTGTGTGCAGAAAGCAGAACAAATCAATTTACAAGATGCCTTTCCTGTATTATTATTGGGTAAATATGAACCCATTAAGTATAGTTATAGAAAGAAACTAAAAAGTAAAAAATGAGAGAATGGCTGAGTGAAAGAAAGGAGGGAAGACAGATAGGTTGAGATCACTGCTTAATTTTATAAATTTATTTTGGAGTGAAAATAGTATAAACATTGTCCAAAAAAATGAAAACAAAATCGTTTCTGGATGGTCAGTTCTCTTTAACAATGAAAAATTAGAGCAACTAAATATTAGACTCAAAGTTGTTCAAGGCATTAGAAAATTCCTAACTAGTAAATTAAATGATTTTCCATGTTAAAGAAAATATAAATAATTTCATCGGGAAATTAGGCTATAGATATAACACCATAATGCAGTCATTTTCACTACTGTTGAGTTTTGTACTCTTATCCTCAGTCAATGAAAAATAAGTAGGTAACAGTATTTTAGATCACTTACCTCCTCTTTTCATCTTCTTATGCCTAAAATATCTCTACTGTAAAAGAATTGATATAGTTTGGCAGATGAATCCTTTTTAAAACCAGTAAGTAATTTTATTTCCTTCCCTATAACACTAGCAAGATTTTATCTCCCTACCTAGATTTTAAGTTTTGAACTGTTACTTCAGGTAATAAATTCCTCAACATAGGTGCTTCATTAAATATAAGATAAATTGAAATAAATACAAAATTATGGCTCTCATTGGCACCTCATAAAATCCAGCTCATAGAAAGCTCTGGGTTTTTCATCAGTTTAACTAGGAAAATACCTAGACCTTGTCTTCACGTGATCAAATGTCACATCTGAAACCTCAAAAAAAAATAGATAATATTCTGGCTATTTTAAATATTTGAATATTTAGCTCTTACACACTGTATCTATATTTGCTAAAAAATTCTAATTTTCAAGTATTTGTCATGGCCCATAAAAAAGAAAAAAGAAAGAATCAGACTATGTGATGGGGTAGCCATACACTCCATTTCTGAGGAACCCCTCAGGCGATTGATTAATGCAATCAACTGAGTACCAGATCATTACATCTGATTAAGCACTCCCTGACTTTATTGGCAATTTAAGAACTCCAGTTTAATGCTGAGGAGGAAATCAAAAAGTATTAAAACACATATATCATTTTTTTTCAAGACGGAAAACTTCATTTGATATTCAGTCCACACTAGATAATGGGTGATCTATGGAAACAAACATACTGAAACATGGACATGAATAAAATGAATAAACAGAAGGAAAAATATCCACAAAAACACAGGATTTTAACCGACTGGCAACCTTACTGTTGAGTGGGCTGTTCTTTCCAGTGAACTCCTTTGGAACTCATGTTATAATAATGCCGATAATTACTAATAAAATGAAGTCTCTGCTCCTTGCAATCCTAGGAAGCAGAGTATTATTTAATACTCTTCCCTTATTTCCTCAATATTTCTTATGAATAAGAAATACAAGCTTCTGTAAGAAATTTCCAGAGACTCAAAAAACACCTGAATACAGACAAAAGAAAATGGGGGTAAACCAAGGACTGTTGGGAGACATCTCTCAACCTGATGTTGGAAGAACTGACTCCTGTAAAATAGAGATTGTCATACTAGCAGTTATCCTATAATAACCTTATATGAAGTGAAAAGAAAATGGGCTAGTTCACCGTGTTATAGGTAATTCAGAGAGAACCATTATGAATCTTCTTGCTACCTGTCTTAAAGTATAGGTTATGATGAGTCTTTTCATGGGTTTCAATGCTCAGGTACACATACAATGCTTCATATGGCCAGTATGGACACAACTGTATCTTCTTGTATCAGTATTTCATTCTTTTTTATTGCCAAATAATAATATTCCATTGAAATGGATATATAACATTTCTATACACATTCATCAGTTGGCATATATTTGGTTTGTTTCCACTTTTCGACTAATATGAATACTGCTATGTAGATTCAAGCAAAAGTTTTTGTATGGACATATGTTTTCATTTCTCTTGGGTATATATACCTAGGAATTGAATTGCTGGGTTATGTGGTTTTCTTATGTTTAAAACTTTTGAGAAACTGAAAGAATGTTTTCGAAAGTACCTGCACCATTTTACATTCCCACAAAGTACTGTATGAGGGTTCCCATTTCTTCACATCCTCAAATGTTTATTATTACCTGATTTTTGATTATAGTGATCCTACTGAGTGTGAAGTAATATCCAACTGGGATTTTAATTTACAGTTCTATGATGACCAATTATGCTGAACATCCTGTCATGTTCTTAATGGATATTTGTAGAATCAGATGCTGTTTGTAATCAGATGTTATACACATATTTGAATTAGGTTGTCTTTTATTATTGAGTTGTAAGAGTTCCTTATATATTCTAGATAAATCCTTCATAAGGTATATGATTTGAAATATTTTCTCCCCTTCTGTGAGTTATCTTGATCATGTCAATTGAAGGCCAAAAGTTTTTAATTTGATAATGTGCAATTTATATATTTTTCTTTTGTCACTTGTGCTTCTATTATCATAACTTAGAAGGTCTTACCTGAATGGCCTGAAGTTTACTGCTATATTTTCTTCTAAGAATTTGACAATTTTAGCTCTGATATTTAAGTCTAAGTTCTATTAAGAGTATACAGTGAAAAGAAGGGGTCTAACTTTACTCTTTTGCATGTAGATATCAGAGGTTCCAGCACAAATAATTTTTTAACATTTTTATTGGAGTATAATTGCTTTACAATGGTGTGTTAGTTTCTGCTTTATAACAAAGTGAATCAGTTATGCATATACATATATCCTCATATCTCCTCTCCTTTTTGTTCCCTCCCACCCTCCCTTTCCCACCCTTCTAGCTGGTCACAAAGCACTGAGTTTATCTCCCTGTGCTATGTGGCTGCTTTGTACTAGCTAACTATTTTACATTTGTATTTACATATGTCCATATATACACTACCACTCTCTCAATTTGTCCCAGCTTACCATTCCCCCTCTCCATGTCCTCAAGTCCATTCTCTAGTAGGTCTGCATCTTTATTCCCATCTTGCACCTAGGTTCTTCATGACTTTTTTTTTATTCCGTAGATATGTGTTAGTACATGGTATTTGTTTTTCTCTTTCTGACTTACTTCACTCCGTATGACAGACTCTAGGTCCATCCACCTCACTACAAATAACTGAATTTCGTTTCTTTTTTATGGCTGAGTAATATTCCATTGTATATATGTGCCACATCTTCTTTACCCATTCATCTGTCCATGGACATTTAGGTTGTTTCCATTGTCCTAGCTATTGTAAATAGAGCTGCAGTGAACATTGTGGTACATGACTCTTTTTGAATTATGGTTTTCTCAGGGTATATGCCCCGTAGTGGGATTGCTGGGCCATATGGTGGTTCTATCTTTAGTTTTTGAAGGAACCTCCATACTGTTCTCCATAGTGGCTGTATCAATTTGGGGCTTCCCTGATGGCACAGTGGTTGAGAGTCTGCCTGCTGGTGCAGGGGACACCGGTTTGTGCCCTGGTCTGGGAGGATCCCACATGCAACGAAGTGACTGGGCCCATGAGCCATGGCCACTGAGCCTGCACATCCGGAGCCTGTGCTCCACAATGGAAGAGGCCACAACAGTGAGAGGCCCATGAACTGCAAAAAAAAAAAAGAAAAAAAAAGGATCTTGTTGTGATTTATGTCATAGAGTGTTCTGCCTATGTTTTCCTCTAAGAGTTGTATAGTGTCTGGCCTTACATTTAGGTCTTTAATCCATTTTGAGTTTATTTTTGTGTATGGTGTTAGGGAGTGTTCTAATTTCATCCTTTTACATATAGCTGTCCAGTTTTCCCAGCACCACTTATTGAAGAGGCTGTCTTTTCTCCATTGTATATTCTTGCCGCCTTTATCAAAGATAAAGTGACCATGTGTGTGTGGGTTTATCTCTGGGTTTTCTATCCTGTTCCATTGATCTATATTTCTGGTTTTGTGCCAGTACCATACTGTCTTGATTACTGTAGCTTTGTAGAATAGTCTGAAGTCCGGGAGCCTGATTCCTCCAGCTCCATTCTTCTTTCTCAAGATTGCTTTGGCTATTCAGGGTCTTATGTGTTTCCATACAAATTGTGAATTTTTTTGGTCTAGTTCTGTGAAAAATGCCCATGGTAGTTCGATAGGGATTGCACTGAATCTGTAGATTGTTTTGGATAGTAGAGTCATTTTCACAACGTGTATTCTTCCAATACAAGAACATGGTATATCTCTCCATCATTTGCATCATCTTTAATTTCTTTCATCAGTGTCTTATAATTTTCTGCATACAGGTCTTTTGTCTCCTTAGGTAGGTTTATTCCTAGGTATCTTATTCCTTTTTCTGCAATAGTAAATGGGAGTGTTTTCTTAATTTCACTTTCAGATTTTTCATCATTAGTGTATAGAAATGCCAGTGATTTCTGTGCATTAATTTTGTATCCTGCTACTTTATCAAATTCATTGATTAGCTCTAGTAGTTTTCTGGTAGCATCTTTAGGACTCTCTATGTATAGTATCATGTCATCTGCAAACAGTGACAGCTTTACTTCTTCTTTTCTGATTTGGATTCCTTTTATTTCTTTTTCTTCTCTGATTGCTGTAGCTCAAAGTTCCAAAACTATGTTGAATAATAGTAGTGAGAGTGAGCAACCTTGTCTTTTTCCTGATCTTAGTGGAAATGGTTTCAGTTTTTCAACATTGAGGACCATCTTGGCTGTGGGTTTGTCATATATGGCCTCTATTATGTTGAGGTAAGTTCCCTCTATGCCTACTTTCTGCAGGGTTTTTAACATAAATGGGTGTTGGATATTTTCAAAAGCTTTCTCTGCATCTATTGAGATGATCATATGGTTTTTCTCCTTCAATTTGTTAATAAGGTGTATCACATTGATTGATTTGCATATATTGAAGAATTCTTGCATTCCTTGGATAAACCCCACTTGATCATGGTGTATGATCCTTTTAATGTGCTGTTGGATTTTGTTTGTTAGCATTTTGTTGAGGATTTTTGCATCTATGTTCATCAGTGATGCTGGTCTGTAGTTTTCTTTTTTTGTGACGTCTTTGTCTGGTTTTGGTATCAGGGTGATGGTGACATTGTAGAATGAGTTTGGGAGTGTTCCTCCCTCTGCTATATTTTGGGAGAGTTTGAGAAGGATAGGTGTTAGCTCTTCCCTAAATGTTTGTTATAATTCACCTCTGAAGCCATCTGGTCTTGGGCTTTTGTTTTTTGTAAGATTTTTAATCACAGTTTTAATTTCAGTGCTTGTGATTAGTCTGTTCATATTTTCTATTTCTTCCTGGTTCAGTCTCGGAAGGTTATGCTTTTCTAAGAATTTCCAGCACAAATTTTTGAATGTATTGTTCCTTTGTAACTACAGAAAGGATACACTCACATTCACAAAGTATTCAGCTCATAAGTGTGTCAATGTTTTATAAGGACTCTGTAATCTGTTTTATTGTATCTTACAATTTTAATTCATTTATTTATTCTTTTATATTTAGTCAATGAACATTGGATTTTGTGCAGAGGACTAAAGATAAAATACACATTTTAAAAAAATTAAAATGCAGTGGGTAAATCAACACAAATTTTTTTTTTAATATTTTGAAAACACACTAAGCAATGTCCTTGAATTTTATAGTAATTAATCACATAGAAAATGGGCATGGATTTGGAAATCAGAACGTCACACTGAAACTCCAGCCATCCTCATATGATATTAAATAAGTCATTTAAGCTCACTGAGATATAGCATCTTTGTTTTTAAAATGAGTGAGAGAGGAATGGATGAAGGAGATGTGGTACATATATACAGTGGAATATTAGCCATTAGAAAGAATGAACTAATGCCATTTGCAGCAACATGGATGCACCTAGAGATTATCATACTAAGTAAAGTAAGTCAGACAGAGAAAGCCAAATATATCATATTGCTTGTATGCTGAATCTAAAAAAAATTATACAAATGAACTTATTTACAAAACAAAAACAGAATCACACACTTAGAAAACAAACTTATGGTTACCAAAGGGGAAAGGTGGTGGGGAGGGATAGATTGGGAGTTTGGGATTTACGTACACACACTACTAATATTTAAAATAGATAAAGAGCAAAGACCTACGGTATAGCACAGGAAACTCTGCTCAATATTCTGTAATAACCTAAATGGGGAAAAAAATTGAAAAAAAAATAGATACATGTATATGTATAACTGAACCACTGTACTGTACACCTGAAACTAACACAACATTGTTAATCAACTATACTCCAATATAAAATTTAAAATTTTTTAAATAAAAAGGTAAAAATAAATAAAATGAATGAGGGGAAGGAGAAAGCAGAGTGAGGGGATTAAAATAATGAGATGTTAATGCCAATCTTGCCCAATTCATTGAGCTATTATGAGGATAGAGTGAAATATTTTTTGCAAAAGTGTTTTTTTTTCTGGTATTAAAAGTTGAAGGCGGGGCTTTCCTGATGGCGCAGTGGTTGAGAGTCTACCTGCTAATGTAGGGGACACGGGTTCCAGCCCTGGTCTGGGAGGATCCCACATGCCGCGGAGCGACTGGGCCCGTGACCCACAACTGCTGAGCCTGTGCGTCTGGAGCCTGTGTCCCGCAACAAGAGAGGCCGCGATAGTGAGAGGCCCACGCACCACGATGAAGAGTGGCCCCCGCTTGCCTCAACTAGAGAAAGCCCTCACACAGAAACGAAGACCCAACACAGCCAAAAAAATAAATAAATAAACAAAATGTGGGGTTTATAAAAAAAAGTTGAAGGCAATACAATTTGCATCATTATAGTAAAAAACTCACACATGAATTTATTTCACAAATATTTACTGAGTCCTCATTATGCCAGCCACTGTTCTGGGACTAAGGATATAGAGGTGAACAAGAAATAAGACACAGTCTCAGACTTTACAGAGTTTCCAGTTAGAAGAAGAGTTTTCAGACTACAAATTTAGGCCTTGTATTCTTTTATTTTTCAAATTTACATATATAATAATCACTCCAAAATCTAAAGTGATAATAAGAAAAATAATTACCAAATGGTAAAAATGAAAACAAAACAGCACTAGTGCTTGGCACTATACATACAAACTTCTGGTTATTGAGTGAACTTCTGCTGTAAAATTCCTTACTTGTTGGAATATTAAAGCCTTAAAAAGCTCCTTTTTACATTTTACTTTCAATATGCCAACATCTTCTTTCATGTGCAGAATCTCCCATTTTATTTTTTTCCAAAATCTGGGCTTACCTGCCCCAGAAGTTTCCTATCTAGACTCACTGAAGTATAAGCTATATTTCAAGCATGAACATTGTGCATAAGCAACAAAAGAGGTAAAAATAGACTTTCTAAATTATAAGGAAGGCCTCTACTGTTTATTTTATAATGCACTCACTAAAATACATACCCACAGTGCAGATTGAGCAATAAACAGTGTTCAAGGTAAGTCAGGTGATGGAAATTAATAAACATAGTAATGTTTTCATGTGTTAAAGGGGTAAGAAAGACTGTGACTTTTATAAACATCATGGTAGAAAGAAAATAATCATTTTTCTACTTTATAACAAACCAAGACAAAGAAGATTTCTCAAATAACATTGTTCTGTAGACTTGAAACTTAAAAAATGGGCATATAAGACATATAAGATTGGAAGTAGAGACCAAAAGCAACACAAGCTTTTTCATCTGATCTAATCCTTGATTGCTCCTGTGTCCAGCTCTGTAGGTGGACCAATTCTTCTGGACAATTACAACTGTTAAACATGGCCCAGTTCATGGTTAAAAAGAATCATAAAGTCTTTAACAAAAACAAGCAGAAAAAATAGTGAGATGAATTTAAATGCATTTATTAAGGAGCTGTGCTATAACACATAAAATAAGTAGAGAGGTTGGAACACCAGAGTTTAACAGTTTAAGAGCAATTGCTTAAATGTTGATTGTAACAAAATATTGGTAACTCTGTCCCAGAGGCTGAAGTGTAAACTGCCATGTCGTGTTGTTGCCCACTGTCCACAAGAGATGAAGATAAATGTAAGGAAAATCAACACGGGCTTCCTGAAATTTGTCACAGGATACTAGTGAGAAGCATAAAAACTCTGAAAGTCAGAAAATAGCCACAAGGGACTTCCCTGGTGGTGCAGTGGTTAAGAACCTGCCTGCCAATGCAAGGGACACGGGTTCAAGCCCTGGTCTGGGAAGATCCCACGTGCGACGGAACAACTAAGCCCGTGCGCCACAACTACTGAGCCTGAGTGCCACAACTACTGAAGCTCACATGCCTAGAGCCTGTGCTCGGCAAAAAAAGAAGCCACCACAATGAGAAGCCCGTGCACCACAACAAAGAGTAGCCCCCACTCGCCAAAACTAGAGAAAGCCCACGTGCAGCAACGAAGACCCAACACAGCCAAAAATAAATAAATAAATAAATTTATATTTTTTTAAAAAATAGCCACAAGATGACCAACATCTTTGGGAATACAATGGTCAGTAAAAAGAGTATTCATAGCCAGAGCTGTATCTAGCTCAAGCCATAGCTAAACCCAGAGTCACCACCATACCTTGAGCATAAACTACAACCTGGCCCTGGGTAGCTCTTGCATCCATTTTATAGCCACTACCAAGGCCACATCCACAGGCTCTGCCAAGAGTTCTTGCCATGACTGGAATGCATGATGTCAAAAGGTGAATTTTCAGTTGGTTGTAAAAGAAGATTGATGTCATTCAGAGCTCCAAGACCTATACATATGTCCACTGCCAGGAATGGGTGGACCATGTCTCACACGGACTCTGCCTTCCCACTAAATGCATCCGATTGTGTAGCAGCCTCTCATTATTTTGTAGTGTCCTCTTAAAAAAAGACTTTGTTACAGCAGTTAAAGAAGTTTTAAGGTCACCTCCTGCTAGCATGGGTTTCCCCAAAATAAATCTTCAGTCTAAAATAATAAGTTCTATTACTATGAAATGTACTATTCAGATTTTATTATACATAATCAGCAGTGTGACACCTTCTATTAATGCAAAGTTCCCCTGTGAACACAAGCCATGTGAAAGCTACTACAACAAATTCTTTTGCTCTTTCATTATCCTGGTATTTTACCTAAGACCATAAACTCAACTTCTTCCTCACTGCAATTTAACACGTCAGATTAGGCAGGAGTTACATTCCTATTAATGCATAAAGCCTCAGAGACAGAATTATGTCTGTGTCCACCTGCTGTCTAAACAACATACAGATGGCCAAAAATCACGTGAAAAGATGCTCAGCATCGCTAATCACTAGAGAAATGCAAATCAAATGGGTTATCATCTCACACTGGTCAGAATGGCCATCATCAAAAAGTCTACAAACAATAAATGCTGGAGAGGGTGTGGAGAAAAGTGAACCCTCCTACACTGTCGGTGGGAATATAAATTGCTACATTCACTATGGAGAACAGTATGGAGATTCCTTTAAAAAAAATAAAAATAAAGCTACCATATGATCCAGCAATCCCACTCCTGGGCATATATCTGGAGAAAACAATAATTCAAAAAGATACATGCAACCCAATGTTCATTGCAGCACTATTTACAATAGGCAAGACATGGAAGCAACCTAAATGTCCATCGACAGGAATGGATGAAGAACATATATACAATGGAATTTCACTCACTCATTAAAAAGAAAGAAATAATGCCACTTGCAGCAACATGGTTGGACGTAGAGATTATCATACTAAGTAAAGTAAGTCAGAAAGAGAAAGACAAATATCATATGATATCACTTTTATGGGGAATCTTTAAAAAATTATACAAATGAACTTATTTACAAAACAGAAATAGACTCACAGACTTCAAAAACAAATGTAAGGTTACCAAAGTGGAAAGGTGGGGGAGGGATAAATTAGGAGTTTGGGATTAACATATACACACTACTATATATAAAATAGATAATCAACAAGGACCTACTGTCTAGCACAGGGAATTCTACTCAATATCTGTATAACCTATATGGAAAAATAATCTGAAAAAGAATAGGTATATGTATATGTAAAAAAAAAAAAAAAACTACAATTGTGATTAGGTCACATGTGCCATCAAATCTAATTAATAAATAAAATTATCAACACTTCTATCAAAAATTATGCCTTAAAAACAAATAATTTATTTTTTTCTGTTTGTAAAATCTCATCTGTCTAACTTGTTAGTTGTTAATCATATTTTGATAATTTATCCATCCTTCATGTAATTGTTTTATGCATTTCTATTATTCAAAATTCATTCCTATGGTAAAGCTGATAAAAAATGTTTAACATTTTCCAATGTATTCTTCAAATTCCTGCCCTTCATTCTGTTTCTCTTTTTCCACTATGAAGCATCACTCATCTTTTGGCGATTGGCACAAACACTGCCATACCCAAATGAAGAAATAACATAATCATAAGTGTAATGCATTTTAAATGTGTTTTTTAACTAAGCAACCATATGATCACAGTTCAGTCAAAAGGAAAAGCTAGTGGGACCATGTACTTAATTCGTTAGTATAATTATTAATATTGCCACCCTTTATTCTCAGGGGTATTCCAGCTTGGATAATAAATTCTACCAGTGTCCTATTAGCACTCACTTGAGGGTCTGCCTGTTTAGGTTCAAATCCAAGCTTTGTTATTTACCATTTGTGTAAATTTGGACAAGCGTAATCTATCTGTCTCTCAAATTGCTTCATCTGTAAGTAAGTGTTAAGGGTTAAGTGAGTTACTATATGTACAGCATTGAGAACAATGTCTGGAAATAGTAATTATTATTATATTATTGAGTGTTAGCTATGGTTATTATTCCATATATTAAAACCAAATACACATTCACAGAGAGAGAGAGAGAGAGAGAGAAGAGTAACACATCTTTATGGCCTATGGCACTTCAGAAGTAAAACAAATATAATATTGAAAAAACAACTAAAACAGTACTATTTGATTATACATAGCATTAAGGACAGAATGTTAATAGGTACCTTTGGGACTGTGAAACTTTTAGAAGTTATTAAATAGTTATTAGCTTTGCTATATTTTACCTGAGGCAAAATGTATGTTAATATTACATAGAAATGTTAACAGTTGGTCTTGAATATTAGTTTTAGTTTAACAATCATGGAATACAAATAGGATGCATTTAGAAAATTCTGGTGATGAAACATATATAAATAAGTGACTGTTAATATGAATAAAGTAGTTTTTAATTTAATGCTTTATATATTATTTAAATTTGAAAGATTAAATTTTTTAAAAAATATTTTCCCCAGGATTTTAAAGCCATTGTGGAAAATAAGAAATGAAATAAATTTATTTTCCCTGAGTTTTTCACTTACAAAATGGCTTAATATGCTACCTACTAATGTTTCTGAAAATTGAAAACATTTTTTAGGAAGGCATGTGGCATGTTTTGAATAGCTTTATCTTGTTCTATTAACGTTTACATAGTTTTGCCTTTTCATAAATATGACAGAAATAAGCCATCAATAGAAGATATACTTGCATAACTATTTGTAAGAGAAACAGAAGAATAGAAATAATTAATCCATATTTTTTCCCTTTAGAAATGCCAACATGCAGATCAAAGGTGATTAACCTGGATTGGACGCCAAGCCATTGTGATGGAATACATTACACTCAACTCCCCAAGTAAGAATCATGCCTAAGACCTCCACATTATTGAGAGAATCATAGACAAGAATCACTAATTGGACCAGATGCTCTTTTACACTCAGTATTTCTCCAAAGTTCTGAGTTTTCCCCAGCAGATAATTCAATTGCACCAAGAAATATAGAAAAGTCAAAAGAGCCACAATCAGAAAGTTCAGAAACCCCAAAACTCCTAAGTTGATTTGCAGGTAGAGTGTGAATAAAGAACTGTATGAGGAGAGTTTTATTTCCAGTTGTCATATAAAAGATTAAGTCATACAGAGTGAAGTAAGTCAGAAAGAGAAAAACAAATATTGTATATTAACACATATATGTAGAATATGAAAAAATTGGTATAGACAATCTTATTTACAAAGCAGAAATAGACACACAGACATAGAGAACATATGTATGGATACCAAGGGGGAAAAGGGGGAGTGGGATGAACTGAGAGATTGGGATTGACATATATACACTATTGATACTATGTATAAAATAGATAACTGATGAGAACATACTGTATAGCTCAGGGAACTCTACTCAATGCTCTGTGGTGAATTAAATGAGAACGAAATCCAAAAAAGGAGGGATATATGTATATGTATAGCTGATTCATTTTGATGTACAGTAGAAATTAACACAATATTGTAAAGCAACTATACTCCAATAAAAAAATGTTTTAATAAACTAAAAAAAAAAAGAAAAACATTAAGATCTTCCCTCCCATAACAACCAGAAAAGCTTTAACAAATGAAAATCATACTCCTCCATAGGGTTAACGAAGAGCAGTAGATGCATGAAGGCCTTGTGAACCAAATTCAAGAGAGATGTGAGCCTCATAGAAGAACAGGAAGCCACCAGAGTTTTCACTCCTGAAGGCAAATGCCTGCTGTATGTGCAGGCAGACCAGACCTAGGGAGAAAATTTAAAGATAATCTTTGTGTATTTCAAATACAAAAGAGAAGCTAGTTCCTGATTTCATCCCAACTCTATGAATCAGCATGTGTTCTGATTTCCAGCAGGAGGATGATCTTATATAGTGATTAAAAACTATGAATTCCATTTACAGAAAAGAAAATCAAGGTTTGGAGACATTAAACTATTTTCAGATGGCCAAGCAAATAGTGAATAGAGGGGAAAATTATTAATAAAATTTCCTTGTTTGAAATATTGGGCTCTTTCTACAGTAACACAAGACCATGTTCTTTCAAACAGTTAATATTGCAATACATGCTGGATCATATAATCAAAACCTTTGTTCTGGTCTCCCATTACTACCGTCTGATAAGCAGATGCATTACATGAACTAAAGCATCCACTTGATTGTGCAATAAATATTAATTGAAAAGTTTACATGTGTTAAATCATGAAAATGAAAAATAATCCCTATCCTCAAGGATCATACATGTAATAAACATGTAAGTTGGAAAATCCAAGGTAATATGACAAGGAGAACATAGAGATGGGTTCTAGGTTAAGCTAGAGGGCTCTGAGAAGCTTCAAAATGATAAGTAAGATACCATAAGACAAAGAATCATGGAAAATATTACAGGGGGAAAGAAAAATTATATGAGGGTAGAAAATAGGGAGAATTGTGATATAGTTAGGCTGAAGCAGGATTTTGATATAGAGAACCTGGAATTCTCTCTTTGAACCTTTTCCCTTTTCTGCCTGCATTTATTTCCTTCATGGTCTAATCCTGTCTCATGGTTTTAAATACTTGTCTATTTTTGGTAGTTTCTGGAAACTACCAAACTTAAAACTCTGACCCAGACCTCTTCCTGGACATCTCTCCCAACTGTTTAATCAACGTCTCCACTTGAATATCTGATGAGCATCTCAAACGTAAAAAGTCCAAACTATACCTCTTGATCTTGCCCCACAGAACTACTCATCTTTCAGTTTACTTTACCTCAATTTAAGACTGCCCTATCTTTCCTGTCACTCAGCGTAGACTTTGGAATCACCCTTAACACCTCATTTACACTTCAGCATCCAATCATTCAGCAAAATTGGTAAATTCTACCTTTGAACTATATCCTCATTTCCATTGCTATCACCAAAAGCCAATTGCAGTAGCCAGTAGCCTTCTGACTGGCCTTCCGGCTCCCAGTTTTGCCTGTCCCTACCCCTTAGCAGAATATTATCAACACAGCAGACAGAGAGATCCGGTTAAAATATGTCAGGTTTTGCCTCTCGTCTGCTCCAAATCTTGCTGTGGACTCCCATCTTAGAATAAAAGCTAAAACCCTTACTGTAGGTTCTCTGACCTCACTTCCTACTACCCACCCACCAACTTCACTCCTCTGTAGCCAAATTCCAAATTCTTTCCTCTTCGATACACTAAGCAGACTCCAGCCTCTGCACTCGCTGTTCACTTAGCCTCAGATGTTTTCCTCACATAAACAGGAGTCACATGTTCTCTTCCTTTAAGATTTTCTTGAATGCCATCTTATCAGGGAAAGCTTCACTGACCATCTTGTTTAAAATTTCAGTAAGACTGAATAAAACAACTCACTTACTCAGTAACTGCTCTTACTTTGTGCAGCTTTTCTTTTAGTCAACACTGGAAAAGAGGAAATTCAGGTCCCAATCCAGACCCATTGAATTGGAATTTGATTTTTAACAAAACCTCATGTGATTTGGGCCTTGGTTCTGCACCCAATTCCAATGGTGGGGGTGGGTGGCAGTGAGTACCCCCCAACACCACCAAGCAATTCTCGGAATGTCAACCAGGTGTCCTACAATTTAACTCAATTCGGACACTATCTACCTAGAGATAGTGTCAGATCCCACAGGTTAAGGGGTCAGTCCTGCAAGACACCCCCTCCCCACTTCAGACACCAATCACAAGCTCAGCAACTGACTATAAATTAGAGGTTCCAACAATCGCCTACTTGGGTTCATTTAATTTACTAGAGAAGCTCACAGAACTCAGAGAAATATTTTACTTACTAGAGCACAAGTTTATTACAAAAGAATATAACTCAGGAGCAGCCAGATGGAGGAGATGCATAAGGAAAGGTATAGGGAAAAAGCACAGAGCTTCCATGTTCTCTTGGAATGCACCATTTTCCCCAAATTTCCATGTGTTCACCAATGTGAAAACTCTCCAAATCCTGTCCTTTCAGGTTTTCATGGAGGCTTCAGGACATAAGCAAATTAATTAAATCATTGGTAATTAGCTACTGATTCAACTTCCATACCCTCTCCCACCCCTGGAGATCAGGGGGATGGGACTGAAAGTCCCAGACTTCTAATCACAGGATTGGCTCCCCTGGCAACCAGCACCCATCCTTAGGTGAGGTTCAAATATAACCTCATTAACATAACAAAAGACACTTTTGTTGCTCTCATCACTTAGAAAAATTTAGGGTTTTAGGAACTCTGGCAGAAACAGGAACAAAGATCAAATACATATTTCTTATTATAAATCACAATATCACAGGCCCACATTAAAGACTGATAAACACTGATCTAGATAGCATATACTCCCATAATATTTGGATTGGTTATTAATGCTTTATTTAAATGCTTATCAATTCCTAATAATTTTGATCCAAAAGTCAACAGCTTTCACAATCATTTCTAATTACTGCAGCACGTTTCTCTTATGATCATGAATACCTCAATTAGCACTTCAATCTACAAAAACATGAGCAGTTCAGCTTACATCTGGACAGTTTGCCTGTATTTGAAGGGAATATTCAGGCAATAACTACAAATCTTAACAACATGCCTTGTCTAGATAACTGATTATCACCACAGGGCTGGAACCATCATAGGATCAGAAATAATGAAAAGTTCAGAGAGTGGACATTAGGCTGTTCAGATTTCCAGAAACTGAAGCCAAGGCAAATGTTAATGTTATTCTGTACATACCTGGACATTTTCTTTCTTTTTCTGTTACTTTTCCTCTTAAAAGAGAATATATACTTATGTGTGCAGGACAACATGTTTCTAATGAAAACATACTGCATCTTTCAGCCAGGATGAATTCTACCCTCTTATATACTTTTTTTTTTTTTAACATCTTTATTGCGGTATAATTGTTTTACAATGGTGTGTTAGTTTCTGCTTTACAACAAAGTGAATCAGTTATACATATACATATGTTCCCATATCTCTTCCCTCTTCGTCTCCCTCCCTCCTACCCTCCCTATCCCACCCCTTCAGACAGTCACAAAGCACCAAGCCTGTATCCCTGTGCCATGCGGCTGCTTCCCACTGGCTATCTACCTTACGTTTGTTAGTATATATATATATGTCCATCTCTCACTCTCGCCCTATCACACCTCACACTTCCCCCTCCTCATATCCGCAAGTCCGTTCTCCAGTAGTCTGTGTCTTTATTCCTGTTTTTACCCCTAGGTTCTTCATAACATATTTCTTTTCTTAAATTCCATATATATGTGTTAGCATACGGTATTTGTCCTTCTCTCTCTGACATACTTCACTCTGTATGACAGGCTCTAGGTCTATCCACCTCATTACAAATAGCTCAATTTCGTTTCTTTTTATGGCTGAGTAATATTCCATTGTATATATGTGCCACATCTTCTTTATCCATTCATCCAACGATGGGCACTTAGGTTGTTTCCATCTCCAGGCTATTGTAAATAGAGCTGCAATGAACATTTTGATACATGACTTTTTTGAATTTTGGTTTCCTCAGGGTATATGCCTTGTAGTGGGATTGCTGGGTCAAATGGTAGTTCTATTTGTAGTTTTTTAAGGAACCTCCATACTGTTCTCCATAGTGGCTGAACCAATTCACATTCCCACCAGCAGTGCAAGAGTGTTTCCTTTATTCCACACCCTCTCCAGCATTTATTGTTTCTAGATTTTTTGATGATGGCCATTCTGACTGGTGTGAGATGATATCTCATTGTAGTTTTGATTTGCATTTCTCTAATGATTAATGATGTTGAGCATTCTTTCAAGTGTTTGTTGGCAGTCTGTATATCTTCTTTGGAGAAATGTCTAGGTCTTCAGTCCATTTTTGGATTGGGTTGTTTATTTTTTTGTTATTGAGCTGTATGAGCTGCCTGTAAACTTTGGAAAGAGATTAATCCTTTGTCAGTTGATTCATTTGCAAATATTTTCTCCCATTCTGAGGGCTGTCTTTTGGTCTTGTTTATGGTTTCCTTTGCTGTGCAAAAGCTTTGAAGTTTCATTAGGTCCCATTTGTTTATTTTTGTTTTTATCTCCATTACTCTAGGAGATGGGTCAAGAAGGATCTTGCTGTGATTTATGTCATAGAGTGTTCTGCCTATGTTTTCCTCTAAGAGTTTGATAGTTTCTGGCCTTACATTTAGGTCTTTAATCCATTTTGAGCTTATTTTTGTGTATGGTGTTAGGGAGTGATCTAATCTCATACTTTTACATGTACCTGTCCAATTTTCCCAGCACCACTTATTGAAGAGGCTGTCCTTTCTCCACTGTATATTCCTGCCACCTTTATCAAAGATAAGGTGACCATATGTGCATGGGTTTATCTCTGGGCTTTCTATCCTATTCCATTGATCTATCTTTCTGTTTTTGTGCCAGTACCATACTGTCTTGATTACTGTAGCTTTGTAGTATAGTCTGAAGTCAGGCAGCCTGATTCCTCCAGCTCCATTTTTTGTTCTCAAGATTGCTTTGGCTATTCGGGGTCTTTTGTGTTTCCATACAAATTGTGAAATTTTTTGTTCTAGTTCTGTGAAAAATGCCAGTGGTAGTTTGATAGGGATTGCATTGAATCTATAGATTGCTTTGGGGAGTAGAGTCATTTTCACAATGTTGATTCTTCCAATCCAAGAACATGGTATATCTCTCCATCTGTTTGTATCATCTTTAATTTCTTTCATCAGTGTCTTATAATTTTCTGCATACAGGTCTTTTGTCTCCTTAGGTAGGTTTATTCCTAGATATTTTATTCTTTTTGTTGCAATGGTAAATGGGAGTGTTTTCTTGATTTCACTTTCAGATTTTTCATCATTAGTATATAGGAATGCCAGAGATTTCTGTGCATTAATTTTGTATCCTGCTACTTTACCAAATTCATTGATTAGCTCTAGTAGTTTTCTGGTAGCATCTTTAGGATTCTCTATGTATAGTATCATGTCATCTGCAAACAGTGACAGCTTTACTTCTTCTTTTCCGATTTGGATTCCTTTTATTTCCTTTTCTTCTCTGATTGCTGTGGCTAAAACTTCCAAAACTATGTTGAATAAGAGTGGTGAGAGTGGGCAACCTTGTCTTGTTCCTGACCTTAGTGGAAATGCTTTCAGTTTTTCGCCATTGAGGATGATGTTGGCTGTGGGCTTGTCATATACGGCCTTTATTATATTGAGGAAAGTTCCCTCTACACCTACTTTCTGCAGGGTTTTTATCATAAATGGGTGTTGAATTTTGTCAAAAGCTTTCTCTGCATCTATTGAGATGATCATATGGTTTTTCTCCTTCAATTTGTTAATATGGTTAATCACATTGATAGATTTGCGTATATTGAAGAATCCTTGCATTCCTGGAATAAACCCCACTTGATCATGGTGTATGATCCTTTTAATGTGCTGTTGGATTCTGTTTGCTAGTATTTTGTTGAGGATTTTTGCATCTATGTTCATCAGTGATATTGGCCTGTAGTTTTCTTTCTTTGTGACATCCTTGTCTGGTTTTGGTATCAAGGTGATGGTGGCCTTGTGGAAAGAGTTGGGGAGTGTTCCTCCCTCTGCTATATTTTGGAAGAGTTTGAGAAGAATAGGTGTTAGCTCTTCTCTAAATGTTTGATAGAATTCGCCTGTGAAGCCATCTGGTCCTGGGCTTTTGTTTGTTGGAAGATTTTTCATCACAGTTTCAATTTCAGTGCTTGTGATTGGTCTGTTCATACTTTCTATTTCTTCCTAATTCAGTCTTGGTAGTTTGTGCATTTCTAAGAATTTGTCCATTTCTTCCAGATTGTCCATTTTATTGCCATAGAGTTGCTTGTAGTAATCCCTCATGATTTTTTGTATTTCTGCAGTGTCAGTTGTTACTTCTCCTTTTTCATTTCTAATTCTATTGATTTGAGTCTTCTCCCTTTTTTTCTTGATGAGTCTGGCTAATGGTTTATCTATTTTGTTTATCTTCTCAAAGAACCAGCTTTTAGTTTTATGGATCTTTGCTATTGTTTCCTTCATTTCTTTTCCATTTATTTCTGATCTGATCTTTATGAGTTCTTTCCTTCTGCTAACTTTGGGGGTTTTTTGTTCTTCTTTCTCTAATTGCTTGAGGTGCAAGGTTAGGTTGTTTATTCGAGATGTTTCCTGCTTCTTAAGCTGGGCTTCTATTATTATAAACTTCCCTCTTAGAACTGCTTTTACTGCATCCCATAGGTTTTGGGTCGTTGTGTCTCCATTGTCATTTGTTTCTAGGTATTTTTTAATTTCTTCTTTGATTTCTTCAGTGATCACTTCGTTATTGAGTAGTGTATTGTTTAGTCTCCATGTGTTTGTATTTTTTACAGATCTTTTCCTATAATTGATATCTAGTCTCATGGCGCTGTTGTCGGAAAAGATACTTTATACAATTTCAATTTTCTTAAATTTACCAAGGCTTGATTTGTGACCCAGGATATGATCTATGCTGGAGAATGATCCATGAGCACTTGAGAAAAATGTGTATTCTGTTGTTTTTGGATGGAGTGTCCTATAAATATCAATTAAGTCCATCCTGTTTAATGTATCATTTAAAGCTTGTGTTTCCTTATTTATTTTCATTTTGGATGATCTGTCCATTGGTGAAAGTGGGGTGTTGAAGTCCCCTACTATGAATGTGTTACTGTCGATTTCCCCTTTTATGGCTGCTAGTTTTTGCCTTATGTATTGAGGTGCTCCTATGTTGGGTGCATAAATATTTACAATTGTTATATCTTCTTCTTGGATCGATCCCTTAATCATTATGTAGTGTCCTTCTTTGTCTCTTCTGATAGTCCTTATTTTAAAGTCTATTTTGTCTGATATGAGAATTGCTACTCCAGCTTTCTTTTGGTTTCCATTTGCATGGAATATCTTTTTCCATCCCCTTACTTTCAGTCTGTATGTGTCTCTAGGTCTGAAGTGGGTCTCTTGTAGACAGCATATATATGGGTCTTGTTTTTGTATCCATTCAGCCAATCTGTGTCTTTTGGTGGGAGCATTTAGTCCATTTACATTTAAGGTAATTATCGATATGTATGTTCCTATTCCCATTTTCTAAATTGTTTTGGGTTCGTTATTATAGGACTTTTCCTTCTCTTGTGTTTTTGTCTAGAGAAGTTCCTTTAGCATTTGTTGTAAAGCTGGTTTGGTGGTGCTGAACTCTCTCAGCTTTTGCTTGTCTGTAAAGGTTTTAATTTCTCCATCAAATCTGAATGAGATCCTTGCTGGGTAGAGTAATCTTGGTTGCAGGTTTTTCTCCTTCATCACTTTCAGTATGTCCTGCCACTCCCTTCTGGCTTGTAGAGTTTCTGCTGAGAGATCAGCTGTTAACCTTATGGGGATTCCCTTGTGTGTTATTTGTTGTTTTTCCCTTGCTGCTTTTAATATGCTTTCTTTGTATTTAGTTTTTGACAGTTTGATTAATATGTGTCTTGGCGTATTTCTCCTTGAATTTATCCTGTATGGGACTCTCTGTGCTTCCTGGACTTGATTAACGATTTCCTTTCCCATATTAGGGAAGTTTTCAACTATAATCTCTTCAAATATTTTCTCAGTCCCTTTCTTTTTCTCTTCTTCTTCTGGAACCCCTATAATTCGAATGTTGGTGCGTTTAATGTTGTCCCAGAGGTCTCTGAGACTGTCCTCAGTTCTTTTCATTCTTTTTTCTTTATTCTGCTCTGCAGTAGTTATTTCCACTATTTTATCTTCCAGGTCACTTATCCGTTCTTCTGCCTCATTTATTCTGCTATTGATCCCATCTAGAGTATTTTTCATTTCATTTATTGTGTTGTTCATCATTGTCTGTTTCATCTTTATTTCTTCTAGGTCCTTGTTAACTGCTTCTTGCATTTTGTCCATTCTATTTCCAAGATTTTGGATCATCTTTACTATCATTATTCTGAACTCTTTTTCAGGTAGACTGCCTATTTCCTCTTCATTTGTTAGGTCTGGTGGGTTTTTATCCTGCTCCTTCATCTGCTGTGTGTTTTTCTGTCTTCTCATTTTGCTTATCTTACTGTGATTGGGTTCACCTTTTTGCAGGCTGCAAGTTCGTAGCTCCCGTTGTTTTTGATGTCTGTCTCCAGTGGCTAAGGTTGGTTCAGTGGGTTGTGTAGGCTTCCTGGTGGAGGGGACTAGTGGCTGTGTTGTGGTGTATGAGGCTAGATCTTGTCTCTCTAGTGGGCAGGTCCACGTCTGGTGGTGTGTTTTGGGGTGTCTGTGGACTTATTATGATTTTAGGCAGCCTCTCTGCTAGTGGGTGGGGTTGTGTTTGGAGGGGACTAGTGCCTGTGTTGTGGTGTATGAGGCTAGATCTTGTCTCTCTAGTGGGCAGGTCCACGTCTGGTGGTGTGTTTTGGGGTGTCTGTGGACTTATTATGATTTTAGGCAGCCTCTCTGCTAGTGGGTGGGGTTGTGTTCCTGTTTTGCTAGTTGTTTGGCATAGGTTGTCCAGCAGTGTAGCTTGCTGGTTGTTGAGTGAAGCTGGGTGCTGGTGTTTAGATGAAGGTCTCTGGGAGATTTTCGCCGTTTGATATTATGTGGAGCTGGGAGGTCTCTTGTTGACCAGTGTCCTGAAGTTGGCTCTCCCACCTCAGAGGCAGAGTCCTGACTCCTGGCTGGAGCAGCAAGAGCCTTTCATCCACTCGGCTCAGAATAAAAGGGAGAGAAAGTAGAGAGAATTAGTAGAAGTAGGAAGAAAGAAAGAAAGAAAGAAAGAAAAAGAAAGAAAGAAAGAAAGAAAGAAAGGAAGGAAGAAAGAAAGAAAGAAAGAAAGAAAGGAAGGAAGGAAGGAAGGAGGGAGGGAAGGAGGGAGGGAAGGAAGAAAGAAAGAAAGAAAGAAGAAAAGAAGGAAAGAAGGAAAGAAAGGAGGGAGGGAGGGAGGGAGGGAGGAAGGAAGGAAGCAGGGAAGGAAGGAAAAAAGGAAGATACAGTAAAGTAAGATAAAGTATAATAAAGTTATTGAATTAAAAAATAATTATTTAGAGAAAAGAAAAAAAAAAGTGACGGATAGAACCTTAGTACAAATGGTGGAAGCAAAGCTATACAGACAAAATCTTACACAGAAGCATACACATACATCCTCACAAAAAGAGGTAAAGGGGAAAAAATCATAAAACTTGCTCTCAAAGTCCACCTCCTCAATTTGGGATGATTCGTTGTCTAAAGGAGGGAAGGAAGGAAAGATAGAAAGAAGGTAAAGTATAATAGAGTTCTTTAAATTAAAATTAATTATTAAGGAAAAAGAAATTTAAAAAACAAATGGACTGATAGAACGCTGGGACAAATGGTGGAAGCAAAGCTATACAGACAAGATCTCACACAGAAACATACACATACACATTCACAAAAAGAGGAAAAGGGGAAAAAATCATAGATCTTGCTCTAGAAGTCCACCTCCTCAATTTGGGATGATTCGCTGTCTATTCATGTATTCCACAGAGGCAGGGTACATCAAATTGATTGTGTAGCTTTAATCCGCTGTTTCTGAGGCTGCTGGGAGAGATTTCCCTTTTTCTTCTTTGTTCTCACAGCTCACAGGGGCTCAGCTTTCGACTTGGCCCTGCCTCTGCGTGTAGGTCGCTGGAGGGCGTCTGCTTTTTGCTCAGACAGGACGGCGTTAAAGGAGCCGCTGACTCGGGGGCTCTGGCGCTCTCAGGCCGGGGGCAGGGAGGGGCACGGAGTGCGGGGCGGGCCTGCGGCGGCAGAAGTCAGC